>NC_050573.1:207316871-207662272 GCF_011100635.1 Trichosurus vulpecula
AATTTTTTTTGTTCCCAAAATCACTGTGCCCATCTTGAAGTGAATTAGTCCTCACTTGCTATCCTGAATGCTTAGTACAACATTGCTTTTGTATTCTTGGAATGAAATGAAGAAGCAACTTGTGGAGGAGTGAGGGGAATGCTAAGGGGAGAGACACATGCTATTTCCCATTATTCATGCATATTGTGTTATCTACACAAAGCACAAATTGAATTATTTTAATGTCATTATCATTTGTTGTTTGCTAAGTACCAGTGATACACTTGGCTACTCAAACAAATAGGCAAAAAGATGACCTCATAGTCTAGTGTTCGAATACAAGGGGGGAAAATTCTCTTTCGCATTTCCCCATCATATATTACATTTTAAAAGGTAAACAATAATCAAGTATAAGAGATAATGGCTTGGAAATATTTTTAACATTTCTCTCAAAAATTTTTTAAAAGCTCTTTTACACTCATTATCTTATTTTACTTACACGGCAACCCTGTCAAGAGGGTACTTTGACCTCTAAAAGACATAGGTGCTACGGAGAAATTATAGCCTAGTAGAAAAGAGAGCCTGCTAAGACTGGGATCGAGAAAGTCTGTGTTTGAAACCAGGCTCTAACACTAGCTGAGTGACTTGGGATAATTCTTTTTTTTTTTAATTTAAATTTATTTATTTATTTAACATATTTGGTTTTCAGCATTGATTTTCACAACAGTTTGAATTACAAATTTTCTCCCCATTTCTACCCTCCCCCCCACTCCAAGATGGCATATATTCTGGTTGCCCTGTTCCCCAGTCAGCCCTCCCCTCTATCACTCCCCTCCCCTCTCATCCCCTTTTCCCTTCCTTTTTTGTAGGGCAAGATAAATTTCTACGCCCCATTGCCTGTGTATCTTATTTTTTAGTTGCATGCAAAACTTTTTTTTTTTGTTTTTGAACATCTGTTTTTAAAACTTTGAGTTCCAAATTCTCTCCCTTCTTCCCTTCCTACCCACCCTCCCTAAGAAGTCGTGCACTTCAACCTAGGCCACGCATGTATCATTATACAATACTCATGTTGTGAAAGTCTAACTACATTTTGCTCCTTCCCAACCCATCCCGCTTTATTGAATTTTCTCCCTTGACCCTGTCCCCATTCCAAAGTATTTGTTTTGATTACCTCCACGCCCATCTGCCCTCCCCTCCATCATCCCCACCCTTTTATTTTTTTTTTATCTTCCTCCCTCTTCTTTCCTGTGGGGTAAGACACCCAACTGTGTATGTATGGTATTCCCTCCTCAGGCCAAATCTGATGAGAGCAAGGGTCACTCATTCCCCCCTCACCTGCCCTCTCCCCTCCTCCCACAGAACTGCTTCCTCTAACTACCTTTATGTGAGATAATCCACCCCATTCTATCTCTCCCTATCTCCCTCTCTCAGTATGTTGCTCTCTAGTCCCTTAATTTCATTTTATTTCTTTTAGATATCTTCCCTTCATCTTCAACTCACCCTGTGTCTGCTCTCTCTCTTTTACATATATATATGTATATATATATATATAAAAACACACACACACATATATATATACATACATACACATGCATACATATACACATAGATACATACATACATACACATTCACTTATATATATATATATACATAAACATATATACATGCATATTCCCTTCAACTACCCTAATACTGAGGTCTCATGAATCATACACATCATCTTTCCATGTAGGAATGTAAACAAAACAGTTCAACTTTAGTAAATCCCTTGCAATTTCCGTTTCTTGATTACCTTTTCATGCTTCTCTTGATTCTTGTGTTTGAAAGTCAAATTTTCTATTCATTTCTGGTCTTTTCACTGAGAAAGCTTGAAAGTCCTCTATTTTATTGAAAATCCATATTTTGCCTTGGAACATGATACTCAGTTTTGCTGGGTAGGTGATTCTAGGTTTTAATCTTAGCTCCATTGACCTCCGGAATATCGCATTCCAAGCCCTTCGATCTCTTAATGTAGAAGCTGCCAGATCTTGGGTTATTCTGATTGGGTTTCCACAATACTCAAATTGTTTCTTTCTGGCTGCTTGCAATATTTTCTCTTCGATCTGGGAGCTCGGGAATTTGGTGACAATATTCCTAGGAGATTTCTTTTTGGGATCTATTTGAGGAGGTGATCGATGGATTCTTTCAATTTCTATTTTGCCCTGTGGCTCTGGAATATCAGGGCAGTTCTCCTTGATAATTTCTTGAAAGATGGTATCTAGGCTCTTTTTTTGATCATGGCTTTCAGGTAGTCCAATAATTTTTAAATTATCTCTCCTGGATCTATTTTCCAGGTCCGTGGTTTTTCCAAGGAGATATTTCACATTGTCTTCCATTTTTTCATTCCTCTGGTTCTGTTTTATAATATCCTGATTTCTCATCAAGTCACTAGCTTCCACTTGCTCCAATCTAATTTTTAAAGTAGTATTTTCTTCAGTGATCTTTTGGACCTCCTTTTCCATTTGGCTAATTCTGCTTTTCAAGGCATTCTTCTCCTCATTGGCTTTTTGGAGCTCTTTTTTCCATTTGAGTTAGTCTGTTTTTAAGGTGTTGTTTTCTTCAGTGTATTTTTCAGTATTTTTTTGGGTCTCCTTTAGCAAGTCATTGACTTGTTTTTCATGGTTTTCTCGCATCCTTCTCATTTCTCTTCCCAATTTTTCCTCTACTTCTCTAACTTGCTTTTCCAAATCCTTTTTGAGCTCTTCCATGGCCTGGGACCAGTTCATGTTTTTCTTGGAGGTTTCTGTTGTAGGATCTTTGACTTTAGTAATTTCTTCTGTCTGTATGTTTTGGTCTTCTTTGTCAGCAAAGAAAGAATGCAAAGTCTGAGACCGAATCTCAGTGCGTTTTCACTGCCTGGCCATATTCCCAGCCAACTAACTTGACCCTTGAGTTTTTCAGTGGGGTATGACTGCTTGTAGACTAACGAGTTCTATGTTCCACGTTTGGGGGGGGGAGGTGCCAGCTCTGCCTCACCAGCACTGCTCCTTCCCCAAAGACCCCCAACCCGAACTGGGCTTAGATCTTCGGCAGGCTGTGCACCCCTGCTCTGATCTGCCACTTAATTCCTCCCACCAGGTGGGCCTGGAGCTGGAAGTAACAACAGCTGTAGCTGCCCCACCTCCGCTGCCCCCGGGGCTGGAAGCCGAACCTCTAACTCCTTCCACTCCCGCAGCTTTTCCCACTAACCTTCTCCGCAGTCTTTGGTGTTTGTGGGTTGAGAAGACTCGTAACTGCCGCAGCTCACATATTCAGGGCGCTAGGGCCCCCTCCGCCTGGCTTCTGGTCTGGATGGTCCACGCCATTCAGGCTGGGTTCTGCTCCACTCCATTCCCAGCTCTCAGCTCCGAGCTCTGAGCTCCCTGTGGGATAGACCTCACCCAGAGACCATCCAGGCTGTCCTAGGCTGGAGCCCTGCTTCCCTCTGCTGTTTTGTGGATTCTGCTGTTCTAGAATTGGTTCTGAGCCATTTTTTATAAGTTTTTGGAGGGTCTCCGTACGAAGCTCAGACTATTCCCTGCTTACCAGCTGCCATCTTGGCTCCACCCCTTGACTTGGGATAATTCTTATAATGACTGTGAACTTAATTTTCTTTTTCAGTAAAGTATAATAATAATGATGAATATGATAATAAATTTATCACACTTCATCAATCAAAAAATTCATCATAATAAAAGATATAATAATAATTCTATTGACTATCCCACATTATATTTTGACAAAAATGCATTATAATCAATACAGTCCTTCATAAATAGGAATTATTATTAGAGGGAGGAGAATGGAGATGAGTCCTATTCTATCATTGCTATAGGGAACTCCTGCATGAGCAACACATCTCTTTTGGTGCAGGTTGGCACTTTCCTTGAAATTTATAGTAAAAAAAGACTAAGTAACATTTTCAGTATTACGCAACCAGTGTGTGTGACAGAGTGGGGACTTGAGCACAGGTCTAAGAAGAATAGAGGCTATATATATATATATATATATATATATATATATATATATATATATATATGGATGGATGGATCCACAGATATACATCAATCCATACATCCATCCATACATATATACATAAATATATATATGTACATGTGTAATATATAATAATAATTATTATATATACACATACATAAAAATATAGAATTCACTACACCTATACAATTAATCATTATTTATTAATGGAATGAATATAAGATGAGACACAGAAGCACAAATATATTTCGTGAATTATTGTTTCAGTCAAACATTTGAAGTCTCCCTCAATCATCTCATACTTTTTTTTTTTTGCATTGAATTATAAGTTACTGACTAGCAGAATGGGTTGCTGCATTGTTCTCCAATGTGATTTGCAGACTTCCACAATGGGTATGTTTGGGGACAGTTTCAAATCCTTGACATTTACAGTTTTAACTCACAATTCCATTCTTGGTCAGCATCTACAAATAAAAGTTCTGAGTGAGCTAATATTCTACTTGGACCTCATATAATCTTGGACAATTGATAATGAAAGATACCTATGTCTATATCTATATCTGTATATGTATATCTATCTATCTATCTATCTATGCCAAGGAAATCTAACTGGAAATTAGGTATATCTGCAAAACTGTCGAGGAATAAGGCCTGTGACAAATCGTGCAATCCTCTCCAGGAAACTAAGGAGAGGAAGTCTTAGACTAAATTGCAATCCTTGCAATATCTGGTGAGGATTTTGCTATTATCACATTCATCACGGCAATTGGATGGCCAGAATAGTTGACTTTGAGTCAGCATGCAAAATCTAATAGCCTTTCTTCAGTTCTTCTTGACACCCCTGAAAGTTTCACTACAGTATATAGTGTGTTCAGGGAGGACTAACACCTCTTCTGTGAGGGCTTGCTAAGCCCTTTTCAGGGCCACTTTTTCACCTTTGGTATCTATTTTTCACTCAATTCTCACCTGTGGCTCCAAGAAGCTGTAGCATGTGACTAGCTGCACCCTGGTAAAACTACCTGGGCAGACAAGCTAAAGCAGAGTGAGGGTAGCTGATAGGCCTCAGATCTGTTGGTGAATTAGAAAGATATCAACTTCAAAATGTAGAAACTTCCCCCAGAAGAATGGGAAGATGAGAATTTTTTTTTTCCAATAGCTACAAAGCACTCAGCGTTTGACCAGACATTGAAGACACTAAGGTCATCTACTACATCCTGGGCCATCACCAGTCATCTTGACTTTTGTCTGGCCCTGAACTTTGATAACTCTGAAAGAGAAAATGAGGCTGATGAATTTGTGACACTCTGCCTCATTTAAATCTAATTCACACTTGAGTCAAGACATCAGTCTGAGGTGTCATTTTTGTTTCCCCCCCCCAAAAAAAAAGCAAAGGATAAAGAACAGCAAGTTTCAATACTAGTAACAGTCCCCTCCCCATATTGAGAGCTCTCTCAAACCTAGCTTTCCATAGTTATTATCTTCTGGTTTTCTCTTACCTGTTTGACCACTCCTTCTAATTTGCTGTCTTATCATTTCTGTCTCATCCATCTGTCCAAGAGTAGGCAAAGGCTCTATTTTAAGCACTTTTCTCTATATATGCCCTCTCTCAGTGACTTCCTTAGTTCTCATGTATATGTTATCATTTCTAGCAAGATGGCTCAAGACCATACAAGTGATAACTGCTACAAAAAGCCTTTCTTGACTCTCTAGTTGTTAGCATTTTATTTATCATCAAATTATATTGCATTTACATCTATGTTTGAAATGTTATTTGATCCCAATAGAAAGTAATCTCATAGAGTGCAGCAACTGTTTTCTTTTTTCTCTTTAGTATCTCCAGCACTTAGGACAATGGCTTTTTTTTGGTTTTGTTCTTGTTTTGGGTTTTTTTTTAGCACACGGTAGGTGCTTAATTTGTTTTTTTGTTAAATTACAGTTAGATTGCCAGAGTTCGGATCCTAGCTCCAAAACATAATAATATTATGACTATGGAAAAGTCCCTTAGTTCTAAGCTTCAGGTTTTAACCAGTAAAATGGAGATGATAATACTGGCATTACCTGCTTTAGTGTATGAGAAAAATATATTATGAATTGCTAACCTAGTTGCCATCAACATCATTAAGAAAATATCATGTATTGATTAAATAATTTGAAGACTGTTCTTATCATGAAATAAGTCTTATGAGGGACGATGCAGGCTTTTGAAAGGTTTTCCAAAGTTCTGTATAGTCAGGAGTACCTTGTCCCAGGGCGACCTCTGAATGCATGTGGTATTCATTTACTGACTCAAGTTCTGGGAATAGTCTCAGATTTCCAGCATTACTCAGCACTGGCAGTTGGCATAGAAGGACAAAAAAAGGTCCAAGGGAAAATAGTTCAATTTTCTTTCCTTTATCTTTCATACTTTTCCATCAGTTGCATGTATACATTGCTGCAAAGTATTGGAGAAATGATATTCTTGCCTGGACTACAAATTTTAAGACTAATTCAGAGGTAGTCTTGGAACCTCCTCACAGAAAATCATGGTTGAAGCAAAATTATTGATAATAATGTACTAAGTTTTAATGTCTTTGGTATTTTAATGGATCCAGACTGCAATTTCCTTTTCATTGGTGCAGCTCTCTGCTCATCCATACTTTCTTATCCTAAGTGATTTTTGCAAATATCTTTCCATAAACCTCTGTTAAGAGTCCTACCCAATACAATAGAGGTTTTTCTTCATTTATTTTAATATTTTTATGGATATCAGTGCAATAATCTGTTATGCTTCACTCTTAGTAAATGAATAACCCACCTCCTTTCTGGTCATATATGTCTCTGTTGGTTTTTTATTGCCCTGATTTTTTTTTTTATTCACCATCTTCAGAAATGTACTGTAGCCCATTTAGGTCCAGTATACATATTCGCCTTTGTGTTTTGACTTATCTCTATTTATAATTCTTCTGAGATAGTTGGGATTACAAAATTTACAGGCATACAGTATCACTGGGAAATGGTAGGTCTTAAAAACACCATTTTTTTGCTTGTTTCTACATATAAACAATAGGAATTACTGAAAGACTTGTATGGTTTTTCTAATCTTGTTCTCCTTATTAAATTCTGGTCCCAGTTCTTTTGATGGGAAACAATAAAAATTTGGAGGTATCTAGATTTTGTCCAAGTTATAGTTTATGAAAGACCAGTTCAGCGCATATTGAATCCAACTACAAGCCATTTTCATGGATAAATGGAATTTTTGTTTTCCCTATCCCAATTCCCAAATTCCTATTTGTATTTTGGGCAAATTTTCCATGACATGGATGAACACCTTCAGTGAGCATATTACTTTTTCTGTTATGCCTCAGATGGTATTAATAATAATGTTGTAATTCAGTCATGTCCATCTCATTGTGACCCCATGGACTATAGCATACCAGTGCTGCCCATGAGGTCTTCTTGGCAAAAATACTGGAGTGGTTTGCCATTTACTTCTCCAGTAGATTAAGGCAACAGAGGTTAAGTGATTTGCCCAGGGTCACAGAACGAGTAAGAATCTGAGGCTAGATTCAAACTCAAGTCTTCCTGACTCCCAGCCCAGAGCTCTATCCACTGAGCCACCTCTTTGCTTCCAAGTTACTTAAGACAGAACTTATATAATATTTTAAAATTTGTAAATCTTTACATATGTCATCATTTTATTCTCATAACAACTTTATGCAGGGAGTGCTATTATCACCCCCATTTTATAAATGCAGTAACTGAAGCTAGAGAGGTTAAGTGACTTGCTCAGGGTTACATAGCTAGTGGGTGTTTGCAAGAATAGTCAAACTTAGTTCATCCTGATTCCAAGTTCAACAATATGTCTACTGAACATCTTCATTATTGTATAATCTCATCTATACAATGACTTCTTTTCTAATACTTTCCTCAAGAATACCTGTGATTCACACAAAGAGAATTCTTAAGAAGTTTCATAGAAGTGACAATGTAGATACATGGACCATAAATGAACCAGCATTTACTAAGCTTCCGAAATGTCTGAAGTACAGTGCCAAACTTTGTACTATACTTGGGAGAAACAAAGACAAAAATGAAATCACTTCTGACCTCATGATATTTACTCACTTGGAGAGATTACATATGTTTATAAAAAGCTCATAGAAAACAGAAACAAGTTGACCACAAAAGAAAAGGTATTTGCAGTGACCTTAGACCTAAGATGAGCTTCAAGTTCTCATGGAGAACCAGGTAATCCAAGTGGCAATGTGTAAAAATGCAACAAATTTCAAGAATAGAAGCTGGCCACTATATAGGCATAAAGATGGGAGATGTTGTCCCACATGTGGGAAACCATAATTACATCAGTTTAACAGGATTAAAGACTGTGTAGAAAAGAAAAAGTATATATAAAAGGCTGGAAAAGTAGAGTATGCCTAGTATAAGAACAGCTATAAAATTAAAATTTAGCGGTTTATATTTGGTCTTACAGGTAAGAAGAATCTATTAGAGATAGTCAAATAAGTAGGGAGTGAGGTAGTCAGGCCTTCAGTTTTGGAAAATTACCTTCATCAGTTGTGTGGAAAAGACTGATTAAAATAAGGAAAAGGGGAAAGACCAAATATGAGGCTATTGCAATATTCCAGATCAGAGGAGCTAGGGCTTCATCTTTGGCAGTGGTTCAATGAGTTGTGCCTGAGGAATGTAGTGGAGAAATTTTAAGGAGCCAGAAATAACAAGATTTAACAAAATATTAGATATGTTGAGTACATGAGAGTGAAGAGTTGAGAATGACAGTGAAGTTGTGAATCTGAGTAATAAAAGAGTGGATCAAGATGGCCTCAACAATAATAAGGAAGTTCTAAAGAGGGCGGAGTTTAGGAAGAAACATGTTCAGTTGAAGGTACTTATGGGACATCAAGGGCAACTAGCTGGGGCAGCTAATAAAGTGCCAAGCCTGGAGTCAGGCAGACCTAGGTTCAAATCTGGCCTCAGACACTTATTATCTGTGTGACCCTGGGCAAGTTACTTAACCCTGTTTACCTCAGTTTCCATATCTGTAAAACTAACTGGAGAAGGAAATGGCAACAAAAAGGGGTCATGAAGAATTGGAACCAACTGAATGACGAAAGAGCAACAAAAATCAGACATCGATTTCTCAATATCTAAGTGGCTGCTGATGTTGTGAGAGTGAAGCTCAATAAAGAATAGGGTTGGCTATCTGAGAGTTATCCATATAAGGATATTAACTGAACCTGTGGGAGCTGAAGAGGTCATTAAGTGAAACAGTAGAGAAAAAAATGAATAAATCCCAGGACAGAGACTTGAGAAGTATACCCAGGGATAGAAGAAATGATCTAGATAGTGGTTTGACAAAGGACATTGAGAAGGTACAGTCAGATAGGTAGGAGAACAAAGAAAGTGGTGTCAAGAAAATTCAGAGAAGAGAAAATATCCAGAGGTAGACAGTATTTAACTCTCTGGAAAGCTGTAAAACAGTCAGGAAGGATCAGGACTTTAAAAAGGCAATTGTGTTTGGGTAGGGTAAAAAGAGATCTTTGGTAGCTTTGTAGAGCAGTTTCTGTTGAATAATGAGGTAAGAATCCAAATTACAGAGTGTTTGGGAGAGTAAGAAAAGAAGTGAAGTCAATGAAGATAAATAACTTCAAGGTGTTTGGCTGAGTAAAAAAAAAAAAACTAGAGAATGGTAATTTGTAGGGTTGGTAGGGTCTAAAGAGGAGTAGTTACTTAATGTCTTCTCCACTGGCTTTACAAATAATACCATTGTGACTTTTGGGGTCCAATGTGGCCAAATAACCATACAATAGAACCCTAGAACAAATTTTGGAACAGCCGAGCCAGTGGAAAGATGGGGTGAAGCAGTTGGTTTGTTTTTTTCAGCCTAGGAGACTTGTAGGATCAGCAAAATGTGTTTGTATCACTTGGGTAAAAGAGGAGCACAGTCCAGGACAGGAGACATCCAAGCAAGTCAGCAGCAAGCCCCACCTTGGCAAACCAACAGGAGATCCTGAGCCCCAGGTGGAACAGGCAAGTGCCAAGACCAGGACAGCCCACATGCCTTAACATAGCCAAGGGAACCAGTAGACTCCAGCTCTGAGAAATCGCCATGTGCTTCAATGTAGCTCCAGGTGGGCAGGTGTCCTCCACTGATCATAAATCCCCATGCTTCAGTGCAGTACAGTGCAGACAGGAGTCCACCTGACTGCAGCACACACTAGACACCACCACTAGGTAAGTTGCCAGACCCCTACAGCCTTCAGCTATCAGCCACTGAGGCCCCAGCACAAAAAGCCAGTCACGAGGTCCCTAGGCCCAAGCACAAGAAGCTTGGGACAGTGCCCCCTGTACTCCAGCAAAAAGAGTTCAATTTTAAAAGCAATGAAGTAGGCAAAAAAAATGACCAAGAAGTAAAAATTAACCAAAGAAAGTAACCAGGGTGACAGGGAATATCAAAACACAAACTCAGAAGAGGACACCATTATCAATATACCTACATCCAAAACCTCAAAGGAGAATATGAATTGGTCTCAAGCCCAAGAGTTCAAGAAGAATTTTAAAAGTCGTATATAGCCAAGATTGGAAAGCAAAGGGATGCCCATCAATTGGGGAATGGCTGAACAAGCTGTGGTATATGAAGGTGATGGAATACTATTGTGCCATAAGAAATGGGGATGATGCAGACTTCATAACAACCTGGAAAAACCTACACGACATAATGCTGAGTGAGCGGAGCAGAGCCAGGAGAACGTTGTGCACAGCCACAGATATGTGGATTCCTTGAGGACCAACCCTGACATACTGCGCTTCTCTCAGCAACCTAAAGGGGCAAGGACAACTCCAGGGGACTCACGATGGAGAATGCTATCTTCATTCAGAGAAAGAACTGCGAAGTTTGAATACAGACTGAGGCACACTACTACATGCTCGCCTTTTCTGCTTCTCTTTTGTTTTTGGTTTTGGGGTTTTTTTTTTGTTTTTTTTTTTTGGTTCTGTTTCTTCTTTCTCATGATTCATTCCATTGGTCAAAATTCTTCTCCACGACTTGACTAGAGCATAAATTAATTCAATAGAAAGGAAGAGCCAAAATGGTGGAGTAAAGGCAAAAACTTACCTGAGCCCTCTCCCAAACCCTTCCAAATACCATTTATAAAATTACTCTGAACAAATTGTAGAGCAGGAGAACCCACAAAAAGACGGAGTGAGATACATTCCCAACCCAAGAGAAGTTAGAAGGTCAGCAGGAAAGGCCTGTTGCACCAGGGTGAGAGAGAAGTGCAGTGCAGCACAGGAAGCACCAGCACAGACCCCGACCTACTAAACCCAGAGAAGACTTTGGGGTGACTGAATCACTGGCAGCAGTGATGGTTTGTAGACCTCTCAGCCCATAGACACCAAAGACAACATAGAGGGTCAGCAAGAAAGATCTGTCACAACTGGATAAGAATGGAGCACAGTCCAGTGTAAGCCATACCAGCACAGCTCCAGCCACAGAAAACCAGCAGCAGGCCTTGGGAGTGACTGAATCAGCAGCAGTAGTGGCTATTCCTGGAGCTTTTGGCCCACAGGTAGTAAAAGGGTAAAATAACTGGTCAGAAAGAGATTATAGGGGTCTTTTTGCTGGCACTGAGGCAAGACTCTGTTGCTTTGCCCATATTGAGATCTGGGTTACAGATCTAGGTGGCAGTCCCAGGTCAAGGAGGAGCACTAGCACAGAAGAGACCCTCCTCACATATCCAGGGCAGAATAGAGTGCTTGTGGTCACTCATGGACCAGAGCACAGGCCAGGAGAGTAGTAAGCACCTCTTCTTAGGTCATACCATCTTGGAAGAACTGAAAATTACAAGTCACTAGAAGTATCTCTGCAAAAATTTCACAAAACCCCTAAAGCTCGAGACAGTCCACACTCCACCCAGAAAGCAGAGCCATACTTTAACAAAGAGTTAATAGTCAACTAATAGGCTGGGGAAATGAGCAAACAATGAAAAAAAAATAAAATTTAACAAAAAAAAGCTCTGACTATAGAAAGTTACTATGGTCACAAGAAAAATCAAAACATACACACAGAAGACAACAAAGTAAAAGCTCCTACATCCACCAAGAAAAATGTGAATTGGTCTCAGGCCTTGGAAGAGAACAAAAAGGATTTTGAAAATCAAGTAAGTGATGTAGAGGAAAAATTGGAAAGAGAAATGAGAGTGAAGCAAGAAAATTATGAAAAAGAATCAAAAGCTTTGTAAAAGGAGAAACAAAAGAAAATACCGAAGAAAGTTAACACATTAAAAACAGAATTGGCCGAATGGAAAAGGAGGTCCAAAAGCTCACTGAAGAAAATAATTCCTTAAAAATTAGAATGCAGCAAATGGGAGCAAATGACTTTATGAGAAATTAAGAAACATTAAAACAAAACAAAAAGAAGAAAAAAAGAGAAGACAATGTGAAATATTGGAAAAGTAACTGACCTAGAAAATAGATCCAGGAAAGATAATTAAAAAAAATATTAGACTACTTTAAATGCATGATCATAAAATCATCTTTAAAGAATTATCAAGGAAAATAGCCCTGATGTTCTAGAACCAGGGGATAAAATAGAAATTGAAAGAATCTACCAAGCACCTCCTGAAAGGGATCCCAAAATGAAAACTGCCAGGAATATTATAGCCAAATTCCAGAGTTCCAAGATCAGAAAGAAAATATTGCAAGCAGCCAGAAAGAAATAATTCAAGTATTGTGGAGCCACAGTCAGGGTAACACAGGAGTTAGCAGCTTCTACATTAAAGGATCCAAGGGCTTGGGATATGATATTCCAGAAGACAAAGGAACTTGCATTACGATGAAGGATCAACTATCCAGCAAAACTGAGCATAATGTTTCAGTGGATAAGATGGACATCCAATGAAATAAGGGCCTTTAAATCATTCTCAAGGGAAAAAATCATAGCTGAACAGAAAATTTGATCTTCAAATACAAGAATCAAGAAAGAAGCTTTACAAAGGAAACAAAAGAAAAAAAATGTTGTCCAATAAGATTAAACAGTTTACATGCCTCCATGGGAAGATGATACTTGTAACTCTTGAGAATTTTATCTTTATTAGGGAAGTTTAAAAGGGTGTATCTAGCAAGAGGGTGTGGGTATGAGTTGATTCTGAAATGATTATAAAATAATAATAGCTAATTAAGGGATAAAAAAGGATTGTACTAAGAGAAGAGGAAAGGAGGAGGCAGAATAAGGTAAATAATATCACATGAAGAGTCACAAAGACCTATTACAGTGGAGGAAAGGAAGAGAGGGTTAAGCATTGTTTGAACCTTACCATTATCAGATTTGGCTCAAACAGAGAATAACACATATTCAGTTGGATATAAAAATCTATCTTACCCTATAAGAAGGAGCAGGGGAAAAGGGAAAGAAAAGGAAAGGGGGCTGAGGAAGGGAGGGCAGACTGAGGGAGATGGTGGTCAAAAGCAAAACACTGGTGAGGAAGGAAAGGGTGAAATGAGAGAAAAAATATCAATGGAGGAAAATAGGATTAAGAAAAAGACACAGTTATGTATCATAACTCTGAATGTGAATGGGATGAACTCTCCTATGAAATAGAAGTCTATGGCAGAGTAGATTAAAAATCACAATCCTACAATACGCTGTTTACAAGAAATACATTTGAAGAAGAGAGATATACACAGAGTAAGTGTAAAAGGCTGGAACAGAATATATTATGCTTTGGCTAAAGTAAAATTGTATTATAAATCAGCAATCATCCAAACTATTTGGCACTGTCTAAGAAACAGAGTGGTAGATCAGTGGAATAGGTTAGGTATACAATACATAGTAGTCATTAAATACAGTAATTCTCTGTTTGATAAACACAAAGATTCCAAATTCTGAGATAAAAACTCACTAACTGACAAAAATTGCTGGGAAACCTGGAAAATAGTATGGCAGAAACTAGGCATAAACCATAATCTTAAACTGTATACCAGTATAAGGATAAAATGGGTACATGATTTAGACATAGAGGTTAATAGCTTAAGCAAATTAGGAGAGCAAGGATAGTTTACCTGTCAGATCTATGGAGAAGGGAAGAACTTAATGACCACATAACAGATAGAGAACATTATGAAATGCAAGATGTTGAATTTCGCTCACATTAAATTTAAAAATTTTGTGCACAACGACAATGCAACCAAGATTAAAAGGAAATCTGAAATCTGGGAAACTTTTTTTTTACTTCCACTGTCTCTGATAAAGACCTAATTTCATAAACATATAGAGGAATGAGTCAAATTTATATGAAAACAAGTAATTCCCCAATTGATAAATGGTCAAAGAACATGAACAGGCAATTTCAGATGAAGAAATTAAAGCTACCTATAGTCACATGAAAAAAGTGCTCTAAATCACTATTGATTAGAGAAATGCAAACTGAAGCAACTTGGAGTTACCACATCACACCTATCAGATTATCTAACATGACAAAACAGGAAAATGATAAATATTGGAGAAGATTTGCAAAATTGGAACACTGATGCATTGTGGTGGAATTGTGAATTGATCCAACCATTCTGCAAATCAGTTTGGAACCATGCCCAAAGTGCTATAAAGCTGTGCATACCCTTTGATCCAGCAATACCACTACTATTTCTGTATCCCAAAGAAATCATTAAAAAGAGAAAAGGATCAACATGTACAAAAATATTTATAGCAGTTCTTTTTGTGGTGTCAAAGAATTTGAAATTGAGGGAATTCCCATAAATTGAGGAAGGGATAATCAAGTTGTGGTATATAAATGTAATCAAGTACTATTGTGCTATAAGAAATGATGAGCAGGTTGATTTCAGAAAATCCTGGAAAAACTTACACGAACATATGGTGAGTGAAGTGAGCAGAACAAATAGAACATTGTACCCAGTGACAGTAACATTATGTGATGACCGGCTTTGATAGACTTGGCTCTTCTTAGCAGTACAATGATCTAAGACAATTCCTAAAGACTTACAGTGGAAAATGCTATCCACCTCCAAAGAAAGAACTATGGGGTCTGAATATAGATCGAAGCATACTATTTTGTCTTTTTTTGTGTTGTTGTTGTTTTTCCCTGGCTTTTCCCTGTTTTTCTGATTCTTCTTTCTCAACATCACTAATGTGGAATCATGTTTAGCATGATTGTGTATGGCCTATATCCGAATTCTTGCCCTCTTGTCAGGAAAAGGGTGAGAGGAGGCAAGAAAAAAATTTGCTTTTTGTTTTTGTTTTTGGCAGGGCAAATTGGGATTGAGTGACTTGCCCAAGGTCACACAGCTAGTACATATGGCAAGTGTCTGAGGCTGGATTTGAACTCAGGTCCTCCTGACTCTAGGGCTGGTGCTGTACTCACTGCACCACCTTGCTGCCCCCAAGAAAAAAATTTGGAACTCAAAATCTTATAAAAGTAAATTGTGACAATTGTCTTCATATATAATTTGAAAAAAATATATAATACTATTAAGTGGGAAAAATACATTATAGAGATTGAAACAGGATGGTAAGACACTGACACATTTTTTTGCCAGTGGAAGGGGACAGGGACATGTAGACAGAAACAGTCAAATCCTTATTGTTTAACTATTCTAAATCCATAAGATTTAACTACCTTCTAATTGATACCAGAGACTGTAAGAATCAGGGTGAGCCTTCTCCTATTGTTTCTTCATGGCTAGTACCTTTATAAATTGCATCTGACAATTTTGTTTATTCTTATGCATTATAGAATATCACTTTAAGGGGTAGAGGGCCAGCTGCTCAGGCAAGCTTGTCCAGAGCTTGACATGTCCTTAGATGGACCTTACTTGAGTTGTTATATATCCTGGAATCAGGGAAAGGCATTACTTAGCATGAGACTTTGAGAAATAGATATGTCTCCACATTATACTTTTTTCTGAGATTAATAAATTGTAGTGAGACAAGTTGTACTCCAAGTGTAAGCCACATCTCTCTCTTTAATATATGAGCACACCCATACTAGTGATGTTGTGAATAGAATTCAAGAAACACCATCAACACTAAAAGGACAGAAGAAGAAAAAAAAAAGAATGTATCATGCTACCTTATATTTCAGGTTGGGTAAGACAGGTCTGTATCATGTATGGGAAATAGTGGGGGTGAGGGAAACAGATCTAAACTCACTTGTGGTGGAGACAAAGAGCTTCCATGTGAAGAGGAAGAGAATATTTAAAGAAGGTAAGAAGAGGCAGAGTATGAATATCTGAGCTGAACAATGCCAATCAGGGACAGGAGGAGTCCAACCACAGGTAGCAATAGGGCTATAGGTAGTGAGAAAGAGATGGCCCAGGTGAGGAAACACAGTAACAGTGCTGAAAATAAGATAAAGAAGAGATGATTCTATCTCTCCCACTTCTAAGAATACCAGACTTGTCCTAGACTAGTGATCTGGGAGAGTGAATGTAGTAGTAGATATGGTTGAAGAGCAAGTATAGGGCAAGTATAAAAAAACAGAATGGAAAGATAAATTTCAATTCCTAATTTTATTGAGGTAAAAAGGTACTTGTAGTTGATTCATTTGTACATCAGGACATGTACTTGTCCATATGATTATTTTTTTTTAATTTGCAAGGAAGACCATGATATGTTTGCTCTCAAGTGAGAAAATGTTTTGTTAAAATAGACTTGTTAAGCTTTTTCTGACTTTTGAGGTCTGGTTCAATTAATTGGAACTCTTTTACAGGAATAATTTAGTAAAACATGGGTTGGTTGGTTGAAAATTATAATTTTGAGAAAGGGTGGAAATCATTCTAATGAGTCCAACTGAATGCATGGTGATTTGATTGGTAATCAATTGCATAGCATAGGGATGGGGAACCCGTGGCCTCAAGGCCACATGTGGCACTGCCATTGACAGAGAAAGGGAATCCTGTCTATGTAGAGATATAAGAAATTGATACTTGACTTGATATTAATTTCCCTGTTGGTTTTCTGGATGTATGGGGGCTAATAGGCATGGAGTAGATGTTTTACGTAAATTTATGAACACTTATAGCTAAATTCAGTGGAACATGAGTGAAAGAGGAAGAAAGATATTTTGCTATACCATGGCAAGATTTTCTCCCATATAGGTAGAAAGATAGAAATTTTACTTCAGTACATCCCACACAGGGAGGTTTTTTATTGTAGTTTTATTTTGTTTTGTTTTGATTTATCTATGGATATGTTGCTCCCTATGAAATACTTCCTTCCTCCTTTAGGTCAGAGAATGTTTTCAAAGTGTTTTTGTAGCACCAGCACCTGCCACAGTGATATACTTGGCAGTAGTTACTTAAGAAATGTTTCAATAGTAAATAAATGAAATCATTGCAAAAGAATTTGGCCCCAAGGAGGAGAAGTGGTTCTAGCACACGGGTCTGTGGTGGTAATTGAGACAAAAGAAATGTGTGATGAAAAATGGATATATCTATATCTGTATGTTTATATATAAATATGGATACATAGATATAGATATGTATCTAGTGCTTCCAACATCAGAGAACAGGATCAGATGAGAAGTCATTAGTTTATTTACCACATTGGCAAAGGATATTAATTAACAGATGTCACTTTTAATGAGACCCCTTCAAGGGTCATTTCACACATAAATCGCCATTGATTTCACATGTATAATAGTGCCAGTCTGTTCTCTGAAGAAAGTCTATGGGGAAGTTCATGAAATAATTGGGATACGGATTTGAATTATAAATGTAATTAAAAAGTGGACTTTATCTTCTAAATGTGCTACATTTTCTTATGAGACACAGGTTTGATTGTGGCCTTTGGCATTTTTCAGACATATGACCAAAGACAGGTAGCTTGGCTACTTTGGGTTCATTTTTTTCACCTGTAGAATTTGAAAAATAATACCACTAATACCTATCTACACCATATTGCTATGAGAATTGACCAGTATTTTAGATATGGACAGAAATTGTGTGTGTGTGTGTGTTTACACACACATACATACATACATACACACAGAGACCCACATATACCTGTATATGGAGAGAAATGATATAAATATACACAAAGATATTGATGATATATAGTTAGAGATACATGATGAGATAAAGATATACACATAAATACAAGGTATTATAATACTCAAGTTGATTTTAAACTTTAATAGTTTAAACTGAACCAAGACTTTTCAGATATCCTGTTTATAAATCGATGGATATATGTATACATATATACGTTTTATGTTTATATGAGCAAACTTTTTTTAATTTAATTTCAAACAATATCAATATCCACACATGTTATCATACTTTATTTTTTAATTCCTTGTTAAAATATTTTTAATTATTATTGTATTATAATCTACTTGCCCAAACCAAAAGAACCAGCTGATTGTGAATATACAACTAATAGCTTTAAAACAGTGGGTAGCAATGTGCCTAACAAACAATAGGAAATGTGGTCCAGGAAAGAGTCCAGACCACTGTTGCCTAACACTCAATAGCTATCTGCCTTTCTTTGAAAATGTCAGTATGAAAGAAAAACTATAGAATCTCTACAAAACCTAGGGGGAGGGGTTCCTTTTGTGTGACAGCAGGAAAACAGAATTATTCAATTATTGTGTAGCAATAGATCCTTTATTATGAATGAGGTGACATATCTGAGGCAGGACATACAGAAAGCAAGTATTTGTGTTCTTTGACCAAACTGAGCAAATTTGCCACAGTTTGCATATCGTTTTTCTGATCTAAGAAAATGGGGGAAGAAGGAAGGAGGGAAGGAAGGAAGGAGTGAGGGAGGGAAGGAAGGAAGAAGAGGGAGGGAGGGAAGGAAGGAAGGGAGAGAGGAAGGAAGGGAGAGAAGGAGGGAGGAAATGTGGGATGCCCTAAGGGGAGCATGTATTAAATATTGACTGTGTATCAATCATGATGTTAAGCTTCAGTGATAGGAATATAAATTTTAAAAAGTGAGAGAGTCCCTTCATTCAGGGCTTATGTTTTAATAGATAAGGTAAAATCAGGCATCGGGAAGTAGTTTCCTGGTAAGGGAGTTTTGGTCAAGAGAGTTGATCCTTAGGGCAGTCAACTGACCTGCTCTTTCTAGAAGTAAAGTGAATGTTGATTGGATTACTATCTAGCTGAAAAAAGCTTAAGGGGGGATAGTATATGGGGACTACTACGAGCATAGTGGCAAAGTAGATGTTAGGATGCCCTAGGTCATTCCTAGGTGGAATATAAAGCATGGTGTGGTGATCTGTGACTAGCTAGGTATAATGTGCTAGGCAAGTTTTCACACACTCGGTTACCATTAAAGACCTCCCAACTACAGGTCAAGAATTCCAAACAAGGAGTCCTTTTACAGGAATTCTGGTCCAAGTGAAGGGAAAAAGGACATCATTGGCAAGATAATGGGCAAGATAGCCTGTGTAGACATTTAGATGAGATATTACAGTCCAAAGCATGGTCATTTCAGGTCAGGGGCTATATTAAAAATCATTAGGGTATTCTTTCCCAGGTAAACTGAGCCCAAACTCAAGTTGTTCATTTTGCAGAGAAAACTGATATAAATATTAGAAGCTTTAAGTGACAATTCTTCATTTCCACTTGCTGGAGCTTGTCTGTGTGCTCCACGTTAACCTAATATATCATAAGCTACTAACTTTTATCCTTCGGGATCTGGAGGAAGCTTAGTACTGGCCTTAGTTAGTTACCTTGCACATTCAGAATAAAGATGCTAGACACTTAGCAAACCTCAGATTAAGGGCAATAGGACACAAGTATCCCCATGGAGGATGGTTGGAGAAAAAATAAGTTGGAGATAGAAGAAGTGACATGCTTCCATACTCATGCTGTAGAGGTAGAAAAGTGGAGAAGAATATATTAAGATAGGACACAGTTCCTCATATCTTTAGTTGGCACCCTTCATTATATCAGTGAAACATCACCTCCAAAAAGGGTTATAACCAGAGCAAAGTAAACAATGGCCTCTTATGGTGAGAATAAGAGTAATAAGAAATTCATTGTGGTACATAAAATTGGGCTAGCAGCCCAGAGACCTATGTTCAAATCCAACTTCAAACATGTACAAATTATTTGACCATGGGAATTAATTCAACTAATTTGTAATGGGACTAATAATAACTGTAATATGTTACATGAATAGTTTGAGGAAAACATTTCATAAACCTTAAATTCCCCCCCAAAATAAAAATGAGTTGTTAGTATTATACTTTGTTCTAGTATGGAGAACAGATGCAAAGTTTCCAGTTATACTTCACAGTGTCAAGATAAGGGCAAACTGGCAAAACTATGAACAGAAATGCATAAATTTTTGTAGTAAGCTTTGATTTGTTATCAAAAGAACTATAGTAATATAAATTCCATAAGCATGGTCCGTATCTGTCCTCAGTAAATCTATAAATAATTTTAAAACAACTAATATTTACATAGCATTTACTATATGTCAGGCACTGGGCTAAATGCTTTACAATGATTATCTCACTTGATTTTCGCAACCCTTCAAGGAAAGTGATTTTTTTTAATCCCCATTTTTATAGTTGAAAAGAGTGAGGCCGACAGAGGTTAAATGACTTCCCCAGGGTCATAATCCAATAAGTATCTGAGGATGAATTTGAACCAAGGTTTTTCTGGTTCCAGATCTGGCACTCTATCCACTGAGCCACCTCACTGAAGTGTTCTTTTATATTATTTTGGAATCAGAGATATCTTGAAATTTGATCCTTGAATACATTTAAAACATTTCAGCTCTCTATATTTGTTTAGTTCCAGTCATTCTTCTCAAATTTTCCTTCTAGTTTGCTTTGACACTCCATAACATGGACAACAAGTACAGAAAGGGTAGTCCAAATGCACTGCTTCTATTATTGTAACTGATGAAAATAATTTCACCATAGAAACATCCTCTAGTCTGTCTCATTTCATATTTATTTGTCTTCCTTCCAGGTTCACATACAAATGCTTTCAGGATGATTAAGCTTAATTGTATCTCATGCAATGCTTTCTGAAAGCATGTCCTACCCCCCCACCCCAGCTGTTCTTTGTTGTGAGGTAATGCTGTTCAAAATCATCTTTTATACACCTCTAAAAATTTGTGAAAATGGGCTTATTTGCCAAACCAGTGTTGCCTTTGATTTTAATAGCCTATTTATTTAGTAAATAGATTGAATGTTTACTGGTTGAGACAATTTCTGTTCTCTTCCAGCCTTCTTGTTGTGGTGACTTGGTGAGCAGGGTAAAATTTAAATTTCCTGAGTAAATGGAGATAGTGAAGTCAATGGCTTTACTTTTGTCCACTTTATATATTTTATGTCTCAAAACCTCACTTACATATAGCAGATTGGAGCAGTATCTCTTCATCCTTCTCATTTCTTATAATTTGACCATTACTCTAAATAGATGATGATCTGATTCCAAGAAATATCCTTTCCAAGAATGATATTTTTTTCCAAATCCAAAGCCTGAAGTCTTGTGAACCCTACAAATTGCATATGGGATTCCACTGGACCCTTTTCATATGATGCCAGTGAATGCCGAAGTCATGTACCCACAGATAATGGAAGGCTTCTCACCATTATGTGATTTGTTTATTTATATGGAGTCTCTTCTTTGCATCTGCCAGGTGAATGATTTTGAGTTTGCTGATATTCTGTACCCAAAAGGAAAACATACATGTAGGTTTTTAAGTGTAATCATCAACTTCATTCACTTCAGAGAATCATGTGGAGAAACATACATGAAACATTTATGGGCATATAAATCCTCCATGGACAAGATGCAGCAGTTGCATGTAGCACAACAGGAAGTGTTGGTGAAACTGGAGAAACTCAACTCCGTCCAAGTTGAAGAGCAAGCAGAGTTTAAGCAACAATTAGAGGACATCTACGAGGTGCAGCAAACACTGAATGGGTTTCGTAGAAAAACAGTAACAACACAAAAAGGAATTTCCCAGAAGAAGTTAGTTCAAATCCAGACTCAGACACTCGACACACTTACTAGCTATGTGACATTGCGCAAGTCACTTAACCCCAACTGCCCTGCCTTCCCCCCTCCAAAAAAATGGGGGATTTTTTTCAGTGTTTTAATTTATTTGTAAATTCTGAACTTCATCATTAAATGAAATTAATATTTGTAGTACATAATAAGAACAGAAGCATATATGAATAATGGTTAATATATAAAATTACAAATCTCAATTATGCAGGTTTCCTTTTCTTTTTAAGTATATAATGAATTCAATACATAACTTTCAAAGATTCCCAGTTTAAGATGACTGATTTTTAAATGACCCACAGATAAATAACCAGCCATTGATTCTCTGTTAAAATTATTTATTTGAATTTTTGTTATTTTCCTTATACTCTTCATTGCTTGGAAAATCCACTGTTTTCTACTTTTTAAAGGTATTAATGATATATAAGTCGTTGCATGATGTGTGAACAGTCCATGAGAATTTGGCCACATACTTCTTGATCCAAATTTCAATGTTCTAAAGCTGTTTTCACTATTTTCTTTGCTCAACCCTTTATGTTCAAGTCACAGAATATCAATATAAAATTGTCTTAATTTGAGAACCTTGTTTAGTTTTTGAGAGTGACTATTTTTCTCATCATAAAGAAGAATTTATTAAACACCTATTATGTGGTAGGTACTACTGTATTAAAATAGTATTAATAAATCCATTTTGACCCTTATCCACCATTTTGTGAAATTAAGTGTCGACTCCTTTTAAGTCACCTGATTTTTGGGAAGTCACAAGACTCTCATCTCTCACCCAACTTAAGGAAAGTCCCAAGACTACCCTCCCTCTCACCTCAATTGCCTTCCCATGCCTTCCATCAGTAAAAAACCAGGTATCTTAACCCCTACATCCTGTATTTTACTCTCTTCAATTGTATAATAACTGTAGAAACCAATATTCAGGGTCTTTTGTGCTGTCCAAAAGCTTTGGACCACATTTGTTTCTGTAACCACAAGCCTTGTTAAATAAATTATTGTCTGTATGTAACCATATGGTGTGTATTTTACTGTAACAATACTGTTATCAGCTCTGGGTATACAAAGAAAGGCAAAAACTTAGTCCTGACCATCAGAGAGTTCACATTCCAAAGGAGGATACAACATGTAAATAACTATGTACATAGAGAGTCTATGGAATATAATCTCAAAGGGAAGGAATTAACCATAGGTGAACTGGGAATAAAAAAGAAAGACCTCTTACAGCTGAATCTGGAGCTGATTCTTAAAGGAAACCATGAGGTGGAGGTGAGGAGGAAAGGTACTCCTGGCATGGGGAATAGACCATAACAAGGCATGGAGGTGAGAGATGTATTATCCTATGTTAAGAACAATAAAATTAACAGTGTAACTAAATTATAAACTATTTTGAGAGTAAGAAGATGGAAGTGCAGAAAGGGGACAGTTTTTAAGGCATGTAAAAGGCCAAAGAGAAGGTTTTATATTGGGCTTGTTATCCCATTATTTCAGTTGTGGCAGGCTCCTTGTGACCCCATTTGTTTTTGTTTGTTTTGGCAAAGATACGGAGTGGTTTACCATTTCCTTCTTTAGCTCATTTTATAGATGAGGAAACTAAGGCAATCAAGATTAAGTCACTTTCCCAGGGTAACATAGTGAATGCCTGAGTTACGATTTAACTCAAGAAGGTTATTATTCCTAATTTTAAGCCCTGTGCTCTATCCATTGCAACATCTATAGGTAATAGGAAACCACTATATTCCATTGCATAGGGGAGATAAATGGCAAGGTTTGTGCTTAAGGAAGACAATTTTGGTAGCTAAATAATGATGAACTGGAATTCAAAGAGAATTGAAGGCAGAAGACAAATTATCAAGCTACTGTAATAGTCCTGTCATAAAGTGATAAGTACCTGGACCACAGTAATAACTGAGAAGCTACGGATATGTTCATAAGCATCAGGAAAACAAACAATAATTGAGAGACTAAATGGTGAGATAAAGGGATCAATAGATGGTGGAATTTTTGCTGAAGGAGGTGGGATGGGGTGGCATCCAATGTGTATGCAAAGGGTTTTTTTTTTTTCTTAAAAGGGGAAAGAGCCATCTCTTTATGTGAGGCAGGGAAGAAACAGAAGAGGATAGAAAATGAAGTCAGGGTGATATTACACGAGAAAGAGGGAGAAGAAGAAACTTTTCTTAGTGAAGATGAAGCAAGATCTTCAGCTGAGAGAGTAAAGGAGAGGTGTTACCATATGAGGTTTGAGAGGGGATGAAAGGTTTTGGCATACTAGTTGTGGTGAGTGAGCTAATTCTTTTATTAATGAAGTATGAAATGATTGCCTTGCCCAAGCAAGGACCCAGTTGAGTTTACATAAAATGAATTTGCAGATGAGCCAGGAAGCATGATTTTGTGATTTTCTCCAGGCTGCTTCAACAGCACTTGAAAATGAGCAAACACAACTGATGGTGGAAGGAAACCAAAGTCAGAGCTTGGAAAGGCATGGTCAGTGATAAAAAAAAAAAGACTTGAGTTTAGGGTATAGTGTATAGTTGAACTCATTCAACAAGGGATAAAGATAATGAAGGGAGGAAATTGAAGCCAGTGGAGGGGTGATGGTTTGGGGAAGAATTGAGGAGGAGCATGGAAGGGAGATCAATGTGAGTACAAAGAACAGAGTTAGGGTATAAAAGCAGAAGAAAGGGTGGAAGAATAAAATAAGACTAGGCAAAGGAAATTTGGAGTTCAATGAACATGGAGGTGGGTGGTGACAAGATTAAGAGTACAACAATTTCCATGTGTAGTTGAGGCAGCATGTAGGAGTTAGGTCATGGGAAATAAGTAAATTAAGGAAATTAAAAATTAGCTTGTTTGAAGGACTATCGACATGCATGTTAAAATCTCTTCACATGAGTCAAGATTGGTGTAAATTAGAAGATGATGAGATAACCCCAAATTCATTAAGGAAGAAAAGTGAGTGGACTATAGCTAGATATCAGCTACCACAATTTGGAGAGGATGATAGATCTCAATTGAATGAACATCAAAGGAAAATAGGGTACTCTGAGTGATGGTGCTTCATGGAATTAGAAGATGAATCCAGTATTTCATCAGATAATTCAAATGTGTCATGTGTTCTTTCATTCCTTTGTCTTAAGTTCTTATGCCATATGTATATGTATTCCCCCCTTCCCACATTGATTCCAAAAAGGTTAGGGTTCAGAGAAATAAGGGATAGTTTATGAATAGAAGCCATAGTCTGAAATGAGGTGTGTCTGGAGTCTTATGTCTCAAAAATTGGCCATTTGTCATAGTCATTAGCCATAAGGATAAAATAGGAGAGCTATGAAAAATAAGATAAATCACTATTAATCTTGCTTCAGGCAACTGTGAAGGGCAAAAAGAATTTGTGCTGACCTTCAAATAGTATGTTGTGCCCATACTTCTTCCAGAACTATGTAACACTTCTGTATGTACAATATAAAAATTGACCTTTGTCCTAAAGGAGAAAATGAAATGACTCAAGTGATATGTTTCTACTTTATAGGTTACTATAAGGAGAAAGCAATAATCCTTGAAAGACTGGAAGAACTGTTTCAATGAGAAAATAAAGATGAAAATAGGGAAATATTAAATGTCAGGAAGGTTGAAGGTTATAAGAATGAAGACACTGAGAAGAAATAGAAGTACTACAGTCAGAGAGTGAGAAAAAGGGAAACTGTTGTTTGTCCTTTGTTCTTGAAGAAGACTGTGCCATCAGGAAGCTGAAGCCATGATTTAAAAGTGAATTGAATTTAAATGAGAAAGGGCTGTGCAAAGTCACCAGCCTTACTTTCTACTCTGGAGCCATCTGGGTCTAGTGGCAAGATATAGGTCAGGATAGCTGGAGATGGCCCCAAGATAGGGAAACTAGACATTTCATGAAGGAAGTTTCTTGTATTCCACAGAGTTATGTTATGCATCTAAATTTCTACTAGGTGAATCATCATTCAATAGTGGTCAAAATAAGAAAATAGGAGTGGTTGAGCTGATGCGGATTGTTTTCATAGACCGGAAACCTAATGCAGAGGCAAACTATATTAGCAATGGAGGACTTCAATTTTCCAAACATCTCTTAGACTATTCTCTGAAACCAAAGAAAAAGAGTTAGTAATTCCTTGATTCAATTTAATTATAATTCTTTCCTTCAAAATGGGGAGGAATTACTAAGAGTAACTTCCATTTTAGATCTGCTTCTCACCGACCAGCAGGAACTTGGACAAAAATGAGAGAAAACTTGGGGAAAATATTGACTTTATTTTAGAATTACAGATCCTTTTATTCTCTATCTCGTGATATTTTTTCCTCCAAGGTGAGATGTAAAGAACAGAAATCACTGAAGCCAAAGATATCATCAGTAAGTACATACAGAGTTCCAAAACAACCTTAACAAATTAGAAACATCAGCTCCAGGTGCATCATATCCTATGTGTTTGATCTATTGACAATATAAGCCTCTTTTTTAATAGAGACAACAAAACATTTAGGGAAACTAAATTAAAATGTTGAAGACTTTTAAATATTATCTGTAATTGCTTCCTACTTATTTGGGCTTTTAAAATGTTTCAGAGCTGGTTTGCTCTTTTTTTTTCGGGGGGGAGATTGATTTTTGAAATGAACTAATTATATTATACTGAGAAAAAGACAAACTGAGAAAGAGAATGTATATTTTGATATGTTTAACTTTGGCACAAAAATTAATTTTTGCAGCATATTCAAATACTTCAAGCAGGGCTATGTTGATACAGCTTTCTATCATGAGCCTATTCCAATTTATTATTTGAACTCAGGTTTTTCTGGTACCATGTCAAACACTCTATCCGCTGCATCACAAGCTGACTTATAAAACTGTTGTTATTATATCATAATCATTTATTAATTAATTTGTTTTTACATTTCAATGCTTTTATTGAAAGGTCACTTTCTTAGTACCACAACATAATGGTACTTTGCTAGGTTACTTCAGCTAACTTAAATTTGCATTGATGAATAGAAAACAAATACTTCAATGAATCAGGTATTTAGGAGTAACTGAGGAGTGCATTACAAAATGCTTTATAAAATGAAGCATAAGGCATATGAGACATACTGTGAACCTGTGGTTTATCTTTTTTTCTTATTATTATTTTTCCATGTTTATTTATTTAATATTTTAGTTTTCTGCATTAATTTTTGCAAGAGTTTGAATTACAAATTTTCTCCCCATTTCTACCCTCCCCACCACTGCAAGATGGCATATATTCTGACTGCCCCATTCCCTGTCACCCCACTCCCCCATCCCATCGCCATTTTCCTTACTTTCTTGTAGGGCAAGATAGACTTTTATGCCCCATTGCCTGTATCGCTTCTTTACTAGTTGCATGAAAAAACTTTTTTTTTTAACATCTGCTTGCAAAACTTTGAGTTCCAAATTCTCTCCCCTCTTCCCTCCCCACCCACCCTCCTTAAGAAGGCAAGCAATTAAACATATGTCACATGTGTATCATTATGCAAAACTCTCCCACAATACTCATGTTGTGAAAGACTAACTATATGTTGCTCCTTCCTATCCTATCCCCCTTTATCCAATTTTCTCCCTTCACCCTGCCCTTTTTGAAAGTGTTTGCTTTTGATTATCTCCGCCCCCTATCTGCCCTCCCTTCTATACTCGCTCTTTTTTATCTCCTTCCTCCTTCTTTACTGTAGGGTAAGATACCCAATTGAGTGTGTATGTTATTCCCTCCTCAGGTCAGATACAATGAGAGCAAGATTCATTCATTCCCCCTCACCTGCCCCCTCTTCCACCCCAACAGAACTGCTTTTTCTTGTGACTTTTATGTGAGATAATTTACCCCATTCTATCTCTCCCTTTCTCCCTCTCTCAATATATTCCTCTCTCATCCCTTAATTTGATTTTTTTAGGTATCATCCCTTCATATTCAACTCACCCTGTGCCCTCTGTCATATATATATATACATATATGTATATATGTATATATATATGTATATATATATATGTATATATATATATATACGTGTGTGTGTGTGTGTGTATACATACATATATGCGTGTATATATATTCCCTTCAGCTAACCTGATACTGAGGTCTCATCAATCATCCACATTATTTTTCCATGTAGGAATATAAACAAAACAGTTCAACTTTAGTAAATCCCTTATGATTTCTCTTTCTTGTTTACCTTTTCATGCTTCTCTTGATTCTTGTGTTTGAAAGTCAAGTTTTCTATTCAGCTCTGGTCTTTTCACTGAGAAAGCTTGAAAGTCCTCTATTTTATTGAAAATCTATATTTTGCCTTGCAGCATGATACTCAGTTTTGCTGGGTAGGTGATTCTTGGTTTTATCCTAGCTCCATTGACCTCCAGAATATCATATTCCAAGCCTTTCGATCCCTTAATGTAGAAGCTGATAGATCTTGTATTATTCTGATTGTGTTTCCACAACATTCAAATTGTTTCTTTCTGGCTGCTTGTAGTATTTTCTCCTTGATCTGGGAGCTCTGGAATTTGGTGACAATATTCCTAGGAGTTTTCTTTTTGGGATCTTTTTCAGGAGGCAATCAGTAGATTCTTTCAATTTCTATTTTACACTCTGGCTCTAGAATGTCAGGGCATTTCCCCTTGATAATATCTTGAAAGATAATATCTAAGCTCTTTTTTTGATCATGGCTTTCAGGTAGTCCAATAATTTTTAAATTATCTCTCCTGGATCTATTTTCCTGGTCAGTGGTTTTTCCAATGAGATATTTCACATTGTCTTCCATTTTTTCATTCCTTTGGTTCTGTTTTATAATATCTTGATTTCTCATTTCTCATGCTGTTGTTTTCAGGGCTATTTCTACACAGCAAGCTCTGGCACACCAGCGCTCCTCCTCCCCCAAGAACTCCCAACACAGACTGTGACTCACATCTTAAGTGGGCTCTGCATTCCCGCTGTGATCCGACACTTAATTCCTCCCACCAGGTGTGCCTGGGACTAGAAGCAACTGCGGCTCTACCTCTGGAAGCAGCCTCAGAGCTGCACCACCCCTGCTGCCCCCGGTGTGGTGGCCAAACCTTTCACTCTGTCCCCACAGCTTTTCCCTACTAACCTTCTCTGTTGTCTTTGGTGCTTGTAGGTTGAGAAGTCTGAATACTGCCACAGCTCACTGATTCAGGGCACTAGGGCCTATTCTGCCTGGCTCCTGGTCTGGTTGGTCCAGGTGCTGCTCATGTTGGACTCCGCTCTCTCTCAGCTCCATGTGATAGACCTTACCCAGTGACCATCCAGGCTGTACTGGGCTGGAGTCCTGCTTCCCTCTGCTATTTTGTGGGTTCTGCTGTTCTAGAATTTGTTCAGAGCCATTTTTATAGGCATTTGGAGGGTCCTGGGGCAGAGCTTTAGGCAAGTCCCTGCTTTCCAGCTGCCATCTTGGCTCCACCCCCTGAACTCCCCCTGGTTTATCTTTCAAAGAATTTTTTTTTTCTTTTTTTATCCCACAGCATGATGTCAAAAGGAAATTTGAAGTAGTTATAGCTATTGGGGAAGTTAAGGTATACTTGCACTGATTAACTACAGGATATCCCAACACTGTGTCAATTTAGATTCATTAACTTACAGCTAGCATTAAGTGCTCCAACAAGTATATAATTAGTCAATTGTTGTTTACTTGAATCTGGATAGACAACTCACTTTAGTCTCTAAGTTGAATCATTACAGGAGCATTATGGAAATAGCATTCACCATATGTATTGCTTTTAAATACAATACTAACTCTATACTAATGGTCCAGTTTCATACCAACTGTAATCCTTACTTAAAAGCTCCAGAGTGTTATCATTATCATATATTGCCTTAGAAAGGCACAGCTGAAGTTTCAGATTGGCAGACTATGAGAGTTGCTTGTAGAACAGAAATTACTTTTTCCACTAAGGACCTAGATACTAAGATCAAAATTGTTCTTATAAAACTTTGTGTACCATATCACTTGTTTCCTAGGATAATGTTGAAGATCACTTAAATTTAACATGTGTGTCTATAACTTTAACGGAATTTTATAACCAAATTCAAATGAAAAATATGCCAAACAAAAATAAATATTTAGAATTATTGGGTTATCTAGTTGTATAAGGCTTTAAGAAGGTTACTTATGCTGCCTCGAAGACTAGTAACCCTGACTACACTAAAGTGTATTTTACATTTGTTGATGTCTTTTGAATTTGCATCACAATTCCAATAATATGTGAATTAAAGTCAATTGTGCGTTGCCATCAGCACTACTTATACTTAGTATACTGGGGTGCAGGGTATGTTCAGGGAAGACTAATATATCTGGCATGAGGGCTGCCAAGCCATTTTCAGGGCTACTTTCCTCCTTTGATGCCTGACCTGGTCCACCCAATTCTCACCTGTGGCTCCAAGCAGCTGTAGCATTCACAGTAGCCACACCCTGCTAAACCAGGGTCTCAAACCCATTGGCGATTTAGGAGGGGTGTCTACCTCAACCATGTGAAGATTCCCCTGGTAGAATGGGCAGATGAGAACAATTTGAGGCAAGTGCTATGGAGTGCTTAGAGCTTGGTTAGACATCTAAGATGCATCGCAAGCTATTGCCAGTCATCTTGACTCTGTCTTGCCACTTGACTGTGATGAATCTGGAAGAGAGAGTGAGGTTGACAACTCTGTGCAACTCTGCCTCACTTAAAACCAATATATGCATGAATCAAAAGACATCACCCATACCACTGTACCATTTTTACCTAGTTCAAAGTCTGTGGCAACAGGCAAGTGACAAAGCAACAGGTAGAGATACACTGGGAGCTGTCATCACAACATGCACAGAGGTGGCCCATATCTTCTCCCTGAAAAGAGCAGTCGGATTCAGCAGCCCCTGGTATCTGAGCAGCCTTTTAAAGATTGTGCTGGTCACATCCTGATGTGAGGAAGGGGCTAGAAAAGGTCCCCTAAAAGTTGTCTTCTTACCCAACCCTGGCCTGATTGTTGTTATAGGCAGGGATCCCACCCTTTTGTCTAAATTTTAAAAAATGTAAATACCTTCTATAAAGATGATTCTACTCATCCTCAATACATGGAATGTGCATGCACTTATAGACAGTAGTGGGATTCAGCCAGTTTGCACTGCTTCTGGGGAACTAGTACCTAAGTTTAGGTTGAGTTTCATGATCCAGTTGCTAGTGGGGGTAGGGCCTGCGAACCTGTTTTTAGCCAGGGAGGGGCCTGCACCGGCCATGTCAGCAGTGGCAGTGCCTTAGCTTGGTTCCATGTGGAATGGGTGGTTAATTTATTTGAATCCCACCATTGCTTATAGACAAAACAAAATCCAGTATACATGAAAAACAAATAGCTCTTGTTGGAAACTCATCAGAAATAACATCCAAAGAGCAGCCGTGAATGAAACAAGGCTGGCAAATGAAGGACAGCTTACTGAAGTTGGAGCTGGAAACAAGTTTTTCTGGAGTGGCGTCAGTGAAGGGGAATGCCCCGAAGCTCATGTAGATTTTGCAATCAAAGCTAATCTAGTCAACAAGCTTGTATGCCTGCCAAAAGGAGTGAATGACAGGCTCATGACAATGTGATTACCACTTGTGGGAAAATGCCACATCAACATCATCAGTGCCTATGTTCACACCATGACAAATCTAGATGAAGTCAAAGAAAAATTTTATGAGGATCTGGAGACCCTTATCATCAATGTGCCAAAAGAGGACAAACTCATAATTCTTGATGATTTTCATGCTAGAGTAGATTCAGACTTCCAGACATAGAATGGAGTCTTTGAAAGGAATGAAGTTGAAAACGTTAACAATGATGGTCACTTTCTACTGAAGACTTGTGCATCTCATGACCTTCTCATCACCAATACTGTCTTCCATAAACACAATAAAATTTCATTGATATTTCATTGATACACCCTCAAAACAAATATTGGTATTTAATAGACTATGTCATTGTACAGAGAAGAGACAGACAGGACCTGAGAGTGATGAAGGCAATTTGTGGCTCAGAGCGCTGGACTGATCATACACTTATCCCTTCCAAGCTAAATATCTGCACTTAACAAAAGTGGTGGCCCCAAGGCAAAATGACAACCATAAGAATTAATGTCAACAGATTAGAGTACTACTGAGCCAGAATAGTTTGTTGCTAACTTGGGGGAAATTTTGAGCCAACACACAGTTGGCAACAGTAGAGCAGAAAAGGAGTGAGCTTTCAGAGACTGGGTCTACAGCACTGCATTTTCTCATCTCGGTCAGAACACTCACAAACATAAAAACTGGTTTGAGAAAAATGATAGGAAAATACAGAAGATGCTAAATGAAAAAAATGAGAACTCTACAGGATTTACCAGCAGGATAGTTCATCCATCTCTAAGAAGTCAGCATTTAATTCTATAAAAGGTAAAGTACAAGCAAAGCTTAGATAGATGCTAGATTCTTGGCTCAGTAAGAAAGCAGATGAAATTCAGTTTTATGCTGACAGTAACAATCCAAAGCACTTTTATGATGCCCTGTAGGCTATATTTGGGCCAAAGACCTATGATGCAGCTCAAGTACTCAGTGCTGATGGAGCTACACTGATTAGAGATAAGAACATGATCTTGGCAAGATGGACTGAACACTTCCATAGTGTTCTCAACAGACCATTATCAATCAATGTTGAAACCCTCGACTGTTTACCTTAGGTTGAAGTCAATCCCTCCCTAGATGAAGTTCCAACTGAAGAAAAGGCTTTGAATGTCATTAGGCTTCTTTTGTGCAGCAAAGCACCTGGTGCTCATTTTATTCCAGTTAAGATTTACAAGATGGAGGGAAGATTGCTCATACAGAAGCTGATGAATATTTTCCAGATTATATGACAAGAGGGGCTTATCCCCCAGGAGTTCAACGATGCCTCCATTATACACCTCTATAAAGGAAATGGATTGTCCCATGACAATCACAGAAGGGTCTCTCTCTTAGTCATTGCTGGCAAGATTTTTGCCAGAGTCCTTCTCAATAGACTGATCCTTCACCTGGAAGATGGTCATCTACCTGATAGCCAGCATAGCTTCAGAAAGCACCAAGGAATGGTCCCTATGTTATTTGCTGCCTGACAACTCCAAGAAAACAGCCAGGAGCAGAACTGAGGTCTGTACATAACATTTGCAGATCAGACCAAGGCCTTTGATACTATCAGTCATGTGGGCTTATGGAAAAATTATGTTAAAATTTGCTTGCCTAGAGAGGTTCATCAATATTGTATATCAATTTCATGATGGCATGTTTGACCAGGTTCTGGATAATGGAAGATGCCCTCATTCTTGTTTCAACTTTCTTTTTTTTTTTAGATTTTTTTTAAATTTATGTAGTTCTCAGCATTGATTTTCACAAGAGTTTGAATTACAAATTTTCTCCCCATTTCTACCCTCCGCCCTGCTCTGAGATGGCGAATATTCTGGTTGCCCTGTTCCCCAGTCAGCCCTCCCTTCTGTCACCCCACTCCCCTCCCATTCCCTTTTCCCTTCCTTTCTTGTAGGGCAAGATAAATTTCTACGCCCCATTGCCTGTGTATCTTATTTTCTAGTTGCATGCAAAAACATTTTTTTTTGTTTTTAAACATCTGTTTTTAAAACTTTGAGTTCCAAATTCCCTCCCCTCTTCCTTCCCACCCACCCTCCCTAAGAAGTCAAGCAATTCAACATAGGCCACTTGTGTATCATTATGTAAAACCCTTTCACAATACTCATGTTGTGAAAGACTAACGATATTTTGCTCCTTCCTAACCTATCCCCCTTTATTAAATTTTCTCCCTTGGCCCTGTCCCCTTTTGAAAGTGTTTGTTTTTGATTACCTCCATCCCCATCTGTGCTCCCTTCTATCATCCCCCCTTTTTTATCTTCTTCTTCCTCCTTTTTTCCTGTAGGTTGAGATACCCAAATGAGTATGCATGGTATTCCCTCCTCAGGTCAAATATGATGAGAGCAAGATTCACTCATTCCCCCTCACCTGCCTTCTCTTCTCTTCCTACAGAACTGCTTTTTCTTGCCATTTTTATGAGAGATAATTTACCCCATTCTGTCTCTCCTTATCTCCCTCTCTCAATATATTTCTCTCTCATCCCTTAATTTGATTTTATTTCTTTTACATATCTTCCCTTCATCTTCAATTCACCCTGTGCCCCCCCCCCTCTCTCTCTCTCTCTCTCTCCATATATATATATATATATATATATATATATATATATATATATATATATATATGTATATATGTATATATATATATATATATATATACACACACATATATATATACATACATATATGCGTACATACACATTCACATATACATATATATACATAAAGATATATATACATATATATATGCATATTCCCTTCAGCTACCCTAATACTGAGGTCTCATGAATAATACACAACATCTTTGCATGTGGGAATGTAAAAAAAAAACAGTTCAACTTTAGTAAGTCCCTTCCAACTTCTTTTTCTTGATTACCTTTTCATGCTTCTCTTGATTCTTGTGTTTGAAAGTCAAATTTTCTATTCAGCTCTGGTCTTTTCACTGAGAAAGCTTGAAAGTCCTCTATTTTATTGAAAATCTATATTTTGCCTTGCAGCATGATACTCAGTTTTGCTGGGTAGGTGATTCTTGGTTTTAATCCTAGCTCCATTGACCTCTGCAATATCGTATTCGAAGCCTTTCAGTCCCTTAATATAGAAGCTGCTCGATCTTGTGTTATTCTGATTATGTTTCCACAATACTCAAATTGTTTCTTTCTGGCTGCTTGCAGTATTTTCTCCTTGATCTGGGAGCTCTGGAATTTGGTGACAATATTCCTAGGAGTTTTCTTTTTGGGATCTTTTTCGAGAGGCACTCAATGAATTTTTTCAGTTTCTATTTTACCCTCTGGATCTAGAACATCAGGGCAATTTTCCTTGATAATTTCTTGAGAGATAATATCTAGGTGGGGACAAGGCCTGGGGTAACAAGGCCTTTGCTGAATTCTTGACAGATGAAATTAAAGGGGAGAGGAAAATCCAGAAACACAAATCCCTCCCCAAGATGTCTGGGGATTGGGAATTTGGTGTGCAAGAGACAGAAGCCAAGTTAGTCCGGAGATTAGCTGGTGAGAGGATGACAGTCACATTCAATATTAACAACAGTATCGCACTGACATTTGATAATGAGCCACCAGAGGGACAGAAAACCCAAGAACAGCTAGAGCTTGAACTTACATCAACCCCAAACTTTGTGGTGGAGGTTGTGAAGGACTATACCAAGAAGGCCCATGTGCTGGACTGCCGCTATCCAGAGGATGAGGTTGGACAGGAAGAAGAGGATGAGAGTGACATCTTCTCCATCCGGGAAGTCAGCTTTCAGCCTGCTACTGAATCCGACTGGAAGGATACAAACTACACACTCAACACGGTTTCGCTGGACTGGGCCCTGTACGACCACTTGATGTATTTCCTGGCTGACTGAGGGGTGGGCAACACATTTGCAGATGAACTGATCAAGCTCAGCATGGCCCTAGAGCACCAGGAGTACATCAACTTTCTGGAAGATCTGAAAGGGTTTGTCAAGCATCAGTAGGGAGGCCTGAGACCACTAGCCGTGCAGGATACCCAGAGCCCTTCCTTCCAAGAGAATGTTATCTAGAAGCTATCATGGAGAAAATACTGCCAGGCATAAATCATGTTCCCTAACCCTTTATTTCCTTCCTCTGCTGGCTTTTGTACACCACCACAGAATGAGGAGAAATAAAACCCTTGGATCCCTCCACAAAAAAAAAGAATATTTAGTTTCCAATTATTTTTCAATCTACATTTCCAAAGCCCTTTTCTGAATATAACTTTATTGCATTGTGGTTGAAAGGGGTGCATTTAAATTTTCTGCTTCTTTTGCCTGTGTTTTGCATGATTTTATGCCTTAATATGTGGTCAATTTTTGTGAAGGTGACATGCGCAGTTTAGAAAATGTATACTCCATTCTACTCCCATTCAATTTTTTTTCCATATGTCTATCATATCTAACTGTTCTAAAATTCTATTCTTCCCCTTAAATTATTTCTTAATTGATTTAAGATTATATTGAAAGTTCTGAAAAGCCTCTCACTTCTATGTTTTTATTCTTCATATTTTGTTTATTTCTTAATCTCTTATAACTTCATTGGTTTTACTTTGCCCAATCCTAATTTTTGAGTTGTCATTTTCTTCCATGAGATTCCAGGTCTCCTTCTCCAATTGGTTGACTTTTTTCAAAATATTTTTGTTTTTCTTGTTTTCTTGCTTTTTTTAGTTTTTCCTCCATCTCTGTCATTTGATTTTAAAGCCTTTTTTTAAGTTCTTCCATGAATTTCTTTTGGACAGGTGACCATTTGACATTATTCTTTGGGGTAGAAGAGGGTTTCTTTCCTTCAGTATCCTCCTCTGAAGATGAACCCCTGGTCTTCTCTATTATCATAATAACATTAACTTTTCAAAAAATCTTGTTCATACCCCACCCAGGTGAGGAAGTCCATAGTGATCTACTCAGGTTTTGGTGGAGATAAATTATTTGATTAGATCACCCAAACTGGTAAATTTAGATGTGCATTCCCCTAGCCCCTCATTAGAAGGCTTCTATCTTCATTGTGGTCACTCACAAACCAGAGCACAGGCCAGAAGCATAGTAAACACCTCTCCTTAGATCATATCATCTTTGAAGAACTGAAAACATACAGGTACCTAGAAGCATCTCTGAAAAGGGCTGCACAAAACCACTGAAGCTTGGGACATTGTGCCCTCCAACCCTGGAAGCAGAGCTCTGCTTTAATAAAGACTTAAAAGTTAAGTAATAGGCTGGGAATATGAGAAGACAAGAGAAAAAATTCAGACTATAGAAAGTTACTATGGTGACAAAGAAGAACAAAACGCACATGCAGAAGACAACAAAATCAAAGCACCTACATCCAAAGTCTCCAAGAAAAATATGAATTCGTCTCAGGCCGTGAAAAGCTGAAAAAGGTTTTGAAAATCAAGAGAGAGAGAGGAAAAAATGGGAAGAGAAATGAGAATGAAACAAGAAAATCATAAAAAACAAGTCAACAGCTTGGTGAAGACCACACACACACACACACACACACACACACACACACACACACACACAAAACAAACAAACAAAAAAAAAGCCTAAAGAAAATAATACCTTAAAAAACAGACTAGGCCAAATGGTAAAAGAGGTCCAGAAAGCCAATGTGAGGAATGCCTTAAAAAGCAGAATTTCCCAAATGGCAAAGGAGGTCCAAAAGCTTACTGAATAAAATAATTCGTTAAAAATTGGAATAGATCAAATAGAAGCAAATGACTTCATGAGAAATCAAGAAACAATAAACAAAACCTAAAGAAAGAAAGAAAGAAACACAACACAAACTAAAACATATCATTAGAAAAAGAACTGACCAGGAAAATAGATCCAGGAGAGATCATTTTAAAAGTATTGCACCTCCTGAAAGCCATGATCAAAAAATAGGCTAAACAGCATCTTTCAAGAAATTATTGAGGAAAATTCCCTTCATATTTTAGAAACAAAGGGTAAAATAGGAATGGAAAGAATCCATAAATCACCTCCTAAAAGACATCCCAAAATGAAAACTTTCAGGAATATTGTAGCCAAATTCCAGAGTCCCCAGGTCAAGGAGAAAATATTGCAAGCAACCCAAAAGAAACAAAAAAAAAGTTTAAACAGTAGTGGGTTACTGTTAATGCACATGAAATATATCCTACACAAATACACACATATACACACAATAATAATAATAAATACTATACATTGTGTTCAGGGCTATCCATCTTTTTCTCACTTGTCAGTTTCTTTTGCTCTCTACCGTACACTTTTGACTTTGTTCTTTATTCTTCCTTCTTCCCCCTTCCCTCAAGAAGGTTACAATTAAGCACAGACACACACACACACACACACACACACACACACACACAAACACACACACATTGTATTGTCATGTTTGTCCTTCATTTTGGAGGAGGCATCAGGGCATTAGGGAAATGATGACATGACTTGCAGTTCAATGTGATTTGAGTGAGGGAGAGCTCTGCAAGGTCACCAGTCTCACTTTCCCTCCAGAGCCATCTGGATCCAGTAACCGGATATTCATCAGGATGACTGGAGATGACCCAGGATGCAATGGGAGACCCTGGCCTTTTAGGCTAAGGCCTTTTCAAGTACTCACTTAGAGTGAGGTGATACTCATTCAGTGAAGAGGTTACTCCCTTTGATTAGAAAAAAGTAAGAAAAAATCAAGATGGGAGGGGAAGACCCTCAGAGTTGTTCCAAAGAGAAACAGTCACCATTGACATTCACTCTAAGCCAGGAGGGCCCAAAATTAAGGGGAGCTTGGGCGGGGACCTATTGTGGCCCACTCTATTACCTTCAGAGTGAACTGGGGTTTAAAGAAGGAAGGAAGACAGAGAGAGAGAGAGAGAGAGAGAGAGAGAGAGAGAGAGAGAGAGAGAGAGAGAGAGAGAAGGAAGGAAGGAAGGAAGGAAGGAAGGAAGGAAGGAAGGAAGGAAGAAGGAGGGAAGGAAGGAGGAAGGAGGGGGAGGAAGGAAGGAAGGAGGGAAGGAGGGAGGGAGGGAAGGAGGGAGGGAAGGAGAGAGGGAAGGAGGGAAGAAAGAGAGAGAGGAAGAAAGAAAGAAAGAAAGAAAGAAAGAAAGAAAGAAAGAAAGAAAGAAAGAAAGAAAGAAAGAAAGAAAGAAAGAAAGAAAAATCTAGCCAGTAAACCACAAGTTAAGTGGGCAGCTTCTGGCCATCAAAATTTATGTACCTTTGGAGAGGAAAAGAAGAAGGAGAGGGAGAGGGAGAGGGAGACAGAGAGGGAAAGGGAGAGGATGAGCTGAGTTACCCAACTAGCTCGGTCCCCATTAAGGCAGCAGGGTCTCCTCACAGGTTGTGTATGTCCTTCTTTTTAAAGAGGACCATGATATCAGGGAAATGATGACATGACTTGCAGTTGACTTTGATTTGAGTGAGGGAGGGCTCTGAAAGGTCACCAGTCTCACTTTCCCTCAAGAGCCATCTGGATCCACATATATACATATACATATACATATACACATACACATACACATACACATACATATACATATACATATACATTGTAACAACAATACTACTATCAGCTGCTATGGAGGTGTGAGATCAATGCCAGCACACAGGAGGGTTGCTAGCACAGGTGCTTTGATCTGCTTTTCTAAGGAAAGCAATTTTAAGTGGTTTACAATATCCTGTTCATTAAATATACATATATCATTCACTTAGTTCAGGGGGAAAAGTCAGCACCCTGAATTTCAGATAAAATACAAACAGAAATTATAAGCAGAGACTATATAAGCGAAGCAAATAACATAAATCAACAGACAGGGCTTCTGTTGGTCTGTAGCAATGCATACATAATTGCCAGAGAGAGAAGCACCAACATCTGGATTTTCAAAGTAGGGGGGAACAGTCTTCCAACAAGTGAGCCACTGAAACAAAATGCTAGCCTCAGAATATATATATATATATATATACACTTCTTCAGGGTCAGAGGGCACCACAACTATGTGACTCAAACTCACATGACTTGGTCTTTCCTGTGACTTAAACAAGTCATCAAAGACCCTTGATTCAGGGGGGTGGAGCCAAGATGGCAGCTGGAAAACACAGACTTCCCTAAAGCTCTGCCTCAGGTCCCTGTAAACACCTATAAAAAACAGCTCTGAACAAATTCTACAACAGCAAAACCCACAAAATAGCAGAGGGCAGCAGGGCTCCAGCCAAGAAAAGCCTGGATGGTTGCGGGGTAAGGTCTATCACACGGACCTGGGAGCGGAGCAGAGCAAAGCCCAGCATGGGCCGCGCCAGGACTAACCAGACTGGGAGCCAGGTGGAACAGGCTGTAGTGCCCTGAATCAGTGAGCTGTGGAAGTTACCAGACTTCTAACCCACAAATGCCAAAGACAACAGAGAAGGTTAGTGAGAAAAACTACTGGATCAGAGTGAAAGGAGCTCCCTACTGGCCACCACCCTGGGGGTGGCAGAGGTGGTGCAGCTCTGAGGCTGCTTCCAGAGCTACAGCTGCAGTTGCTTCTGGCCCCAGGCCCACCTAGTTGGAAGAATTCAGCAGCGGATCAGAGCGGGAGTGCAGAGCCTGCTTGGATCTGAGTCGCAGTCCTGGTTGGCGGTTCTTGGGGGAGGAGGAGCCCTGCTCTGAAAACAGCAGCACAGCTCCTCAAGCTTGGGACAAAGTACTCTCTACTCTACAAGCAGTCATACCCCGACAAAAAGCTCAAGGGTCAAGTAGTTGGCTGGGAACATGAACAGGCAGTGAAAACAGACTCAGATTCAGACTCAGACTTTGGAATCTTTCTTTGGTGACAAAGAAGACCAAAACATACAGCCAGAAGAAGTCAACAAAGTCAAAGGGCCTACAGCAAAAGCCTCCAAGAAAAATATGAATTGGTCTCAGGCCATGGAAGAGCTCAAAAAGGATTTGGAAGAGCAAGTAAGAGAAGTAGAGGAAAAAATTGGGAAGAGACATGAGAGTGATGCAAGAAAAGCAAAGACTCTTGATTCAGTCAAAGATTTTTGATTGAAACAAAGACAAGATTCAATCAAAGGCAATTGATTGCCTTAGTGCCAAGAAGCATTCCAAAAGAAAAAACAGTGAAAAGTCTCACAATTTGCTTGCCATTATATACATATACATATACACATACATATACATATACATATACATACACATACATACATGCACATAAATGCATACACACACATATATAGATATATACACACATACGTTTATACCTATACACACATATGTATACCCATACACATACGTATACACTTACATATACACCCATGCACAGAAATACATACATGTGTATATACATATATGTACCTACATGCATATACTTACATACACATACACATGCTTAGATATCTATAATCACACTTATATGTATATATACATATATACATACATGTGCATACATATGTATGTATGTATATACACACAAACAAACATTGCTATCCATGTATATAAGACTGTGCTATATTTGTTTTTCCTCTGTTTCTATAAGAGTGGTTACCATCTTCAATTGATAAGTCCAAGTCTTTCCATATTTTTTCTAAGTCCACCAACTCTTCATTTCCTACAACACGGCAATATTCCAACCACATGCTGTCTAGTTGTTTTAAATAGCATAAAACAATATTGATTAATTTGGCTTTTATTTCTTTCTGAATTCAGACAACTTTTATACCTTTATAGAATATATGTATTGTTCCCTCTTTAAGCCATTCTAGATAAGAGAATCAGTTTGCAGAACTACCAGCCTTCCCCACCCCCATGGAAGTCCTCTGTGTCATTTCTTCCTCTCACATCTCATTTGTATAATTGCTCTTTTTCACCTTTTCCTAGCTGGTTTATTTTTTAGTATCACATCATATTCTCTACTACCCAATTACTAACTACCATCTTAGATATACAGTTTACATTTCCTTATATAAAAAGTACAGTCTGTCCTTATTAAGTCCCTTGTAATTAGTCTTTGATGTGTATCTTATGTTTCTCTTGGATCTTGTATGTCAAATTTTCTATTGAGTTGGGGTCTTTTTACAATAAAATTCTAAAAGTCTGACAATTTGTTGATGTCCTTTTCTTTCCGTTCAGGATTATGCTTTCCTTTGCTGGGTACAATACTTTTAAACACAAGCCCAATTCTTTTGCTCTTTGATATATAGGTCTTTGGTGTCTCTGTAATATAATTTATTTTCTTGTTTGTCATAATATTTTCTCTGTGAGCTGGGACATTTTGGAATTTAGCTATGATGTTCCTCTAAGTTTTCCTCATAGGGTCTCTTTCAGATGGTAATCAGTGGGGTTTCTTTTTCCTATTTTTGATCCATCTTTCAGGTAGTCTGATTATTCTTATATTTTCTCTTCTTGATCTTTTCTCCAGATAAGTTGTTTTTATTTTCTTATGAGATGTTTCAAAATCTCTTCTATTTTTTTCATTCTTTATATTTTGTTTTATTATTTCTTGTTATCCTATAACTTAGATGGCATTCCCTTGCCCAATTCTAATTTTCAAAGACTCATTTTCTTCTGTAAGATTCTGGATCTCATTTTCTAGTTGGTTAACTGTCTTTCCATAATCTTCTTGTTTTTCTTGAATTGTTTATTTCTTTTTAGTTTTTTCCTCAGTTTCTTTCATTTGATTTTAAAGTCTTTTATTAGTTCTTCTATGAATTCTTTGGGGGCAGGTGACCATTTGATGTTACTCTTTGGGATAGAAGAAGCTTTTTTTTGTTTCGGTATCCTCCACCGAAGATGAACCTCCATCTTCTCTTTTCACATTTTATCTTTCTATGATTGAGTTGTTTTCCCTTTGCTTGTTCATTTTATAAATTATTATTTCAATCACCTCTAGTCCTGAAGCCTGAGGGATGGTGCCTCTGGCCTCAGATTCTCCTTCAGTTCTCTCTCTGGCCTGGAACCAATTGCAGAAACTTCATCTTCCTGTAAGTGCCCACAGCAGTGGCATCCCCACCCTAGTGCCTCTGCACTCACTCGGTACTGGTTCCTCCTTGCTCAGGGCCCCATCTCAGCCACACAGCTGGTCCTGGCATCCCATATTAGAAAAGGTTCCCTTAATCTTCCCCTGCTCAGACACCTGACTCCCCACACTGCCTGGGAGACAAAAATTTCTGTGGCTGGGCAGAGGCTGCCTCCTAAACCAGCTAGCCCTAAGGCTCACTGCTTGCTGTTTCAGTGGAAGTACCCTGGAGGTGTTTAAACTTCACAGGAACCAAATCTACCCCTGTGGTCACACTCTTATGCCCCAAATCTTGTTTATTTGCACACCTCTACATTTGCCCTGAGGTGGTATTTTGTATTGTTTGTGGGGGAAATCTGAAGAGGTTGAAATTTTTTGACCTATTCCTTCATCTTTCCAGAATCCTCTTCATCGATTTTTCTTCTGAAGGTTTATATGTAGTTGTCTTTGTTTTGTTTTGTTTTGTTTGCTGGGTAGATTATACTCGATTGTAATCTGAGACCCTTTGCCTTCCAAAACATTACATTCTAAGCCCTCCATTTCTTTGACATAGTAGCTAATAAATCTTGTATGATCCTGACTTGGATTTAATGGTATTTGAATGTTTTCTTTTTGTCTTTTTTTAATATTTTCTCCTTGAACTATGAACTCTGGAATTTGGCTGCAATATTTCTGGGAGTTTTCATTTTTTTATTGCTTTTAAAAGGTGATCAGTGGACTCTTTCAGTTCTTATTTTACCCTCCTTTTATTAAACAGGCAGTTTTTCTTCATAATTTTTTTTTAAATATGATGTCTGGGCTCTTTTTTTAAAATGTGGCCTTAATGTTGTCCAATAATTCTTAAATTATTCTTCTCAATCTATTTTCTAAGTCAGATGTATTTCTAATGATGTATTTCTGATTTCCCCCTTTTTTCATTTTTTTTACTTTGTTTTATTGTTTATGTCTCATGGAGTTATTAGCTTCCACTAGATCAGTTTTATTTTTTATTAAATTATTTTAAGGAGGTTTTATATCTTTTTTTCCCTTTCATTCAATTCTGGATTTTTAGGAATTATTTTCAACATTGAAGCTCTGTACCTCTTTTACCATTTGGCCAACTGTTTTTAATATTTTATTATTAATTTAATATTTTTAGTTTTCAGCATTGATTTCCATAAGATTTTGAAATACAAATTATCTCCCCATTTTTACCCTCCCCCCACTCCAAGATGGCATATATTCTGATTGCCCTGTTCCCCAGTTAGCTGTCCCTTCTCTCAGCCCACTCCTCCCCCCCCCATTTCCTTTTCCCTTCCTTGCTTGTAGGGCAAGATAGATTTCTATGCCCCATTGCCTGTATATCTTATTTCTCAGTTACATGCAAAAATAACTTTTGTTAACATCTGCTTTTAAAACTTTGAGTTCCAAATTCTCTCCCCTCTTCCCTCTCCACCCAGCCCCCCTAAGAATGCAAGCAATTCAACATAGGCCACATGTGTATCATTATGTAAAACATTTCCACAATACACATGTTGTGAAAGACTAACTATATTTTGCTCCCTCCTATCCAGTTACCCTTTATTCAATTTTTGCCCTTGACCCTTTCCCTTTTCAAAAGTGTTGGCCTTTGATTACCTCCTCCCCCAACTACCCTCCCTTCTATTGTCCCCCCGTTTTCGTCCCCTTCCTCCTTCTTTCCTGTGGGGTAAGATACCCAATTGAGTGTGTATGTTATTCCCTCCTCAACTTAAATCCCATGAAAGGAAGATCCACTCATTCCCCCTTACCTGCCCCTTCTTCCCTTCCTACAGAACTGCTTTTTCTTGCCACTTTCATGAGAGATAATTTACACCATTCTACCTCTCCCTTTCTTCCTCTCTCAAAATATTCCTCTCATCCCTTAATATGATTTTATTTTTTTAGATAGTATCATCCCTTCATATTCAACTCACCCTGTGCCCTCTGTCTATATATATATATATATATATATATATATATATATATATATGCATGTATTCCCTTCAGGTAACCTAATACTGAGGTCTCATTAATTATATACATCATCTTTCCATGCAGGAATGTACACAAAACAGTTCAACTTTAGTAAGTCCCTTATGATTTCTCTTTCTTGTTTACCATTTCATGCTTCTCTTGATTCTTGTGTTTGAAAGTCAAATTTTCTATTCAGTTTTGGTCTTTTCACTGAGAAAGCTTGAAAGTCCTCTATTTTGTTGAAAATCCATATTTGTCCTTGGAGCATGACACTCAGTTTTGCTGGGTAGGTGATTCTTGGTTTTAATCTGAGCTCCATTGACCTCCGGAATATCATATTCCAAGCCCTTCAATCTCTTAATGTAGAAGCTGCTAGATCTTGGATTATTCTGATTGTGTTTGCACAATACTCAAATTGTTTCTTTCTGGCTGCTTGCAGTATTTTCTTCTTGACCTGGAAACTCTGGAATTTGGTGACAATACTCCTAGGAGTTTTCTTTTGGGGATCTTTTTCAGGAGGCGATCAGTGGATTCTTTCAATTTCTATTTTACCCTCTGGCTCTAGAATATCAGGGCATTTCTCCTTGATAATTTCTTGAAAGATAATACCTAGGCTCTTTTTTTGATCATGGCTTTTGGGTAGTCCAATAATTTTTAAATTATCTCTCCTGGATCTGTTTTCAAGGTTTTTACAATAAGATATTTCACTTTGTCTTCCATTTTCTCATTCCATTGGTTCTTTTTTTATAATATCTTGAATTCTCATAATGTCACTAGCTTCCACTTGCTCTAATCTAATTTTTAAGGTGGTATTTTCTTCAGTGGTCTTTTCGACCTCCTTTTCCATTTGGCTAATTCTGCCTCTCAAGGCATTCTTCTTCTCATTGGCTTTTTGGAGCTCTTTTGCCTTTTGAGTTAATCTATTTTTAAAGTGTTATTTTCTTCAGTATTTTTGGGTCTCCTTTAGCAAGTGATTGACTTGTTTTTCATGGTTTTCTTGCATCACTCTCACTTCTCTTCCGAATTTTTTCCTCTACTTTTCTTACTTGCTCTTCCAAATCTTTTTTGAGCTCTTCCATGGCCTGAGACCAATTCATATTTTTCTTGGTGGCTTTTGATGTAGGCTCTTTGGCTTTGTTGACTTCTCCTGGCTGAATGTTTTGGTCTTCTTTGTCACCAAAGAAGGATTCCAAAGTCTGAGTCTGAATCTTAGTTTGTTTTCACTGTCTGTTCATGTTCCCAGCCAACTACTTGACCCTTGAGCTTTTTGTCGGGGTATGACTGCTTGTAGAGTAGAGAGTACTTTGTCCCAAGCTTGAGGAGCTGTGCTGCTATTTTCAGAACTACTTCTACACAGCAAGTTCTGCCACACCAGTGCTCCTTCTCCTCCAAGAACTGCCAACCAGGATTGTGGCCCAGATCCAGGCTGGGCAAAGCAGGCTTTGCATTCCTGCTCTAATCCACAGCTTAACTCCTCCCACCAGGTGGGCCTGGGGCCAGAAGCAACTGCAACTGTAGCTCTGGAAGCAGCCTCAGAACTGCACCACCTCCACTGCCCCCAGGGCAGTAGCCAGGAACTCCTTGCATTCTGATCCAGCAGTTTTTTTTTCCCCCACTAACCTTCTCTGTTGTCTTTGGCGTTTGTGGGTTGAGAAGTCTGGTAATTGCCACAGCTCACTGATTCAGTGCCCGACACCTGTTCCACCCCACTCCCCGTCTGGTTGGTCCTGGTGTGGCCCATGCTGGGCTCTGCTCTGCTCCCAGCTCCATGTGATAGACCCTTCCCAGTGACCATGCAGGCTCTTCTGGGCTGGAGCCCTGCTTCCCTTTGCTATTTCATGGATTCTGCAGCTCTAGAATTTGTTCAGAGCCATTTTTATAGGTGTTTGGAGAGACCTGGAGGGGGAGCTTAAGCAAGTCCCTGCTTTCCAGCTGCCATCTTGGCTTAGCCCACCCAACTATTTTTTTTTTTAAGTTGTTATTTTGTTCGGTATATTTTCTGTCTCTTTTACAAAGCTCCTAATTGTTTTTCATAATTTTCTTTGATTGTTATTATTTCTTTTCTAACTTTTTTTTTCCCCTCTCTCACTCTCATTCGATCTTTAAAAGTATTTTGCTTTTTTTTAGACATTTCTAAAGCTCGTTGAGGAATTCTTTTTGGGTTTGTGTCCAATCCGACTTTTTCTTTCAGACTTTGTATATGTGTTCATATCATTCTACGGAGTTTGTCACTTGAGCTTCCCTATCACCATGATACCTCTTAATGGTCAGTTTCTTTTTGTTTTTCCGTTTATTTTTTGACTTTGTACTTTATGTTACATTTGGGCTTTGCTCACATTTCCAAACTTCTGGCTTTTTACTTCGGTGTTTTGAGAGTTGGTTCTTGGAATCTGTAAGTTTTCAGTCTTTCCAAGTTGACATTGCCTGGGGTGAAGTGTGATCATTGTTCTCTTGGTATGTACTGTCATCCTTACCTAGGTAGGCTCCCTTCTCCCTTGTGTCCCTGAACTGTGACTCAGAAATAGGTTATGGGCAATGGAGTTACCAGTAACTCCCAGTTCTTCATGTAGTTCTAGCACATTGATCTCTGTAATCTCCAACAAGTTGTCCAAACACCTATTGTCTCTGGGCATTAAGAGCTCTGGAAACTGTAACAGTTGTTGCTGTTGTTATCCCTGCTCTAGCCTCTAAGGCCAACAGCTGGTATTGATGCTGTACTGAGATTTCAGCCAGCCTCTACCACAGTGTCACAGACTTCTCATTCATACCTCCTGATTTGTCTTGGGCTAGAAAAAATCTTTCATCCTGACCTTTTCTTGTCTATGCCATTCAAATATCTGATTTTGTGCGTTATTTTAAAGTTGTTTGTTGGGAAATGCTGGGAGATTTGGGTTTGAATTCTGTTTCTGCCATCTTTGCTCTGTGACTCATTTTATGAAAGAAATTCCCTCCCTTACTCCAAACTTAAATTCAATTTCTCCTCATCTTCCTTTGTGGCATACTCCCTTACTTTGTCATATTTCTGCTTCTTGACACTTCATTTTCTGTAAAAAGATGCTTCATTTCTTTTGCACACATAATTTGTATCTCAAAGACTCTGCTCAACTTTGACTTTTCAAAAAATATGCTCAAAAGTCATGAATTCTATAAAAATCCATTCCCTGCCCCTTCATGAGATTATGTTCAACTTTGTAGTCCATATTATCCTTGGAGAGAAGCTGTATTCCATTTCTTCTTGGTACATCATTTTCCAGCCTTTCCTTTAATTCCTCATTGTAGATGATTAGTGCTTTTCAATTAAGTCTAGATTGCTGAAATTCATGAATTTTCTCTTCCTGGTTGCTTAGAGGATGTACGTCAATGTAGGGAAATTCGTCATCTTAATAACTACCTTTTTGCCTGAGTTAAACTTAGGATTCCTCTTTTCTATGTGATATGTTTCCAAAAGCTCTATACTTTTCTTTCTATTTCAAATATTTCTGGAGAGTTTTTAGCTAAGCTATACTGAAATATGGTGTTCATGCTTCCTAATTCATTATATAATTGGGGGGGGGGGACTACTAATCTTAGGATTTTTCACTGAACTATCATCAAGGTTATTTGTCAGGGCTTATAAAAACCATTTATTCTTCTAATTTACTATGCTTTTTAAATTTAGTTTCTTTCATTTTTTTTTCTTTCATGGTACTTGCTGTTTTATCACAATTTTCTAGCTGCTGATCTAACTTGTCACTTATCCTTTCCACTTTTTCTTTAAGAACACTGATCTCTTCTATTCCTTCACTTATTTAATTAGGTCTTTCAGTTACTTTGGAAGTCTCCAAGGGCATTCCATGAACTTTTCTTGCATTTGAGTGGTAATCATTGCATAATTATTCTCTTTCTCTATAGATTTTTACTTCACATTCTTTTACCCAATAGTATTTATTTGGAGTATTGAGATCTTTCAATTTTTTAAATCTAATTCCTTTAAGTTTTCTCCTTCCTTTTTATCCTTCCTTAAACCATAAACCCTGGGGAAGATTTTGTGTAGTTTTATTTTCCGTCACCCTACATTTGTGATTTTAATTTAATTTGTATTTTTATCACTAGTTTAAGGTCATGAAGGGTAGCTGGTCTTAGGGGGGAAAAAACCTCAGTACATTTAGACATTTTATTGTTAGTTGTTTAAATCACATTTTAAGAGGCATTTATTTCTTATTACACTCATGGATATGTGTTTTTTCCTCTCTAAACTAGGACTCTGTTTATTGAATTTGTTTAATTTTTCATTGCTTCATTTTTCTTTCCAACTTGGCTTCCATCTACATTTATTGAAAGCCTAACCATTCCTCCAAAACCACATCAAATGCCATTTTCTCCATGCAACTGTCCCTAATTCCTCAAATGGAAGTAATTTCCCTTTCCTTTGTTCTCTCATATTTTAATATCACTCTATGAATTATTCATATTCTATTTTGTGATATAGTCATTATGCAACATGTCTAATCACTTCCAGTAGACTCTAAACTCCTTGGGGAAGTAAGATGTTATATCTTATTCACTTTTTTTTTCTTTTAACACAGAAGGAGTGTCTTTCATATATTATGGACTTCAAAATGTTAGTTGAATTCATTTGTTCAGGATATCATACACAAACCTCTATTAATTAGAGTCATAATATCACAGAGTTTGAATTATGTTTAAAATTAATGCTATCCAACATTGATCCCAACAGGACTCTTCTCTAGTACATCTCTGAGAATCAATCAGTGATCCTTAGCTTCAATACCTTCAATGAAAAGGCGACATTAAAACATTTGGGAATTGTCTGTTATGTTTAATATACTCTGGTTTCTTACTTCTACTTCTTCCCTAAGTTATGCCATTTCAGTCTGAGTAAAAAAAAAGCCTAATGCCTTTTACCCATCTGAATGCTTCAAATACTTGAGTTACGTTTTTCTTAAAATTTCAGTGGAAATTTATGTGACATTAACTCTAATAACCTCAATAAAAATGCTACTAGAATGGAACAACAAAAGTTTTGATCCAAGGTGATAAGATTTAAAAGGTACTGATAGGACCAACTCATGGCATTTTTCCTCCTCTCTTGAATGAGATCATATGTCAAAAATAATGTTGATATCAACTGAAATGATAATAAAAAAAAAAACCAACTGAGAAGTAGCAAGATGGTGTTGCTGCTCCAGTTTACTTACCTGAGCTTTATGGGTAATGAGGGAAGTACCTTTCAGGGAAGGTGAGGAACATTTTAGATTCAGTCCATCATGCTCCCTTCTAGCTTTCTCTCTGGTCTTCTATAACTCCTCCTTCTTCATTTGCCTCATCTATACCTTCCTCCCCCTCCTTTTCCCCTCCCTTACTCTGACTCCTTCGATCTAGGCTCTACTCTTAACTTCCCACTCTAAAAGCATTCATCATTTCTAAAGTGCTCTTCTGTAAGATATTTGTTTTCATTTTAAAACTTTAACTTTCTTCCTCCATTCATCTTATTGTATTCACAGAGACTTGACTCTCATCTGATGATACAGCTTCCCTGATAACCCTTTAAATCACTGTTTGTGCTTTCACATCTGCCTTCTGACTCACTACTCATGATTAGTTATTTGGGATAAGTTTTATCGCCTAGTGCCACTTCCAGGCTCTTCCTCTACCGACATCACTCAATAACCCCTCTTTCTGTGTGTCACTCAGTCTGTATTGTTAACAGGGACTCTGCAATGACTCTATTAATGTTAGAACTTTCCTTCTTCAAGGGGGAACAGGGCAATGGAGTCACACAACAACTAGCCATTCAGAAAGTCTTCTTAAATCCAAAACTGATTGACATGCTAGTGATCTTTGTGAGTGAACTCTACCCAAATTCGGAGATGCCTGTAGCTACCAGAAACCACAGGACCAACTATGTTCAGTTTAAAGGCAACTTTGAGCAGAACCTGCAGATTCAAGACTTTATTTAAGACTTTCTAAACATCCCAATGCCTGGCTTATTGTGTCTGCAGTTGTTGTCTCCCTTGACTCCCACTCCCCACCCAAAAACCACAAGAAACTATACCTCACCCCTTTTCCACTCCCCTTTGAGCAGCTGAGAACTCTCTCTCCCTCTCTGTCCCCTTGTGGGATCTTCTCTCCCCAACAAGCCTTTGTCAGACAAGAAAAGCTTTTAAATTGCATATTGAATTGTTTGCATTTCAGGTCCATTAATGGGATGGAGGGTCTTTTGTTAACAGTATTTACTAACCAATCAAGATTCTGGTAGTTGTTTTCAACCCCCTATCAGGAAATAACCCTTCTTTTCTCAATGAGGCCAGTGCCTAATTCATGGTCTTTATCTCCTCCTGCCTTTATACTGGGGGACTTCAAAATGCATATTTATACTCTCCCAAGCAACCTAGATTCCAGGTCCTTTACTTAAACATAATCATTTAATCATGAGCTTTTCCTCTGCTCCACTTTAGCTACTCCAGAGATGGTAATAACTTTTATCTTGTCATCTTCTGCAAGTATTTGACTTGTATAGTCTTGAATTTTGAAATTCCTATTTCTGAAAATAATGTTGTCATCCTAACTGTCACTATGCCTTGAAATCCTGTTCCTCATACTTTGTGCTACCTCCATCTTATTTACAACTCAGTACTTTCTCAGGCCGACACCCCTGCCCTAGCCACTTTCCTCCTTTGGTAATGTTGAGGAAAAGAATTCAAAGCTATTCTGCCCTTTTCCTGCTTGCCCCCTTACCCTCTGACTAATCTTGCCCACCCAGGCCTCAGTCTTTGTTACTTTCACCATTAAGTAAATAATAACAATAATAAAATCCCTCACTTGATCTGTATATCTACTCTATTCTCCTCTATCTCTTATCTCTTTCATGTCTGAACTCCTCAAAAAGGTCATCTACTATCAATGCCTTCATTTCCTTTCCTTTCACTCTTCTAATTCCTTGAAGTTTGGCTTCTGATTTCACCTTTCTTTTGAAATTTTTCTATCCAAACTTACCGATGATTTCCAATCACCAAATGTAATGACTTTTGGTCATTTCTCAACCCTGTTGACATGTTTACAGACTTGGATATCATAGATTACTTTCTTTTCCTTGGCATTCTATTTTCTCTAGGCTGTCAAGATACTATTCTCACCTGGATCTCTTCACACACATGTATCCACTATTTTGGTCTCCTTTACTGAATTTTCATATTGATCATCCCTATAAATTGTGCATGTTCCTAAAGACTTTATCCTACCCCCTCTTCTAGTCCTAGCCTGTATAATTTTGTTTGGTAAGTTCATCACATCCTGAGGATTCAAATAGCAGCTCCATGCAGAAGATTTCCACATATATTTATTCAGACCTAACCTCTCTCTTCACCCGCAGTGTCACATCTCTAATTACCTGATAGACATCTTTATCTAATGACCTATAGTCATCTTAAATTCAGACTGTCCAATACTGATCACATTATCTTCCCTTCAATCTTTCCCCTCTTCCTAAATTTTCTATTATGATCAAGGGTTCCACCATCCTCCCAGTTATGGAGGCTCAAAACCAAGGTGCTGTCCTCAACTTCTAACCCTCTCTAACCACCTATATGCAAGTTATTGTCAAATACTATTGCTTTACCTCCTCAACATCCCTAACATAATTCCCCTTCTCTGCATTCACAGTCACTGACTACTGCATGTCCTTATTGCCTCATGCTTGGAACTATTGCAACAGCTTCATTTTTAGTCATCTTGACTCAAGTCACTTCTCAATCCATACCATTCCCCTCTTTATAAATCTTGAGGGTTTGTACTTCATTTAGGATCAAATATTGAATCTTCTTTTTGTCATTCAAAATCCTTCATAACCTGGCCCCTTCCTATATTTCCAATTTACTTACACACTCCTTCCTCCCATATTCGTTCCATGTGATTCAATGGCACTGGCTTTTTTTGCCATTCCTCCAAGATTTTCCATCTCCCCACCTAAGGAATTTTCACTGGCAGTCTCTTATGCCTGGTATGGTCTCCCTCTTCTTCTCCACCTCCTAATTTCACTGGCTTCCTTCAAATCTCAACTAAAAACTCATCATTTGCAAAAAGCCTTTCCCAGACCTCCTTAATCTTCTTTCTAAAACTATCTCCAATTTTTCCTACATATAGCTTGATTGTTATTGTTGTTTGCAAGTTGCTTCCTACATTAGACTGCAGGTGCCTTGAAAGCAGATGCTGATTTTTACCTGTCTTTCTATCCCCAGTACTTAGCACTCTGTTTGAAGCATGGTTGGACCTTGTTAAGTGCTTCTTGACTTGACTTTTAAAGTTCACAGAACTGTCAGTTCTGCTATAGCATGACATATACATTCCTGAAATCCACAATGCTATACAAAAACTTCAAAATTAACAAAAAAAAAACCTAAAGTTAATGGGAAAATGGGTTAGAGATACAATACTCAAAAACTTTATCAGTGACACACATAAAATATAGTAACCTAATAAAGTGATAGGACAGTTTTATGCGTGTTCTGTGGTGAAGAAATATATAAATCATACAATAAAGAGTGTCAGAATACACTACATCCTCAGACTGTTGCTCAGCTTCTGCTTCTTTGGGCTGGCAGTCAGGTGAGAGAGTCCTTATTTTATTTAGGGTAACAGATAAGGGAGCAATGGGAGTTATAGGGGTAGAGTTTGTGGGAGAAGACCAGACCTCCTCTACCCACAGCTCCTACTCTATAAAAAGATACATAATAAATATCACACTTTACCTGGAAAAAACCCTGAAATTTGCTTGTAGACATGAACGTAACAAGAAGAATTAGGTTTAGATCAATTGAGGCTATCATTGTATTCTACTCTGTAATACTGAGATCACATCTACAATACCATGTTCATTTCTAGACACTACATTTTTGAGCAGTATGCTGAAAAAAATGTAGTTAATTTCCAAAACTGGTACAGTAAAATTTCTAAAAATCACAATTTATGAGGACAATACTTGCTCTGGGATCAGATGATCTGGGTTTGAGTCCTATCTTTCTTGCTTAGGATTTGTGTGACCTTGGGTAAAACCTGAATTTTCCTGAGTCTTAGTTACTATTTTGTAAAATTAGAGGTTTGGATTATAAAACTTCTGAGGTCCCTTCTGACTCTAATATCAATTATCCTATGTGGGAGCATTCACTTATAAACAATAGGAAAATTCTGGAGACCCAAATACTGACATTATTTATTTGTTATTTTCAAATACTTTATTTGTCTATGCCACTTCAGAAAGTGTAACTATGATTCATATTCAAAGTTATAAGGAGAAATAATATTCATTCAGTATAAAAAAACAGAACTCTTTGAAAAAAGAAATGTATTATCTAACAAAATAGGCATTTATGCTTCCTTAGAAATATTTAAGATTTGGTGAAGGATCACTTGTCTGTAATCTTGTTTGTATGGTTTCCTCCTTAAAGTCCTTAAAGACTCCTTGGTTTTTTTTCTGTCATTTGAATTCTCTTTTGATCTTGGAATTTTGATAAGAACAAGTTAAGCAATCAGCAAATACTCATTGAATGAATGCAGAAAATGACTATACAACTTAAAATGACTTAAAAATAAATTCAACTAAAAGTAACATGTAGAGACAAGTTTCATTTATTGTTTTAGTTCTTTAACATGATGAAAAAACTCTCTCAGACAAAGCAAGTAACTGGGAGGAAAGCCAAGAAAAACAACTTGTCATATTATCCATAGGAGGCAATGTGACACAGTGAATTAAGAACTTGTCATAGAATCAGGAAGACCTGAACTTAAGTCATGCCTCTGACCCATACTACCTGTTTCAATGTGGGCAAGTCATTTGACTTCTCAATGAACTCTGCAATTCCCTAAGACTAGACATTATAGTTAAAGTCTAGATCTTCATACATAAACAAAGTTTTTACACCAGGATTTCCCTTTCTTTCTGAAAGGAAGCAAGAAAAGAAAAGGATGAAAGGAGGAAGAAAGGGGGAAAGGAGGTGGGGAGAGAAAGGGAAGAGAAAGTAAGCAAAAGTAAGCAAGAAGGAAGGAAGGAAGGAAGGAAAGAAGGAAGAAAGGAAGGAAGGAAGGAAAGAAGGAAGGAAGGAAGGAAAGGTTCAATTACCTTGTTGATTTGGTAGGCCATTTCTGATTGTATGGATTTATTTCATCAACACCTGGCCCTTCTCTGTTCCATAATTGGCCCCAGTTAGAAACAGGGATTCCAACTGTACTGTGATGGATTCTTTGCTTCTTGTTCAAAATGACCCTTTGCTGAAAATAACTGTTGACCTAAATAAATAAGTACTTTCGATTCTATTTAGATTTAATCTTCTCTAGAGGTGCAGGCTGCTTAAAAATGCATGTGCTAAAATATTGAAATACATATTCGTTTTAAAACACCAATGATTACCTGAAGTAATAAAATATAATTTCTTTAATAGGATGTGATAAGCTGCACATAACTCAACTTTATTGCAAGTTATTTTGCAAGGCAAGAAATGAAGAAATTGATTGCTATGTCATTAAGATTTAACAAAATGAACCCTAATGGAGTTAAAAGTGCTTATTAACACTTTATTTAAGGACCTAACTTCATACATAACTGTCTTGGATATTGAGCATACTAATTTGCTTTATTTCCTTAATACTATCTTTTCCATTTCCATCTGAAAAAAGTTTAAATATAAGTAAAATACCATCTGTTTCTTTATATCATGAATATTAATTTGATATTTAATTCATTATAATATACACACACACATATATATACATATATATATGTATATATATTAATCCAAATTAGTTAATGCAGCAGGTCATCAATAAAACTGACGTATTGAGATAGAAATTCGGAAGCTGAGGGGTTAACAGAGGACCACAATACTCAGGGATAGAAATGCTATGTTGGTTGGTTCTCAGAGGTAGGGATATTCAAGATGCAAATCCTTAATAGAGATTTATTACTTTACACAGTGAGAACCAAAAGAAGTTGGATTCACAGAGTGGTGGAAGCAGTATATGCTTGAACATGTCCCATCTTAGAGAAGGAAGGCTGATAATTAAGTTCAGACAGGATCATAGGCTTACCCATGTACACTCAAAAGAGATCTCAAGCCAACCAGTTTGATGTTCTTCATTTTACAGATCAAGGAACTGAAGTCTAGAAAGTTTAAATTAATTGGTTGAGGTCACAAAATTAGCATATGTCAGAAGGAGAATTTGAAATCAAATCTTCTGACACCACAGGCAATTGTCTTTCTACTGTACTACATAGCCTGGAAATTCAGAACTAATGATTTTTAAAGTACTTTCCAGTCCCTGTGTTCTGACACTAGTCCCAATCGATGCATGCCACACAAGGAAACTGCAGCCTCATGAAACTAAACGGTAGTCAAAGATGCACAGCTAATAAGTAGCTACAGTGGTTGAGAAAGGGAGAGAGCTTGTGATATCAACACTAAGACCAAGAAGAGAAGCCAAGGACAAAAATATGTTATATACAATCATGGTTGCTTCATCTCACTGGGCCCAAATTTTCTCATTTAAAAAAATGAAGGGCTTAGCCAAGGTTGTCTTTACTTATAAACTTCTGAAATACAGAGCAGGAATGGACTAATTAATCAAACAATTGGATAGGGAATACAAGAGGAAGCAAAATCTTTCAATGAGTCTAAGGGTATAGATTCATTTTTGAAGGACCCACCAAGGCTTCTCAGTTCTGTCAGTTTAATCCATAAAGAAAGTGGGACAAAAGTGAGTCCTCATACAACTCCTGTTTAACAATTTCAAAATAGTATTTTATGTTCGAAGTTTAAGGTTACTGAAAATTAATTCAAAAGTGGTATATCCTCTTTAAAACAAAATAGTAAAAAAGCCCAATAAACATAATGGTAAGATGTCACAATATAGGGGAAACAAACATTGATGGTTTCCCAAACTCCTTGGCTTGATATTCAGCTGAATCAAACCCATCCTTCCAAACACTGTCCAGGCTAATTGTTACGTATGCCTTGGACTCTAGCCAAACATAATTTTCTTGAATATGTCTAGGCTACTCTTGCCTTAATATATTGCTTTTGTCATTATTGATGCTTTGATAAGGGAAACACCATGAGTCTTTCATTCATTTGATCATCTAACATCTATTAATTGAATACTACATGCCAGACATTGCTAGGTATGTGGGATACAAGATAGCTATGAGTCAGAGCCTGCTTTCAAAGATTCCAGTCTGTTCTATTAAATTATATTCTATTCAAGATTTTATTCTATTACATGAACACAGATAAGAAAATACAAATATATTAATAAAAATTAAAGGAAACATACTAGTACTATCCTAAGGGGCCAGGATGGAATAGGTTAGGATGTGACTATTGAACTTAATCCTGAAGGAAACTTGGGATACTAAGGAACAAAGGGGAGAAAAGAACATTCCTAGTGTACAGGACAACATGTTCAAAGATATGGAGATGGGAGATCAAATGTCAAATGCAGGGAACAGCAAATATGCCAGTTCATCTGGAATGTTGACTATGTGAGGAGAATGAAATATAGCAAATGTGAATGGGGCAACTAGGGAGTGCAGTGGATAAAGTCCTGGGCCTGGAGTCAGGGAGACTCACCTTCCTGAGTTCAAATCCAGTCTCAGACACTTACTAGCTGTGTGACCCAGAGTATGTCACTTAACCCTGTTTGCCTCAATTTCCTCATCTGAACAGTGATCTGGAGAAGGAAATTGGAAAGCACTTCATCCTGTATCTTTGCCAAGAGAACCCCAAATGAAGTTGTGAAGAATCAGAAACAACTGAAACGACTGAACAATAACAAGTGTGAAAAGTAGGCTACAGCAAGCATGTGAAGGACTTTAAATAGTAAAGATATTTGATCTTAGAGATGATTGAAGGTCATTGGAACAGGAGTCAGATCTACACTTAAAAAAATCACTTTGGCATCAGTATGAAGGAGTGGGGAGAGACTCTTACTTAGGGAGGAGCTAAAGTATAGTGGCTGCTGAGCCAGTAGAGTGAAGTGGTCAGATTGAGAGATGTGGAGGAAGAAACAGTAAGATCTGGCAACTGATTAGATATATAGCAAGACAAAGAATGATAAATCAAGGATAACAGAGAGCTTGGTAATGTTAGTGACCTTCAACAGAAACAGCAAAGTTTTAAAGAGAAGATATTTAAAGGAAAAGATGATAAGCTATTTGGAACATGTTGCATTTGAAATGCCTCTAGAACATTCAGTTTGAAATGCTCAATAGGCAATTGGTGATATAGGGGGGAAATATGGAGAAAAAACTAAGGCAAGATCCATGAGTCATCCATGTAGACTTGATAAGTAAACACATGGAAATTGATGTCATTGCTATGAGAAAATATGCAGCAAAAGGCTAAAAAAAGGGCCTAGGACAGAACTTTAGTTAGCACATACAGTTAGGATGCGTGATAGGAATGATGAACTGTATAGGGATACTCAGAATGAGTGATCTGAGTAGTAGTAGTAGGAATACCAGGAGAGAATAGAGTTACAAAAACCCAGAGGAGAAAGTATTGAGGATGAGAGGATAATTAGTAGTGTCAATTAAGGATTAAGTAACCTTTCAAAGAGTCTTCAGTTAAGTGATAAGATCAGAAGCTAGATTTCAAAGTGTTGAGAAATGAAAGGAAGAGCATTGCCAGTGGGTATAGTCAGAAAATTCTAGGAGTTTGCCTGAGAAAGAGAATCAACAAGACTGGAAAAAATGTTGAAAATTTGAAGGGGGCGTATATAGAGGAAGAAGTGAGGATGACTCAAATTTGATATCCTGGGTGATTGAATTATAGAGATATCCTCAAAGGAATCATAGACGTTAGGAAAGGGGGGCGGGTAGTAAGTTATCTTTTAGAAATATTGAGTTTAATGTGCCCGACAGCTAGATGAAAATGTCCAATAATCAGTTGGTGATGGGGGAATAGGGCACAGTGACTAGTGTTGTGCTTGATATATAGATCTGGAGCTCATCCACAGAGAAATCATAGTTGAAGTTACAGAAGCTGATGAATAAATTGGCTCAGGTTGGAAATGGAGTAGATTCAAACTTCTGTGAGAATTGATAATGAAATCAGCTTGGTGAGTGGAGATTGCACTTCCAAAATGAGCAAGATAGGGATACCCAGTCTCTCTTTCTCTTAAGCAAATATAGTGGGGAATAATCAGAGGGGTGGGGGGGGGTAAGTTTCAGACAATATAGAAGGAAGCGAAATCAAAGGACCAAGTGGAGTGGCTGTTCTTAAGGAGGGAGAGGGTCATTTCTTCAATAGAGGAGGGGTTGTAGGATGCCAAAAGTTTAGGAGAGGTAAAATGGAGGGTGGGGGGGAAGAGCTCAAAGAAAATTGCCTGTTTTCTCAGTAAAATATGCCATCGAATCACAGAGAAGACAGAGAGGGGATGGGTGTGGGAAGCTTGAGAGGAGAATAAAAGGTTTAAAACAGTTGCTTTTGTGAGTGTGGTACAGAGGTAAGAAGAAAAGAATAAAAGATTTGCTCTGTTCTAAGATGAATTTCTTCTCCTCAGGAGATTTTGAAAGGAAATACAGAATGCTTTGAGTAAATAGCTGGTTATGACTATGGTGTCAATCAATTAGGTTTCTTTTTCTTTCTTTTTTTTTACTAAGAGTTAAGATATAAGAATGAAAGGCCCTTTATTAGGGAAGAAATGATTTTCATGTGGTATGAGAAGATTGTTTTGGGCCAAAGTCTTGACATGATTAATATGATTGTCTTTTGGGAAATGATAAGTAGAGAGAAAAGAGAACCTCAGATAAAACTATATACAGGATACATTGGGGAAGATCAGAGATGAAACAGAAAGAATAATAGAGGAGGAACACCGCAATTCACAGAAGAAAATAAACACAAAGTTAGGAAAAATATTAATACTTACTGCCTCAGATGTCATCCATAATACTTATGGACTCAGATTTTCTCTATTGGGCTATTACAGACCTTCACAATATGACCTTTTCCTACCTTTCCAATCATTTTACATTATAATCTCCTCAGGGTAATCTATGGTATAGCAATGCTGGCCTAACTTTTATTCCTTGTTCAACATAATCCATCTCCAATTCATGCCTCTATCACATCTGGAATTGTCTCCCTCCTTAGTTTCACCTCCTTGATTCCCTCAAGACTTCTTCAAATTCTGCTTCACACAGTAAGATTTTCTCATCTCCTCCACCACTAATGCCCTTCCTCTAACATTATTTCTGATTTACCCTGTGTATCGCCTGAATGCACATAGTAATTTGTATGTTTTCTCCCACAATAGATTGTGAACTCCATGAAAGCAGGACTGTTTTTCATTTCATTTTATCCCCATCATTTATCACTGTCTTGCACATAGTAAGTGCTTAAAATGCTTCTTGACTGTATTTTCTTTCTCTGCTTTGCAATGTATTGAGTATGGTTCAGCAGCAAAGCGACCTAGAGACTTAAAAACAAATAGATATATACCATTGCATGCTTGAAACTGTGACTGCTGTGATGGTACTTAAATGGCCAGAATAAGTCAATGAGACCATATGCTTTGTACAAAATCATGGGATATGATGTGAGGTGGCAGAATTGTGTTGTTTGTCACAATGCTATGTACGCTTGTGTGGAAATCTGTGGTTCTGAGGTAGGAAACCTAAGTCAGAAAATTTCAGTGAGAATAAAAGAAGAAAGAAACAAAGGTAATATATTTTTGGAAGTTTTCTTAAATAGGTAGGCCAGGTGGAGGATGATGATGATGATGATGATGATGATGATGATGATGATGAAGATGATGGTGATGGTGACTGATGATAGCTAGCATTTATATATAGCTACTGAGTTCCTTTAAGTCCACAACAATAACTCCAAAGCATCTGTGGGAAAATACAAGGGACAAGAGTCCTGTTTTGGTTACTGATCTCGTAAAAGTATCCATCTGTTTGGTAGCTTCACGTACATTGTAATAGTTAAGCAAAGAAAGCAACTTTTCTGTTTGTTTTGCAAAGGCATTTTCTTTGACGATAAAACTATTTAATTTGTCTTCCATTGCTCCCTTATCTTATGTAGAATTTTTAGAGCCCATTTTCCCAAGGGAAGACAGAAAGAGGACACAGCCTAGGTATCCACTAAATGTATCGAATCTCTAGGGAGCTATAGAATATCATCGGTGAGGCTTTGGCTCTCAGAACCTTGGCAGTAAGTCAGAAATTACTTCCCCCATTAGGGTCACAGATTAATCATTTTAGATAAAAGCTACTTGATAGCAGCCTGAGACACAAATAAATGAACACACAATTTGTTCATATAAGTATCCCTATCCCATGAACGTATATTGTAGTGCCAAAATGTTGAGGAAGGTTTTGGACATTATGTGAGTAAAAGGGAAAATGTCTTTTATTAGAGGAAAAGCATATCCATAAAACTCTTAAAATATAATAAAATTGACAAAATAGGCACCAGAGTAAAAAATATGAGGAACTGGAATGCACACACACACACACACACACATGCACACACACATACATATATGCACACATGTGTACATATACACACATATATTTATATGCACATATATGTATATAGACACATGCACACATATATACACATGTATGTATGTATTCTATTTAAAGAACTCTACAAATATTGCCATTGCCCAAACACAACAAAAATAGTCAAACTTCTTTACACATCAAGAAAATGCTGTATAATTCATGACTTCCAAAAAGACTTTCAAACAATTTGTTTATTTAATTAGGTGTGCTTAGTGTTTCCCAGGGAAAATCAGGGTTTATCCAAGAGGTATAAGGGGGAAGAGGGTAAATGAAATTTTCTTTCATAAAGATAGCCCATAGAAGGGCATAGAATTACAATTATTACACATTCCATTATCATCAGAAACAAAACAATCTAGGAAAAATGTGTAGCCGGTGACCTATGAATTCTTTTACTACTATAAATTGAAATATGAGTTAAGGTGGAATAGGGATGATAGAAGGGAGGAATTTCTGATTAAAGGCAGACTTTTATTGGAAGAGATTTACATTTTTAAATACAATACATTTGAAGCTCATCGATCAATTGGTGAACAAATAATTAAGTGCTTATAATGTGCCAGGCATTGTACTAAGCACTAAGAATACAAAAAAAAAAAATCTCTCAAGGAGGTGGTACTTTAATGGAGGTCATGTCATGCAAGCAATTCTGTAGATACCAGATATATACAGTGTAAATAGTAGGTAATCTCATAGGGAAAGCACTGGGGGTGGGCAGACACTGAGAAAGGCCTCTTGTAGAAGTTTGTATTTGATCTTAGCCTTGAAGGAAGTCAGAGAATTCAAGAAGCAGAAGGGAGAAAGAAAAAAATGGTAATATTTCAGGAAAGTATATTAGGGATGGGCAGAAGGGGAGGAACCCATATTTACACAGTAAATGTTATCTGACAGTGGTACATCAATCCTGTACTTATGAAGTTGATTTTTTTTTCTTAATCAATGATAGCCATTAACCCCTATTAAATTTCTCTTATCAAAGAACATTTTTTTTCAAAATCTTTATGGATTTAGACTCCGGTTTCCGATACATCAGCAATGCTACACAGATGTGACCATTATTTTGTTTAATTATTTCCCTTATTACCACTTGAAAACATTGACATTCTGAAATTGTTTCTTCAGCATTAGTGCTAAATATACACCTCTTTACAAATGTTCGGATAAATTTGTTTAACTGTGTTTCTCTGGACCCTTGTACTTATATTTCAAATATCCCACCTAGCTGTGGTATTTTTAACCACAGATGCTTAAAAGTCCATTAAAGACCCCCCCACCCCCGTAAATTCTACTAAGCTTTCTTAACTTACATTGGTTGTAAGTTTATTTCTTTTCTACAACTTCTCCCCATCTTTTGTCATCTCTGCCAATTTTGTAGATATAAGGTTAAACCATCTAGTTGGTTTCATTTAATTATTCTTATTATTAGTGATTTGGATTATTCCTACATATAATTGTTACTAGTTTTCAATTTTTTATTGAAAAAATTTTGTTCATATACTTTCACCATATCTCTTAAAGAATAACAATTGGTGACAAATATTTATATGAATACGTGTGTATATATTGTCAACCTTGGTTAAAGGAGGTAAACAAGCTAGGTGATATATAAATTCATATTGTTTATTCCCTTAAAGCTAGCGGTACACATACATGTATGGAGCCAGATAAAATCTGACTGTATGAACAAAATAATAAGAAGGTTTAAATACATTTTTAGAACAGTCACAACTCAGCATGCCTGTGTTACTCAGTTTTATCATCTCCATGTATGTTTAACCACGACACAAGAAAAGGACTTTTCTAAATTGAATAGGTTGTAAATACAATAAGATAAGAGTTAACAAAGTGTCAATTGAAATTACAGCTGAGGATAACTGTGTTTAATTTACCATTAACATGCCATAACATAGTATATATATATATATATATATATATATATATATATATATATATATATATATATATACATATATACATAAAATATTATGATAAGAAAAAGTCCCATTATTCAACACAATGTCTTGAGTTAAGGGTCTCATCCTTAATGGCCATAGACAGAGGAAAAAATGTTCTTAAGTCAACCCCATCTAGCCTTGTTGACATAGGAAGAGGTATTCGCCCAGTAAACTCAGAGAACAAAGAGGCTTAGGTCCAAGCTCTTCTTCTGGATGGTTATTAGTTCAGACTCTGGCCCTTATTGAAGTTACTAAATTGATGTTAAATGATAATAAATATACATAAATAAAATTGATGTATGCATGTGTGTAGTCTAAATATATCAAATCTATCTTTTAAAAATTTTATTTATTTTACTTATTTTCTTGATCATTTATATTTTATAGTAGATATTTAAAATTTTCTTCTATTTCTTCTGATTTTTCACTATTTATTTTGGTTTAATATTTCTCACTGTTTTTTGGAGCCACTGATTTTTGCTTATTCTATTCTACCTTTCAGGGAGTCTATTTCTTAGATATGATTTACACTTTCTCTCCTAACCAATTTATTCCCCTCTTTCCTCCAGACCTTTTAGTTCACTATTTATCTCTTGCTTCATTTTTTTAGGTATTAATAATCATTTAATATCAATTTAATAAGTTCAGTAAGGGCCAGAGCCTGAACTAATAATAATCCAGTAGAAGAGTCTGGAACTAACAGCCTCTTTGTTCTCTGTTTACTCAGAGAATACCTTTTTCTATAACAACAAGGCCAAATGGGGCTGACTGAAGAGCATTCTTTCCTCTGTCTGTGGCTATTAAGGATGAGACCCTTAACATAAGACACTATCTCTTGAATAATGTGACATTTTCTTATCTTAAAATTTCATGGACATACACTATGTTATGGTATGTTAATGGTAAATTAAACACAAGAGATCCTGGATTGTAATTTCAATTGACACTTTGTCAACTCTCTTATCTTATTGTATTTACAACCTATTCAATTAAGGAAAGTGCTTTTCTTGTATCATGGTTATACATACATGGAGATCATAAAATTGAGTAGCAGACATGCTGAGTTGTGACTGTTCTAAAAATGTATTTAAGCCTTCTCATTATTTTGTTTATACAGTCAGATTTTATCTGGCTCCATACATGTATGTATACTGCTAGCTTTAAGGGAATAAACAATATGAATTTACATATTGCCTAGCCTGTTTGCCTCCTTTAACCAAACTTTCAGGTTGACAGTATCTTTAATGGTCCATGTGGAAAATCTCTGCACCTAAGCACAACATTTTATGGACTACACATGTATTTGTCCAATCTCTGGACTCGTCGAATAGTTACTCTGTGTTGGTGATGACTCCTCTGTCAGTCCCCTCTTTTATTGTTCTTGGGCTTCTGGCTGACCTCCTGTCAAATTCTGGAGTAGAAGAAGATAATAAAGGATCTCATTGGATTTCTTGTTCATTACTTATTATTTTGAGGACTTCAGGCTTCATTGGAATTGGAATGTAAGAGATGCATGGTCTGCCAAACATTCACACAACTATCTTTGACAAAAGTCTATCATTGCTCATTATAGGTAAAAAATCACCAAACCATAAAGAACTTATAATTTAAATAGCTTAATGTAAATCTCACTACATTAACTCAATTGCAAACTTTACCATCCTGTATGTACAACACAGGACTGGTTAGTAACTTTCCTTATTTTTGGAAAGCTCAATATATGAATGAACAGTTTTCTTCATATCATGCACACAGACAACTAACCTATCCAGTTATTGATGAATTGATGCTGTCTCTTAGTGGCCACCCCTGAATGCTTTCACATCATCCTTTTAAAATTAATTTTCTAGAATATTTAAGGCAATGAAGTTCACCAACTTGTAGATTTCAGAATCCCATGCCTTTTACTTTTTTTCTTAAATTGATGTAGTATTTGCTTGTCTAGCCTGCCATTCTCTTTGATTTTTAATAATGGCTCCCATTTTTAAAAAGCACTCTCCATACATTATCTCATTTTATCCTTATAGCAACCCTATTCATTAGCTATTATAATTCTCCTCATTTTACAGATAAGAGATCTAATTGAGAAATTAATTGAATTGCCCAGAGTCACACTGTTAATAAATATCTGGGGACAGATTTGAACCAAACCCAGCATTCTGTTTCCCTTTGTACCATCTATGGTCTTTAATAGATCACTAGCAATGTAAACAGTCACATCTAGTCCACTAACAATGTATTTTCTGTGATCTTAGTTGGATAGAAGTTAATCTCCTTAGTTAACTGAGGTATTAAATCTCTTCTAACCATGTTTCTTCTTTCCTCCTTTTCTTCTTTCTTCAGTATCAGAATCATCTTTGAGATTGGGGGGAGGGGTGATAATTCCACCTACTATCTATCATCTGGTATTTTAAATCCTTCCCTTTCAAGCAGTAGTCTTAGCCTTTCACTGATTTTGCTCTCCTAACATCTTCAAAAAGCCCTCTTAGCACTCCTGACACAATTCTTACATGATTCTTGTAGTAAATTAAATTTTCTTGCTTCCATTATGTTTATGAATCTTTCAGAAATCCAAATTGGTTGATAAGTTTGCTGTTTATCCCCATTGGTTTCTTTAGATAGTTCCCTCTTTTCTTAAAAATAATTTTGCAGATCATGTCATTGGAAATTCATTCTTCATGGCTTCCTGTCACTTTTGAATCAATCTCTCCTTTGACTTTTTTTGGAAATATTTTTTCTCTGAACTCTGAAGTATGCTCTCTCAAACTATATTATTTGTAGGAATAGGCTGAACTTTGAACTCTCCTTGTTACAAAATCTAAGATAGACTAATCAGTTAATCCAAGTTTCCTAGTCTTCTGTCATTTATATTTCAGTCACTCTTATTGCTTGTTCAGAATAACATCCAAAATGGCAACTCTCTTCATTACTTTTTCTACAGTTAAAAAGATGAAAATTTCATCAACGTATGTTTGAAATTAATCAGATACTCTGTTGTTCTTGTTTTTATTTCCCTGAATAGGGCTAGAACCAGATTAAGATGTAACTGGGAAATATTTTTTAAAATAAAAACATGATAAAATATAGATAATATGAATATGCAATTTTCTCAGTTAATAAATATTACACAGAGATCTTTATCATTTTTTGATGCTTTTTCTCTGTCAGTTTGACACCACTGCATTAGACAAAAAGATCCAAAGACAATCTGGATAGGCTAGAAAATTATGTTGAATCTTAGATAAAATTAAAAGATCCTAACACTTGGACTACAAAATTACCTTTATAATGCTTGTTTGAAAATGATTTGGGATTTCTTCTAGATGGCAAAGCTCAATATGAGTCAACAGTGTATTTTCGTACTCGAAAATGCCAGTGTGGGAATTTTATTTGTATTAAAATACCATAGTTTCCAGTAATATGGAAGTGATAGTCCTCTTGTACTTGGCCTGAGAAAAATTCCAACTACCACATGATATTTGGTTGTTCTCCACCCCCACTCCCATTTTTGAAAGTCAGTGATTAACTGGAGACTGTAGAGAGGATGGCAAGAAGAACAATAAGGAGATTTTAGTTTATTAAGCCTGAAAAAGGAAAAGATATGATATGAACTTGCCATGAAAAAACTCTTCAGGTAGCTAAGGGGCTGTCATGTGGAAGAGGAATTAACCTTGTTTTGCTTGTCCCCCAAAAGCTAACTATCATTTCATCCTGGTTTATGTTCATACTAAACATATGTTCAATAATTCTATAGGATTCAAAAATACATCCATAATTACGTATGTATCTCTGTGTGAATACATACATATGTGTGTATGTATGTACATGTGTGTATGCACACACATACACACCCCCAAACAATTAGTTTCTTGATTGCATATCTGTGGATACTTAAGTTATATGCAAATACTAGGGCAGGAGGTCTCTAACTCTCGGTTTTCTCTTTTCTTACTAACCTGTTGCTAACCAAGTTAGGAAGACATCGCAAAGCCTTGCTGACTGAATCTATTATAATAGTGATTCTAAAATTTTTGGTCTCAGGAACCATTAAATCTCTTAAAGATTATTGAGGACCCCAAAGAGCTTCTGTTTATATGGATTAGATCTATCAACATTTATTGTATTGGAAATAAAAATATATACTTTTGAATATCAATTCATTTAAAAGAAACTATCAAACAATAAGTAAATAACATAAAGTAATTTGGGAAAAACTGTATTTTCCAAACTAAAATAATGTTTTGAAAAGTGGCATTGTCTTAAAATTTTTTGCTAATCTCTTCATTGCATGACTTCATAGAGGATGGTTAGATTCTCATATATGCTTTTGCTTTCAATCTGTTGAGATATGCTGTTTTGGCTGAAGTGTATAAGAAAATCCAGCCTTGCACAGATATATGTGGCAATAGAAAGAGTATTTTGACAAGCAAATAATATTTTATAATTATTACAAAAATAGTTTTAAACTAGGCAGCCCCCTAAAAAGGTCTGAGAGATCCCCATGAATGCTTCTATCACTTTAAGAACTATTGTGACATAAATTTGTATTTACTATCAACTGCATCTTCAGCACTGCAAAGTTAATAGGTTCACACAATTGTAGTCATGCTTGAGAATTCATATCTATCATTCCATATATCATTAGTTAACATCTTGTTAATTCTATCCACATAAGAGGTGTTTCAGCACCCCATTTCTTCCTACTCATATGACCACAACTATTAATTAATCCCCCTTCCTCAATTCTATTCCTCTCTTCAAATGATCCTCTGCATAATCTTAAACACAGTTCTGATCATGTCATTCTCCTGTTCTATAAATTCTAGCAGTTCTATGGTACCTCTATAATCAAATCCAAAGTCAAATTGACATTTTGATCCTTTCATTATCTGACCATATCCTATTCTTTCTGTCTTATGACACATTACTCTCCTTCATACACAAAATATTCCAGCCAAACTGCATTTCTTATATTCTTCTCACTTGGAACTTCATGGTCCATTTTTGTACTGAATATCTCCTCCATATCTGAAATACACTCCATAATAACTTCTTTTGAATGCTGAGATCCTATTAAAGATCAACTTAAATGCGAATTTCTAGAAGAAACCTTTCCAGATTTCTTTAGTTGCTAGTTACTCCTTCAAATTGCCTTGTTTTTAATTTGCGTGTGAATGAGCATGTATATGTATACATACATACATACATACATATATATACATACACATATATCCATGTCCTCTCCTCCTCCATAGCAAGTTCTTAGAGGGCAAGGACTGTTGAATTTGTATACTCTGCACCCCCAGAGCTTAGCATGGTGCCTAGTACATAGCACATTTACTATTATATACTATATAATACTATATACTATTATAGCACATTGGGAATTGAATAAATAAAAGAGATTAATTTGTCCTTACTATGCAGAAATCCATACATGTAATCTTCATCTCTTATTAACATTGCTAGGATTTTGTGACTATGTCATTTCATAGGAATAGGAGGGAGGTTTGTTTCATTTTTTACTGGGAAAAAAATAATTCTCTTCTAGTAATTCTCTACTGCAGTTAATCCTGCCTCTTGCTTTTAAAAATATGATTTTCGTCAAATTTTTAAAAATGTCCCTCTGGCTTCCAGGCCATGTGATCAAAAAATGGAAGGCTGGACACTGTATCTGATTCCCATGACCTCTCAAAGTTTCCTAAAACAGAAATTATGGATGAAAAAATGAAACAAATGCAGCTATCTCTATGGTCTAGGACACTTAGAATTTAAAAGAAAGTAAAAACAAACAAAATAAAAAAAATATGAACTATGTTCCCCCCAGCTCACTCAATATCCTCTCCTAGAACCAACTGACAAGGCTACTACAGCAACCCAAGAACATGACACTCAGTTTGTAACAAACCACACCCCACCCCATGCCATAGATGTCCTTCTCTCTTTCCAGTGCCATGGAAAAAAAAAACACAAGAAATAAAAATAGAAAGGAAATTATTATGCTAAATAATCACAAAATGCATAAACTATCTGAAGATTGCACAACCAAAGAACACCAAAAAACTTGTACAGATTGATCTACAAAACACTCCTTAAAGAAATAAAGAATTTAAATAGATGGACTAATATTCAGTGCTCATAGCTAGGCTGTGCCGATATAATAAAAAAGACAATAATGTCAAAGTTCTGCATTTTAATGCAATGCTAATCAGTTATACAAAGGATACTTTTTCATAAAAACTAGACTATGAAGGGAATAATTAAAAGAAATAGTGATGAAAGATAAAATACCACTTTCAGACCTCAAACTACATTATAGAGTAGATAGATCAATGGAACGGACTAGACTAGGGAGAATCAGAAATAATGGAACTCAGTATGCAGAGACTGATAAAGTAGAAAACACAAATTATCTAGAAAGAAAAACTCCATATTAAAAAAAAAATACTGCTGGGAAAACTGAAAAGGAGTCTGGCAGAAATTAGACTTAGACCATTATCTTATGCCACATTTTAAACGGATATATAACCTTAATATTAAAAATCATTGGTGGAGCCAAGATGGCAGCTGTAAAGCAGGGACTTCCTTAAACTCTCCCCCAGGTCCCTCCAAACACCTGTAAAAAAAGGCTCTGAACAAATTCTAGTGCTGCAGAACCCACAAAATAGCAGAGGGAAGCAGGCTCCAGCCCAGGAAAGCCTGGGTGGTCGCTGGGATGGGTCTGTCACATGGAACTAAGAGCAGAGCAGAGCACAGCACAGGCCAGCACAGACCATGCCAGGACCAACCAGACTGGGAGCCAGGCAGAACAAGTGGTAGGGCCCTGAATCATTTAGCTGTGGCAGTTACCACACTTCTCAACCCACAAACGCCAAAGACAACAGAGAAAGTTAGTGAGAAAAATGTCTGGATCAGAGTGAAAGAAGTACATAGTCAGCCCTAACACCAGGGGCACAGAAGTGTTTCAGCTCTGGGGCTGCTTCCATTGCTCCAGCTGTGGTTGCTTCCAGTCCCAGGCCCACACTGTGGGAAGAATTAAGCAGCAGATCAGAGTGGGAATGCACAGCCTGCTTGGATCTGGGTCACAGTCTAGGTTGGTGGTTCTTGGAGAAGGAGGAGCACTGGTGTGGCAGAGTTTGCTGTGTAGAAAAAGCTCTGAAAACAGCAGCACAGCCCCTTAAGCTTGGGACAAAATACTCTCTACTCTACAAGCAGTCATACACAGACAAAAACCTGAAGGGTCAAGTAGTTGGCAGGGAACATGAACAGTCAGTGAAAATGGATTCATATTCAGACTCATACTTTGGAATCTTTCTTTGGTGATGATGAAGACCAAAACATACAGCCAGAAGAAGTCAACAAAGTCAAAGAGCCCACATCGAAAGCCTCCAAGAAAAACATGAACTGGTCTCAGGCCATGGAAGAGCTCAAAAAGGATTTGGAAAAGCAAGTTAGAGAAGTAGAGGAAAAATTGGGAAGAGAAATGATAGTGATGGAAAAAAATCATGAAAAACAAGTCAATGACTTGCTAAATACTGAAGAAAATAACACCTTAAAAATAGACTAATTCAAATGGCAAAGGAGCTCCAAAAAGCCAATGAGGAGAAGAATACCTTGAAAGGCAGAATTAGCCAATTGGAAAAGGAGGTCCAAAAGACCCCTGAAGAAAATACTACCTTAAAAATTAGATTGGAGCAAGTGGAAGCTACTGACTTTATGAGAAATCAAGATATTATAAAACAGAACCAAAAGAATTTAAAAATGGAAGACAATGTGAAATACCCCGTTGGGAAAACCCCTGACCTGGAAAATAGATCCAGGAGAGATAATTTAAAAATTATTGGACTACCTGAAAACCACGATCAAAAAAAGAGCCTAGACATCATCTTTCAAGAAATTGTCAAGGAAAATTGCCCTGATATTCTAGGCCAGAGGGTAAAATAGAAATTGAAAGAATCCACCTATCGCCTCTTGAAAACGATCCCAAAAAGAAAACTGCTAGGAATATTGTTGCCAAATTCCAGAGTTCCCAGGTCAAGGAGAAAATACTGTAAGCAGCCAGAAAGAAACAATTTGAGTATTGTAGAAACACAATCAGGAAAACACAAGATCTAGCAGCTTCCACATTAAGGGATCAAAGGGCTTGGAATACGATATTCTGGAGGTCAGTTGGGTGTCTTAACCCACATGAAAGTAGGGGGAAGCAGATAAGAAAGAGGGCATGATGGAAGGGAGGGCAGATAGGGTAAGAAGTAATCAAAAGCAAACACCTTTGGAAAGGGACAGGGTCAAGGGAGAATATTGAATAAAGTGGGAAAGGATAGGTTGGAGGGAAATATAGTTAATCTTTCACACCAGACTATTTACGGGAGTGTTTTGCATAATGATACATGTGTGGCCTATGTTGAATTGCTTGCCTTCTTAGGGAGAGTGAGTGGGGAGGGAAGAGGGGAGAGAATTTGGAATTCAAGGTTTTAAAAGAAGATACTCAAAAAATTACTTTTGCATGTAATTGGGAAACAAGATATATAGGGAATGGGGCATAGATATCTATCTTGCCCTACAAGAAAGTAAGGGGAATAGAGATGGGGGGAGAGGGAGGGGGGTGTGACAAGGGAGGGCTGACTGGGGACCAGGGCAATCAGAATATATGCCATCTTGGAGTGGGGGGAGAGTAGAAATGGGGATAAAATTTGTAACTTAAAATCTTGTGGAAATCAACGCTGAAAACTAAAAAATATTAAATAATATAGTATGGAATACAAAAATATTAAAAAATCTGCTCAGCTATCAGAGGTTGACCTTCTTTACCTCAGCTCTAACTATCATGATGGCCACTAATAGCCATAATAGCTCTCTCTCTTTTCCTGTGATGTGACTTCCTTTTCCTCTCAGTAAGCTCCTCCCACCACATGTGGCTTAGGCTTTCTGTGACATAAGCAAGCCACATAACCTAGTAATGGGTGGGAAAGATCTTCAAATCTAAATTGCCATTACAAGAGTGAGGCTGATAATTTTGCACTGCTCTCCTCCACTCATATCCATTTCATGTGCAAGTAAAGGCATCACCCTCAGGATGTCATTGGTTCTCTTCAAGACTTAAGGAGAAACAACAATATCTGGCCATTTGCATCGTCACAACTATATTTAATGTAGCACACATCTCTCTTTATATTTAATCAAATCTGACAGAATCTCTTGACTTTGTTCTCTTTAGTGACATTTCTATCTACAATAAAAGCATATCCTAGACTGTGATGTTAATGTTTAAGTAGGGTTACACCATCCCCAATGGAAAAAGCAATTTGCTATATATATATTTTTTCCAATATCATCCTTTTTTATCTCTTTGAAGTGAAATTAGGTTGTGAGAGCCCAGAGAAATTTGAGTGAAGAGAAGAAGCTGTAAAAGCCCAGTTGATTTCTTTTTTTTTTCATCATGTGTTACCTTAGCAGTCAGTTCTATTGGTGTAATTTTGCAAATTTTTCATTTGTTTAAGCTTAGCTGTTAAATACTGATAAATTTGTATTATTGAATTCTGTATAAGCATTAACAAATTGATATGTCCTGTGTTATTGAGTACTATATGTGTTGATATTAAGTTTAATGAGAAAAATCTGTTATTGTGTAGAAATATTCATATCGTTTTTTGCTTGACTTGTAAAAGCACAATACCCTACAACATCTTAGGATGAAAATGCTTGTGCCTAAAATCCACATTGTAATACCTGACATTCCTAGCTACTACTCTAATTAAGCCTACTTATCTTCTTGTTGTGATGTGTTAGTTTATAATTTCCATTTCATTCTGGCAATAGAAAGGATCTATGTCAAAATTTTAGGTTCACTTTAAGATAAAGGTCCCAGGAAAAAAAATAATGTCTGAACTTCTGTGGATATCATCTATGCTTAAAGCATACCTAAGGCACTGGACAGTTTCCACCATAGAGAATTTATCTTATTTGAGAATGGAGCAACACCAAGTCGACCCCAGGACCCAAATCCCTATAGGGAGAATTTCATGTACTTTTAAAATTTTAGCACGGACGAGGTCTCCATTTGAGACAGAAGTCAGTTTTTATCTTTTTCCTTTCTTTTGCTTTCAGGTTGAGAAAGACCTTATGAGGCCAAGGCTAAGCAACTCAATAAAATGTTCTTATTTTGTTGAAACTTTGTATTTAGAGATAAGTGTGACCTTCTTCTGTTCATGTAACATTGTATATGATTACAACATTGACTATTTTGAGATTCTCCAAGATATGGACCTTGAGGTAATTGTTTCATTTTTGTGTCCTTTGCCCTTAGTTTTATTGTCAGTGCATGGCCCAGATTCAGGAGTTCAAGTCAAAGTGACCTTGGAGTTAGGATGCCAGGCTGGATGTTGCAGCCAGATACCCTAGCAGGGAAATCATGAGAAACCAGGGGCTCTGGGATTTGAGTTTGATGGGGGTTTTAGACATGGAACTGAAACTGTGCTCTATAGGAACTGAACTATGCTTTGAAATAATCACTTTCTTCTACGCAGAGACTGAAGTGGTGAAAAGAGGGGAGAAACAGGATTATGACTCCCACGTGTTGGGGTATTAAATTTATGCACTGTTGTTATACCATTTGAAATAAATATTTTTCGGCAGCGCGGAAGCAGCGTTTCTGGGGCCGTGCCTCTTGGGGAGCTCGGAGAGCGGGCTTTATCTTTAAAGGAGGTCCCATGTACCCGCTTCCACCATCCCTCTCGCCACCTCTCTCTCTCCCGCTTTCTGCTCGACATGGAGGGGCTGCACTCCTGCAGCCTGCTGTTCCGAGTCTCCCCTTCCATCTGCCCCTCGGCACAGCCTCCGCCGCCGCTGCCAGCTCTTGGTGGACCCACGTAGAGATGCGCCCCCTCCCCCATCTTGGGCGTTACACATCTAAGAGGGACACCAATAGCGAGAAGATGAATTTGGGAGTTGGGGCCTACCGAGATGAAAAATGGGAAGCCTTATGTTCTTCCAAGCGTCCCTAAGGCAGAAGCTCAAATTGCCGGGAAGAGCGTGGACAAAGTTTAACTGCCCATCGCAGGACTGGCTGAATTTTGCCGTACATCAGCACAGTTGGCCCTAGGTGAAAGTAACGAAGTTCTAAGAAGCATTTCTGGAACTGGGGCATTCAGAGCAGGAGCCAGTTTACTGCAACGGTTCTTCAAATCCAGCTGGGATGTCTATTTTCCAAAACCATCCTGGCGAAATCCCACCCCCATCTTCGATGATGCTGGCATGCAGCTGAATGGCTATCGCTACTACTACCCCAATCCTGTGGCTTTGACTTCATTGGAGCCTTGAAAGTCTTTCAAAAATCCCAGAGCAGTGTCATCCTTCTGCATACCTGTGCTACAACTCCACTTGAGTTGATCATTATCCTGAGCAGTGAAAAGAAATAGCATCCTTGGTAAAGCAAAGGAAACACTTTGCCTTTTTTTTGACATGGAATACCAGGGCTTTACCAGTGGAGATGGCAACAAGGATGGCTGGTCTGTTTGCCACTTCAGTGGTCAGGGCATTAACATCTCTGTCAGTCACATGCCAAGAACATGGGGCTCTATGGTGAAGTGTGGGAGCGTTTACCATGGTTTGTAAAGATGCTGATGAAGCGAAAAGGGTAGAATCCCATTTGAAAATCCTGATTTTCCCATGTATTCCAACCCCCCTCTCAGTGGGGCCCAAATTGCTGCCACCATACTGAATAGTTCTGATCTGAGGAGCCAGGGGTCGCAAGAGGTCAAAGACATAGCAGATCACATCATTAGTATGCATACTCAGATGGTTTCCAATAGCAGATCACATCATTAGCATGCATACTCAGATGGTTTCCAACCTCAAAGAGGAGGGCTCCTCCCACATTTGGCAAGACATCACTGACCAGATTGGCATGTTTTGTTTCACAGGCCTGAAACCTGAGCAGGTGGAACAGCTGACCAAGGAGTTCTCCATTTATATAACAAAAGATGGCTGCATTTCCATAGCAGGGGTCACATCAGACAATGTAGCATACCTTGCCCATACCATTCTCCAAGTCATCAAATAATTCTCCCTGGTGAGATGGAACAGAGACAACCTTCCCACCTTCAGACTCTGCTATTTGAGATTCAGAGAAATAATTGTGCTGGCAAAGATAGGAGTGGTGTGAGAATTCTTTCAACCATAGTGCTTAATGGTTAGCCATTGAAAGTATCTCAGAACAAGGACTGTGAGAAGGCTAAAAGCATCTGAAACTTGAGCTTTCTGGAACTAAACAAAACTCCCCTACCCTCCTCTACAACTTTTCCAAAACATTTTATATTTATAGTAACTCTACCAAAAATTCTACTCTGAAACCAGAATTCCTCTCTCTCTCCTCTTTCCTTTCCCCAGTCTTGGATCTCCTGGCATTACAGTGTTGTCCAAGAGCTTTAATCTAGGTAAAGAATATCACTTAGCCCAAGTAACAGAAATCTCTGTGGTCCTAAAAGCTTCCAAAGAAGGTTTGCCCAGTTCTGACTCCCACCTCTTATTGGCCTCCCATAACTGATGGTGGCACCTTGGATCATAGATGCTGCTGTTGTGCAGCATCTCGGCTTCAAGAAATAACAGGAAAGGGAGGTGGCTCTCACCTGCTGGACAGCTAAGACTCTTTTACTATCATTTCCTCCCCCATTTCTATTGCTGTCCTTTCCCTTTGTTCCAAAGATCCAAATCTGCCCTAGTTTCTCTCCCTCTACTCGAATTGACTTCAAACCCTTCCTATCAAGATCCATATACTTGGAGAAGTAAGTAAAATGTAATTTAAGAAATGAGCATATTCTCTCCTCTCCTTTCTCAGCAACAGATAGAGGAGGAGAATTTGGTAAAATAATTACACTTTAATATGGGCATCATTGTAAAGATTTTAATCGTCCCCTTTTCTGCCACCTCCCCACCAGACCTCGTCAATGTGGTTGTGCAATAAATAGCCTGTTTATGACAAGTCTGTATGGAGCAGTCAGTCCTGGGAGATGAGTATTTTGAGCTGTGATTGTAGGCTTCTCTGTATTGCCACCTGAGTTCAGACTTCAACCTTGAAAAGATCACCCTCCATTGTAATCACGTAGGCCTTTACACAGACTGGTTTCTCTGTTACAGTAATATTACTGTAGATCAGAAAAAAGAAATAAATATTTTCTTAAAATATTCCATTAACAGCTAAATAGAACTGGGGTTCAGGGGACCCCACATCCTAACATTGAGGGAACACCATCAGTGGAGGCTGGAGTCATTTACAGAGAGCCTAAATATTCTCTAACCGCCTTAAAGGTAGTGGAGAAACCTAGGGGAAGAGTGAGGTGTAATACACCCATTCTTCAGGTAGTAGGGGGCAGGTGTTAGAGTATTTCTCCTTATATATGTATTCTTGAATGCCTGTGGAATGATGGATTAGTTGTCTATCTGTCTTTAAACTGGTTTTACTATTAAGTGCTTCTCTCTGTTTTATGAGACGAAACTGTTCATAATGTTATATCATCCTAAATTGTAAATTTTATGAGTGCAATTATATTCTAACACAAGGTTAACTTTTGCAGCCATCTTTCTCTCCATTTGGCAACTAAGTTCAATATCTGCTAACCAACTTACTTCCTTGTTTTGTTTTGATTTTGGTATGCTTTTTTGTGGAAATTAATTTACCGAAGTTAAATTCTGGATAAAACTATTATAGTTAGTGTTAATATGATTAGTTATCTATTTCCTATCTTTGGTTTTCAATTAACCTGCTCAGATAATCCAAGTGTTAAGCTGGTTTAATCATACACATTTTTTTACCTCAATATTAAGGGGTTATATGTTCACAAAGGGTATTTACAACTCTGATGGAGGAAATCCAGAATACAGACCAGGTATAAGAAGGCTTCCCTATGGCTAGTGAACTCCTCTAGCTTCTTTTTGTGGATAACATTGTGAAGATTTCAAAAATCCCTGGAACAATGCATAGCTTCCCTGAAGAGATTTCTATTCAAAGGCTTTGGACTTGTTTTTCTATGCAGGAAAGACCTAGTAGAAGGGGAATGTCTATTGCCAGATTTTAACATGCCTTTGGGTGGTCACACAATAACACTTAAACTACATTATATATAAACCTGGGATAAATAGTACAGATGAACTAGGAACTGGGCCCATAGTTGAATACATGAAGAAAAATAAGGGGGATTTTGAGAAATTTTTGAAAGCTGACTTTGTTGTGTTGTATTGTGCTGTGTTGTGTTGTGTCTCTAAGCTTCCCATAAAATCAAAGACCTATCTTTTCAGTGCTAATATTTTTACTAGTTTTGAGATATGTCATTTGGACATGGAATACCACTTCCTTCAAAGACTACAATCTGTTCAGGTCTATGTGTTCCTTGTTAGTGATCTTTTTGTTTAATGTATCATCTGGAAGAGGAATATTAAAGTCTCTTGTTAGTACTGTATTTTGAAATTTTTTCTTTGACAAGGATTGGAATGTGTGACAGGTGAAAGATAAAATGATTGAGGAAAACAAAGGTTCCATCTTCCTAAGCTGAGGAAGGGGTCTGGTCCCAATTTGTTAGGCACTTGGCATCCATTGCTTTAATATATTAATATGTTTAGAAGATCAAACTTTTGTCTGTTGATAGTGAGGTTTCCAGGCAGCCCTTTCTCCAGTATGAGGAAGTCCTACCTTCAATATGTTTTATATATGGTTGTCACTGGCATAAATATGATTATAGTGTAGTATTTATAAGTTACTACAAATTATTCTTGTCCTTTAGTTTTCTTTTTCTTTTTTTGTGGAAACAGGATCCTCAGATCTTCATTATTCCTTTCGCCAGCTTTCATAGACAACTATAAAATTGCATCGAAAAACTGCTTTTTTTGTAAAGAGCATCTTCTAGGTGCAGTTGGAACATACATCAAAAGTATGGTTTTCACCCTTCTAAGCACTGATGCAGTAATTTTATTCAAAATATTGTCTTTCGTTATTAGTACTTTTTTATATAGGTGATCACAAGGCTCAGTAGAAAATATATAAATATAGAATCACACCAGAATTCAGATTTTAAAAAAATGGACAAAAAGAAGTTTCAAATGTTAATTTGTCCAGATATTACCCTAATTAAAAGTACTAAATTTTTGTATCTTACTATATGTGTTATGTTTTCAGATTCATTCTAAATCCTGAACTTTTAAATCCCAAGTTATTTCCAGATACTAGATGACATCTTTCAGGTTTTTCTATTGTCTAGGTGAAAAATTAGATGCATAGCAACACAAGCTTTTATCCAAGGGTTAAATTCCACTCTGTGGAACGTGATAACTAAAAGATCAGAAAGCATGATACTATGTCTTGAATCTACATGGTGCTGCATATGGTAAGTAGGAACCTGGAAATACAGGTCTCTATCTGCCATTGTCAGTGCTCTCACTTCAGTCTGTTCTGACCACTGTGCACAGCATTTGGCTTAAATCTAAGTTTCCTCTTTGTTAGAAAAGTCCTTCAGAACATTTCCACAAGCAGATGAGTAGTCTTTTTTTTAAGTTTAGAACCTGTTCCATTTGGGATTGATAGCTACTCATTTGTAATTGCAAAAAAACAAAACCATCATTTTTTGCTGGCTTTATATTCATGGACATGGCTTGTTCTTCCAGGCATGATGCAAAAGGCCAAAGAGCCAGGCTCACATATGGATGAAAATAAACTTAATTACATATACTCTATCAATTCCCAAATTGGGCTGTTAATATCATCTGCTTATTAAGAAAAATGTCTCATTGTCAGTACTAAGAGAGGTCCTTATTAATTTGCTGTAAGCAATGAGTTTGATCTGACCCATCCTGTAACCTGACACCTTGTTCTCATCATAGACAGGCAAGATTAGAATAGCTTTAGTTTCAATGTCTCACATTAATTCTCTCTATAGCTCTCATAATTTGTGTTGCCAGGCCCAGATGCCCCAAGTCAAGTATTTTTTTAATGAATTTGCTACTTTTAGAAATGAAAAGAAATAAATTCATCATACAACTCCAGATTGTCAGTGCCCAACAACTGGTTAATATTCATGTGACGCAGTAGAAAGTCCATCTTCATTTGCAGTAAAGGGAATTGAATGTATTCTCTCTGGAGGGAACTGTGCACAGTCAGAGGACTAGGTCAAAGAAATGTGGTAGCCCTGGTGACAAAGAGGGCTCTAATAATTTTTTTTAAAGACTTGTCTAATGTTGGCTTTTGAATAAAGATGTGAGCCTTCTCTGTTCAGCCTTTTAATGAACAGCATGAAGCGTTCACTGCTCTCAAGAGAAAGGGCTCTTTTTTATTATTATAAAGAACTTTAGTCGGATGTTTGATAATGAGATGCAAGAGCCCTTTGACAGTGGCTCTTTTCTTATATTCCTGAAATGAAAGTGTTTGCTATCTGCATTACTGCTACTCCTCATCAGACAGACTATCACTGAGCTTTAATGTGCCACTAAAGGTCATAAGTGAGATTGGGGAAATCCTTAGTGAGCAAAATGGGGATTGGAATCTAGAAATGATGTGTAGACAATTTACACAACACATGATTAAAATCGATCTCAAAATACAGGCTGTGTGGGAAACAAGGGCAACTACCATGAGCAAATCCCCCCTCCTGGGACTAAATAGGGAAGAAGGAAGTGGGAGGAAAAAGCAGGAAAAAAAATATTTCTTAGTTTTTTTAGAAGCTGTTTCTCAAATGAAAGCTCTCTTGATGACCCTAAATATAATGCAATTGAAATGTGTCACCCTTGGTGCATATAACTTTGTATATCCTTGTCAAGATGAGCATGAGGAGTTAAGTCAAGAAGAGATTGACTGCCTGCTGTGGGCTGGGAAGCTGACGTGTATTAATGATCTTCTACTAAGATGAGCAGGATTTCTCCCTGTATTTGAGGGCTTTTTGAAAATATCTTAGATATTGTTAGTTTGCTCATTTTAACCCATTAATGACACATAGTCTGTAGTGATACAAGTGCAAATGACACATGTAATACAGAATGCTACTGTTTCCTTTGTCATCCTGTATATCAACTTTCTTACTCATTATGATACTTTTCTTTGAAGAGTATGAGGCTATTTGAATTATGTTTAATGCATTTCAGTATTTCAAAGATTTGTGATTCCAGTAGTTTGAGGAGTAATTCACCAACACAGATCCCAACCCTTATGGCTCAGTAGATAGTGTTCCTGACAAGCTACAGTTAAATGAAAACAATCCCCAAGAACCACCAGCAGCAACCCCATGCTGTTGTGGTTCTGCTGAGCCCAGTTAGACTGGTCCTCAGATAACAAGTGCAGAATCTATGGCCAGTCTTGGATGTGAAACTTTTCTAGTTCTATGGGGCCTTCCAGAATTGGCATGTTCTGACTTAGCCTTCAAGAGCCCTAGATTACTGCCACATCAGTAACACTTTAGTGGAAATTGTTTAAAATACAACCTTAGAGGAAATAGGGGGCTGAGCCAAGATGGCAGCTGGAAAGCAGGGACTAGTGTGAGTTCCCTGCCGAGTCCCTCCAAAAACCTATAAAAAATGGCTCTGAACAAATTCTAGAACTGCAGAACCCACAAAACAGCAGAGGGAAGCAGGGCTCCAGCCCAGGACAGCCTGGATGGTCTCTGGGTGAGGTCTATCCCACAAGGAGCTGGGAGTAGAGTGGAGCAGAGTGGAGCAGAGCCCAGCGTGAGTGGCGTGGACCAACCAGACCAGGAGCTGGGCGGAGTGTGCCCTAGAGCCCTGAATCAGTGAGCTGCAGAGGTTACCAGACTTCTTAACCCACAAACACCAAAGACAACAGAGAAAGTTAGTGGGAAAAGCTGCGGGAGTGGAAGGAGTTTGAGGTACGGCTACCGCCCCCCGGGCAGTGGAGGTGGGGCAGCTAGAGAACTACAGCTGCAGTTGCTTTGGGCCCCAGGCCCACTTGGTGGGAGGAATTAAGAGGCAGATCAGAGCAGGAGTGAAGAGTTTGCTGAAGATCTAAGTCCAGTACAGGTTGGGGGTTCTTGGGGAAGGAGGAGTGCTGGTGTGGCAGAGCTGGTGCATCCCCCCAAGCATGGAACATAGACGTCTTTAGTCTACAAGTGGTCATACCCCACTGAAAAACTCAAGGGTCAAGTTAGTTGGCTAGGAATATGGCCAGGCAGCGAAAACACACCCAGATTCAGTCTCAGACTTTGGATTCTTCATTTGGTGACAAAGAAGACTAAAACATACAGACAGAAGGAGTTAACAAAGTTAAAGAGCCTACAACAAAAGCCTCCAAGAAAAACATGAACTGGTCCCAGGCCATGGAAGAGCTCAAAAAGGATTTGAAAAAGCAAGTTAGAGAAGTAGAGGAAAAATTGGGAAGAGAAATGAGAAGGATGTGAGATAACCATGAAAAACAAGTCAATGACTTGCCAAAGGAGACCCAAAAAAATACTGAAAAATATACTGAAGAAAACAACACCTTAAAAAATAGACTAACTCAAATGGCAAAAGAGCTCCAAAAAGCCAATGAGGAGAAGAATGCCTTGAAAGGCAGAATTAGCCAAATGGAAAAGGAGGTCCAAAAGACCACTGAAGAAAATACTACTTTAAAAGTTAGATTGGAGCAAGTGGAAGCTAGTGACTTTATGAGAAGTCAAGATATTGTAAAACAGAACCAAAGAAATAAAAAAATGGAAGACCATGTGAAATATCTCATTGGAAAAACCACTGACCTGGAAAATAGATCCAGGAGAGAGAATTTAAAAATTATTGGACTACCTGAAAGCCAGGATCAAAAAAAGAGCCTAGATATCATCTTTCAAGAAATTATCAAGGAGAACTGCCTGGATATTCTAGAGCCACAGGGCAAAATAGAAATTGAAAGAATCCACCGATCACCTCCTCAAATAGATCCCAAAAAGAAATCTCCTAGAAATATTGTCGCCAAATTCCGGTGCTCCCAGGTCAAGGAGAATATATTGCAAGCAGCCAGAAAGAAACAATTTGAGTATTGTGGAAACACAATCAGAATAATCCAAGATCTGGCAGCTTCTACATTAAGAGATCAAAGGGCTTGGAATACGATATTCCGGAGGTCAATGGAGCTAGGATGAAAACCAAGAATCACCTACCCAGCAAAACTGAGTATCATGCTCCAAGGCAAAATATGGATTTTCAATAAAATAGAGGACTTTCAAGCTTTCTCAGTGAAAAGACCAGAAATGAATAGAAAATTTGACTTTCAAACACAAGAATCAAGAGAAGCATGAAAAGGTAATCAAGAAACGGAAATTGCAAGGGACTTACTAAAGTTGAACTGTTTTGTTTACATTCCTACATGGAAAGATGATGTGTATGATTCATGAGACCTCAGTATTAGGGCAGTTGAAGGGAATATGCATACATGTGTATATATATATATATATGTGTGTGTGTGTGTGTGTGTGTGTGTGTGTGTGTATGTTTATGTATATATATATATAAGTGAATGTGTATGTATGTATATATCTATGTGTATGTATGTGTATATATATGTGTGTATATGTATGTGTATATATATGTGTGTGTGTACGTATATATGTATGTATGTGTGTATGTATATATGTATATATATATATTTAAAAGAGAGAGAGCAGACACAGGGTGAGTTGAAGATGAAGGGAAGATATCTAAAAGAAATAAAATGAAATTAAGGGATGAGAGAGCAACATAGTGAGAGAGGGAGATAGGGAGAGATAGAATGGGGTGGATTATCTTGCATAAAGGTGGCAAGAGGAAGCAGTTCTGTGGGAGGAGGGGAGAGGGCAGGTGAGGGGGGAATGAGTGAACCTTGCTCTCATCAGATTTGGCCTGAGGGGAATACCACACATACTCAGTTGGGTATCTTACCCCACAGGAAAGAAGAGGGAGGAAGATAAAAAAAAAATAAAAGGGGGGGGGGATGATGAAGGGGAAGGCAGATGGGTGGAGGTAATCAAAACAAACACTTTGGAAAGGGGACAGGGTTAAGGGAGAAAATTCAATAAAGTGGGATGGGTTGGGAAGGAGCAAAATGTAGTTGGCCTTTCACAACATGAGTATTGTGGAAGGGTTATACATAATGATACATGTGTGGCCTAGGTTGAATTGCTCAACTTCTTAGGGAGGGTGGGTGGGAAGGGAAGAGGGGAGAGAATTTGGAACTCAAAGTTTTAAAATCAGATGTTCAAAACCAAAAATGTTTTTGCATGCAACTAAAAAATAAGATACACAGGCAATGGGGCGTAGAAATTTATCTTGCCCTACAAGAAAGGAAGGGAAAAGGGGATGAGAGGGGAGGCAGGGGTGATAGAGGGGAGGGCTGACTGGGGAACAAGGCAACCAGAATATAAGCCATCTTGGAGTGGGGGGGAGGGTAGAAATGGGGAGAAAATTTGTAATTCAAACTGTTGTGAAAATCAATGTTGAAAACCAAATATGTTAAATAAATAAATTTAAATTAAAAAAATAAAAAAAATAAATTAAGGAATGAGAGAGGAATATATTGAACGGGAGATAGGGAGAGATAGAATGGGGTAAATTATCTCGCATAAAAGTGGCAAGAAAAAGCAGTTCTGTAGGAAGAGAAGAGAAGGCAGGTGAGGGGGGAATGAGTGAATCTTGCTCTCATCAGATTTGACCTGAGGAGGGAATACCGCACATACTCAATTGGGTATCTTACCCCACAGGAAAGAAGAAAGAAGATTAAAAAAGGGGGGGATGATAGAAGGGAGGGCAGATGGGGATGGAGGTAATCAAAAACAAACACTTTCAAAAGGGGACAGGGTCAAGGGAAAAAATTCAGTAATGGGGGATAGGTTAGAAAGGAGCAAAATATAGTTAGTCTTTCACAACATGAGTATTGTGGAAGGGTTATACATAATGATACACATGTGGCCTATATTGAATTGCTTGAATTCTTAGGGAGGGTGAGAGGGAAGGGAAGAGGGGAGAGAATTTGGAACTCAAAGTTTTAAAAACAGATGTTCAAAAACAAAAAAAAAGAAGTTTTTGCATGCAACTAGAAAATAAGATACACAGGCAATGGGGCGTAGAAATTTATCTTGCCCTACAAGAAAGGAAGGGAAAAGGGGATGGGAGCAGAGTGGGGTGACAGAAGGGAGGGCTGACTGGGGAATAGGGTAACCAGAATATTCGCCATCTTGTAGTGGGGGGGGGGGGTAGAAATGGGGAGAAAATTTGTAATTCAAACTGTTGTGAAAATCAATGCTGAAAACTAAATATATTAAATAAATTTTTAAAATATCCTAAAAAAAACATTCAGGAAATAAAACATTAAATTTTGAATAGGAAAAAAAAATAAATGAAATACAACGTTAATTCTCCTTCTGTGATCCAGGTGGTAGAGTTTTCAAATATTGCCACACATGACTTAGGACAAGCCTAAAGTTTAGTTCCAGTCATTCTGAAGAGATATGAGTGGACTGAGTTTGTGGATTCCAGAAAATTAAGCTTTCACCACTTAAAGAAAACCACCTGCCTTCTATTGCATTGTTTTCTTTTTGAGGGCAGGTGCTGTTTGTACTTTTAGTTGCACCCCTATCAATTAACACAGTGCCCAGAAAATGGTTGGTTAGTTGTTGTTCTTTGTTCTTAAAGAGGACCAAAACGACATCACTATGCTAGAGTCAAGTTTCTATGTGTCTGATTGTGGCTGATCAGATCAATACAAGCTCGGAATGCTCTACCACGTGAACATTTGGGGTAGATTCTCTAAATTTGCACATCCTGCATTTCATTTGAGCTGTTTCAATTCTGCTTTGCTCATAGAGCACAGCAACTTGTCTGATGTGGGCATGCCATGCTAAGTGGTCCTGTGCTAGTGTCTCCCAAGTCACACAATCAATTCCAAAGTCCTTAAGAGAGACCTTGAGAGTGTCCTTGTATCACTTCTTCTGACCATCATGTGAATGCTTGCCCTGTGTGAGTTCTCCATGAAATAGTCTTTTTGGCAAGCACACATTTTGCATTTGAACAATGTAGCCAGCCCATCAGAGTTGCACTCTCTGAAGCAGAGTTTGAATGCTTGACAGTTTAGTTGAGGAAGGACCTCAGTGTCTAGTACCTTATTCTGCCAGGTTATCTTCAGAATCTTTCTAAGATAATACAAAAGGAAATCATTTAGTTTCCTGCCCTAGTGATGATAGCCTGTCCAGGTTTCATAGGCATACAACAATGAGGTCAACACAATGGCCCTGAAGACCTTCAGTCTAATACCTCTACTCTCCCATACTTTCCTTTGGAGCCTCCCAAACACTGAACTAGCTGTGGCAATACTTTCAGTAGGCACTTAACAAATGCTTGCTGGTGACTTCCACTGATTACAGTTGCAGAATCACTCATCCTGATTCTCTCTTAGGCACATTGGAACTCTCCATAATACTATGTTATGTAGTTATATTACTACATAAGCCTATGGATGGTTTTCTTCAATGGGCTAAATCCTTTGACATATATTTTGGAGAATCAGATAGAAGGTATTAAATCTTCGTAGTTATGGATGCATTCCTGACTTCCATGATTACTAATATACTTTTTTTTTAATGACCCGATACAGCCTGGCTCCTGCTCTCAATTTAACCTGACTCTCTTCAAAGTGGCAAAGCCAGTCACCCCAAACCAGCTGACCACTATTGGAACCATTCTCCTAACTGTGTAGAAGCTAAGGAGGGCCTTCCTTAATGCTGAAAATTAATGTGTAAGAAGTCATCATTAGGTAAACCCAGGTGGTATAGGGCAAACTCCTGTTGCTATGATAATCCTATTTCTCACTTTGTGTTCTGCCTTAAAAATGTGCTAAAATTTAGCTACAAAAAGTTGTGTCGTTATGCTCAGAAACCTTGAGATTATATAGAATAACTTTCTCTTTAGGAATGAAGTTAGGTTAAGGAAACTTCCCATTATTACACAGCTAGTTAATAGCAGATCTCAAATCTACATCTGGTGACTATTTCTAATCCATTTACCATGATACCACAGTGGTTTCATGTCATATGGAAGAATTTTGTTTCCTGACAAGTTACCCTCAGATAGGACTAAGGTGTTTTCAGATAAAGGGATTAATTGCCTACAAGGAAATCAGCCTTTGTTTTGAGAATCGATTTCTCTTTTTCTCTCTTTTACTGTCTGTCTCTCTGTCTCTTTCTCCCTCCTTCTCTATGTGCCTCTCCCTTCCTCTCTCCCTCTTCCTTTGCCCCTCTCTTCCTCTTCCTTAACACCTACCCTCTCCTCCTTCCTCCTCCTCTTTCTCTCTGTCTCTCTCTCTCTTTCCTTTTTAAAAATTCTTAGGTCCAGGGACAGCTTATTGAGTACAGGAGGAGGAAGAAACATATTTGAAGGTTAACATTATATAAAAACCAAAATATCAATATATTTTAGAATAAAATGCAAATACCTTACAGAGTAAAGTATTAAATTCGTATTAACCATTTTGCTTTTAGCAGGCAGATAATTTCAATAGTACAGGAAGCAACTGATAACACACTTCTAGCATTGTAGATCAGTCTCTTCTCTGCTATTTGTGCTCTTAGGAAGTGGTGTGGGCAGAACCAGGAGAACAATTTATACAGTAGCAATAATATTACCAAGATAATCAACTTTGAAAGACTTAGGAACATTTATCAACACAATGATGAACCACAATTCCAAAGGACTCAAGATGAGACATGCTATGTACCTCCAGAAAGAGAACTGATGATAATAGCTAACCTGCTACTGTGTTAAGCACTTTCCAATTATCTCATTTGATCTTTACAACAACCCTGGGAGGTAAGAGCTGGTATTATCCCCATTTTACAGATTAAGTGACTTACCCAGGGCTGGAACTAATAAAAGTACGAGACCAAATCTAAACTCAGGTCTTCCTAACTCTAGGCACAGCACTCTATCCATTGAGTCACCTAGCTACTTCTCTTAAAGTGTAGATTGAAGATATTTTCTTCTGTTTCTTATTTTTGTTGTAATGTGACAAATGTGAAAATTGGCTTTGTGTTTTCTATCAGAGGTGGGGAACCTGCAGACCCCAGGCTACATGTGGCCTTCTAGGCCCTTGGGTGTGGCCTTTTGACTGAGTCCAAGCTTTATAGAACAAATTCCATTAATAAAAGGATTTGTTCTGTGAAGTTGGATTCAGTCAAAAGGCTGCCCTTGATGACCTAGAGAGCCACATGTGCCCTCAAGGCCACAGGTTCCCCACCCCTATTCTAGATGGTTGGATTTAAAAAAAAAAATTCTTGCCTTCTCAATGGTTCAATAAGGAAGAGAGGGAGGAGAGAATTTGGAATTGAAAATAAAACTAAATTGAAATATTTTAAAAAGAAGGAGAATCACTAGTTTAAAGGATTGTTTATCTTTGTGGTGGCCTTGATAGCTGAGAGAGGGACATTTTTCATGGTGTGGCAATGAAGTGACACAGTGCTTAGAGTTCTAGAGCCAGAGTCAGAAAAATTGAGTTCAAATCCTGCCTCTGACACAACCTGTTAGACCCTGGGCAAGTAACAACCTTTCTAAGCTTCGGTTTTCTCATATACACCAATGGAATAATATCATCTTTCAGGGCTGTTGTGAGGATGGAATGAGATAACATGTATAAAGCACTTTCAAAACTTAAAGTGCTAGCTGTATAAATGCCCAGGCAGTTAGGTGGCACAGTGGATAGAGTGATAGGACTGGAGTCAAGAAGACTTATCTTCCTAGATTCAAATCTGGCATCAGATACTGTGTGATCCCAGCAAGTCACTTAACCCTGTTTACCTCAGTTTCCTCATCTGTAAAATGAGCTGGAGAAGGAAATGGCAAACCACTCCTATATCTTTGCAAGGAAAACCCCAAATGGGGTCATTAAGAGTCAGACATAACTGACCAACAACAATGTACATGATAGCTATTGTCATTATTATATCTTGATGTAGTAGAGTTGTTTTTTTTGTTTTGAATTTTCAAATCATATCACAAAATTAGATGTGCTTGTGCTGGCTTTGTTTCCAACTATGTTTTAGAAACTTAGTAAGCTGTTAGAGTGTACAGTCATAAAATGTCTATCTCATTTTCTCAAGCTAAAGTACCAATGGGAGATCTTTTAGAGAAAATAAGTATGGAATTTGAAAGGAAACTAGCCTACTGCTCCCTCTCTACCGACTAAAAGAACATTATTGTATCCTTGGGTTTTTAGATAACCTAATATAATATTGTATTTCTAAAAGAAATAAAGCAGGTACTTGCCATTGTGCTTCAGTGAAGATGAAATAACAAAATGTTGACTCAGACTTTTTTCTACTCTTAAAATTTCTTGATTAAAACTAAAAAATGTACTCAATTCATAGTATTTTCAAGCTTTTTAATAATGGCAGTAAATCTCCTGGCTAATGTCAGTCTCTTATGACCTAATTTTGTACCCTGGCCCAAGCACACAGATATAGAGAAATCTGGTCTTAATTGAGGTAATTGCTCATCCTTTCAATAAGATCCTTTCTTTCCTTGCCCAAACTCTTATACACAATGCTTCCCCTCTTCCCATTTTCTTTTGTTCACTCTCTTCTGCCCTCCTATTCTTTCTACATTTTTTCCTTTTCTTTTCTTAAAAAATTGCAGGCCAGTTTGAATGTAGCTGGCATATACCAAGTATAAAGAAAAAATGGCACCTTCCCACTATCTGTAAATTGGTAGGCACTACCCATAGTAAAAATGCTGAGAGGCAACCTCTGTAGTGCAGCTGAAAAGAAGGTGTATTCTAAAGTAAGGAGGGAAAAGGACACTAGAGACTACAATTTACCAGGTTGTGTCAAGGCATTTTCCAGTTTCCAGTGCTTTCAGATATCTCTTAGCATACATAAAAAGCAATATGTAAAGAATGCTTTTGCTGCATGTTTATAGTGTGATTGATTTCCTAGGGTGGTTATAAACTCAGGCATAAAGTGAGGCAGAGGGAAGAATTTACCAATTGGCTATAAGTAGGACTGAGGAGTCAGAGATACTTTAGTTATTCTACTTTATATATTTGTGAGTACTTGGCAATTTATGAAGTGCTTACACTGAAAATACACTAGTAGATCCTTCTGACACTCCTGTGAAGATGAGTCTTATTTACATCTTAGAGACTAGCAAAGAGAGATTACTATTGCAGGTGGTACAATAATTGCTTGAGGCAAAACTTAAATTGTCATTTCTAGGATCTTATTCCATTGGTCTGTTCATTAATTCACACTGCATTAATTCACTGAGAAGGGGAGATTCAAACTCATTTGATTTTCCATGTAAAATAATATTATTTATTTACAAATATAATAGAAACATTTGTAAATTATATCATGGTAACAAATACATCATGGAAGTACCCAGGGTTGGGAAAATACTCCTCATGGATTATTAAGGGCAATTTATCTTGGTCATAGAAGAAATAAATTATATCTCCAAGGAGGAAAATCAAAGTAAAATTTATTTGTAACCAATATAGATATGAAAGGAAGTTACAAATACAAATATTTGAATTTATATGCCAGCATCAACTCGATTTCCTAAAAGGAATCCTGTACATTGCAGAAGAAATTTAACCCTAGAAGTCTCAGAGTTAAATATGTGCCCAGACATTACAACCACAACCATTAAGTGAAATTTTTAAAATTGTTTTAGCCTAAAATCTGAATCTACGAATGCTTTGGGGGAAAAAAAAAAACAACAATGAAGGCAAGATGTGGTATACAGTATAGACCCAGGAATCTAAACACTAATCCTATTTCCATCCCAGTACTTCTTATCTAGGATAAAGAATATATATTTTATATTCCTGACTAGCTTTGTTCTTAAATTCCTGGTAAACAAACCAAGGATTAAAACACCTATATCCCATGTGTACAAGGACTGAAACAGGAATCTCTTTTGAATGTTCTCTAAATTAAAACATGCCGCTATAATAAGGGGGGAGAACATACACATTGCTAATAATAATAATTTATTCTTATTTCACATTCTGTAAGAATTATTTGGTTTAAAAGTGTATTCAATATATTTTCTCATGCTATGACTAAGTACCTTTTGGCTACACTTAGAAGCTGGGTGATTTCCAATATTAGGCTTATTAAGCAGTCTATTCCCTTGTACACAATCATATTTGCCCCATCTACAGATTATTTCTATCCCACTTTTCCTTACCCTTCCATTGTTCTCTGAGACCCTTTTTTAACTAGTCTCCTTTCCCTAGCAGTGCTTATCTTAGCAGAGTGCTTGGTACATAGTAGGTGCATAGTAAAGGTTTGTTGATTGGATGGTTATATTTTGGATTTACTTATGTGTGTTTTTGTTTTGTATCCCTATTTCTTACAATGTAACAGAGGCTGTTTTATTTTGCCTTTGTACCCTTGACTACTTACCACAGTCCCTAGCATATGATAGGAGTTTTGTAAGTATTTCTTAACTTTAGGTGAATGTGGCTACCCAGGTGAGTGGGCTCTTGTATTAAAACTGTTATGATAATACTGTTTGGGGGGTGAGAAGCGGTAAGATCACATTACCCTTGGATCTCAAGCCACTTCCAGAGCTTCTGGAGTCATCATGGGGTTGTCCCAGAAATTCCTATCTGGCATGAGAAAGATCTAGAAAACCCACTCTGATTTGAGAGGTCTATTCTAAATCCAAGATTACTACCTAATCTCTCAGGTTTAGTTTAACAAATGAAAGAAAGGTTTTGTCACATTATACCTAAAAGCAGAGTATGATCTTAACTTTTTACTGAAGTAAAGTAAGAGCCAAGCAAGAGTATAGATTTGAGCTGAGGATTTGAAGATTAGGAAACACTCAGTTCACTTGAGGTCTAGAACTGGCATTCATTCACGAGAATTGGGTTATCTCTTTAATATTTTACTTTTCTCCCATGAACACAAAAGGGTTTTTGTGTGTGTGTGCATATGTGTGTGTGTAATTTCTTTCTAGCAAAAACATTCTTCCCAGACACTTCCAAACATTTTCAACTCACCAAAAAAAAGAGTCAAAACGATAGTCTGGATGTTTCATTTCAGAGGAAGTTTTTGTGTCACGATCTACTCCTTGCAAACTTTCCAATAAATGGGAATCAGACAAGTCATTGACTTGGAAGAAATGCAAAGGGGAATCCTTTTTTTTTAATTGGACTTTGAAGAGTCTGGAATGAATCATAAAGACTTTCAGAATAATCTAAACTTATTTGAGAAGCAAGAGAAGATATTCTTTCTTTCTTTCCTGTTTTGTTTGTGCCATAAAAGCTTACTTGTCAAAATCACAGGTACAATGATGAATAAATACATAAACATAAAGATAGAATCAAAATCAAGTACTGCTTGAGATTCTGAGAAGTTCAATGTTGTATATTTTTCCATTTTCCTTTTCAGCTATCACGAGAAATAGCAACAGTGAATTATGACAAAGACTGCATTAGCAATATTTCTGGAATCTTAAGAAGACTCTGCTGCATTTGTTATGAGAAAAGTATTTTCTATGCACTACTCTGTCTGTCAATTTGGAATATTTGAGCTAAACTCTGGAGAAACATCCTTATAATTCTACCCTTACATTAATTAATTTTATACTCCAAGACTGTTTTACTTACATTCTTGTAGAACATCTATGATATGCTAATTTCAATATGGAATATTTGCAAACTATGACTTCATCCCCAAGGAAATTATATTTCTAGACTCTTACAGAAATAATGTAGGGTACCAGGTATGTGTGGGAGGGCAGGGGATGAGGGACCATAGATTTGTGCATGATGATAAATAGTAAGCTGGTCTGGTCCTAGGGTGATATTGATTTACTTGGATTGAAGTCCTGCATTTCTTATTAATTGCCTGATTTTGCTGTGTGTGTGTGTGTGTGTGTGTGTGTGTGTGTGTGTGCATGTGTGTGTGCATGTGCAAATTATTTCATAGATTTAAACTGTAAATTGTTTTGCTTTGAGCTTCAAGTATAATAACTTGCTTGACTGCCTGTATCCTTCTGACTTTGAAAACTGAAAGCCATTCCCTTCTGCCACTCAGCTCCCACTCATAGACCTCCTCACATGTGGGTTTGACCTTATGCCAAATTGGGACCATTTTTTTCCCCTTAAAATCACAGAACTCCTAAATTCTGTCCTTGAATCATAGTATCATAGATTTTGAGCAGGAAGGGATTTTAGAACATGGTAAATGGCATATAACAGGTGCTTAATAAATGTTTGTCAATTGATTGTCACCTAGTCCAAACTCTCATTTTATAGATGAGGAAACTGAGACTTAGAAGTGTAAAGTGACTTGTTTAAGGCCTTGAAGTGAGTTAGAGTGAAAAAGAAACACTTCTAATGGGAAAGCAATCTATCAACAAGCATTTATTACTGTTGGTGTTATTCAGTTGCTTCAGTCATGTTTGCCTCTTCATTACCCCATTTGGGGTTTTCTTGAAAAGAAAGGAATCTGAAAATTGGAGTGAGAAAAGACAAAATTATTTGCCAGGCATGGTATACAAAGTCAGGAGTACAGACTGGAGTGGTATGAGACATAGCTGACCTGTGCTCCTTCCTGAAATGGAAAGTCTGAGAGGAGCTACCCAGTCAAAGAGAGAGACTTCTGGTCTGGTAAATACTTCTGAGTTGTGAATTCCAGGACTGGAATGAGTTTCAGTATGAAGATCTGGGACATGGTAAAGGAAGTCTTGAATGCAACCTGGAAAGTAATAAGAAGAAAGAATGAGAACAGAGAATTCATCAACAAAGGGCAATTCTTTTCTTCATTTGATTCTTTCCAAAAGATTCCAATGTTAGAAATTTTGTTAACAGGAGGAGAAGTGGCTATAATGTGTTGTGTAAACCTTAAAGTGCTGTATGAATGTCAGTTATTGTTACTATCAGTGGGCAGAAAGATAAGTAAGGAGCATGTCAGAAGCAGCAATGTTCATTAAAAAACAATCTATTGGACTGTGCATCCTAGAACATTGTGAGGGGTGGAGTGTAACCAGAATGGTGGAGTCATCTTTGGGGAAGCTCTTCACCTTTCCCCGGGCTTGCTGCTTCTCTTCCGGGGCAGGAAGCCCAGAGATCATGCCAGGAAGCAGAGAACTTCCTGTATGATGAGTCATGGGGCTGGCTGAGGGGAGGTGTTAACTCCAGAGCCACGCCCTATTGGGTGTTAACCTAGTCTATGCTAGGGGAAGGGGCCAACTCAAGAACCAATCGGCCCTAGTCATTCAGGCAGGGCTTGATGATGTCAAAAACTCTATAAGAGGGAAGAAGACAGCTTGAAGAGCTCTTTCCTTTTCCAGTTGGTGTGGGAGCAGTGAGGAGCATGACTCTGGGCCAGCCCTTGCTGTCGGGCTGAGCCCAGATGTTGGTAACTATGAATTGTATTGGGTCTGTTTGTTGATATTTTTAATTTGTTTGTATTTAGTTCTGAAGTTCAGGGTGATGGTTTTTTTTTCCCCTGAGCTAAATGAGTATTCTGAACTTCAGGATACTGGCTGTTTGTTCCCCTGAACTAGTTGACTGTAATCTGTATTTGGCCTGTCTGTTGATGCTTGCCCATATGCTCCCCTGAACTAACTGAATGCTCGTGTTTTTTCCCCTGAACTAAATGAATGTTGTCTGTATGCTAACTGAATGCTGGATTAAATTAAGCTGGTCAACGCCTTCACTGTGCTTTCCTTGTTTAAGCAGATAAAAAGAACCTGTGCTTTCCCAACGTCCCAGCAGTCTCCTGGGTGCTGGCTGTGGGGGGGGGGGTGTCTTACACCCCCACAGAAGCTGCAAACTGGGTTGATAAAACAGCAAGGAATAGTCTACCTGTCAGATCTATGGGGAAGTAAAGATTCATGAACAAACAAGAGATAGAGAGCATTGCAAAATATAAAATAGATAATTTTGATTGTGTTAAATTAAAATGCTTTTATACAAACAAAACCAATGCAACCAAGATTAAAAGGAAAGTGGAAAAATAGGAAATGATTTTTATAGCAAGTACCTCTGATAAATGCCTCATTTCTCAAATATGTAGAAAACTGAGTCAAATTTAAAAGACTACAAGCCATTCCCCAAGTGACAAATCGTCAAAGGGTATGAAGAGGCAGTGTTCAGATGAAAACATCAAAGCTATCTATAGGCATATGGAGAAATGCAAATTAAAACAACTCTGAGGTACCACCTTATACCTATCAGATTGGCTAATATGAGAGAAAAGGAAAATGATAAATGCTGGAGAAGATGTGGGAAAACTGGAACACTATTGCACTGGCGGTGGAGTTATGAACCGATCCAAGCATTCTGGGAAACAATTTGAAACTATACCCTTTGATCCAGTAATATCGCGACTAGGTCTATATCCCAAAGAGATCATTAAAAAGGATAAAAGACCTACATGTGCAAAAATACTTATAGCCACCCTTTTCATGGTGTCTAAATATTGGAAATTGAGGGGAAGCCCATCAATTGGGGAATGGCTGAACAAACTGTGGTATATGAATGTAATGGAATACTATTGTGCAATAAGAAATGATGAACAGGTAGATTTCAGGAAAACCTGGACTTGTACACGCTGATACAAAATGAAATGAACAGAACAAGGAAAACTTTGTACATGGTATCAGCAACATTGCATGATGATCAACTATGAATGATTCAGCTCTTCTCAGCAACATGATATAAGACAAGTACAAAGGATTCACAAAGGAAAATGCTATTGATATATAGATAAAGAACTGATGGTTCTGAATGCAGATCAAAGCATTTTTTCCCTTCTTTCTTTCTTGTTTTTTTTCTTTTGATCTGTTTCTTTTTTCACAACTGTGATTAATATCAAAATAGTTTTATGTGATAGCACATACATAAACTATATCAAACTGCCTAACATTTTCAGAAGAGGAGATGGAAGGGAGGGAAAAGGTGGGGGAACTCAAAATCCTGTAAAAACAAATGCTAATTTTTTCTTGATATTTAACTGGGGGGAAATACTATTAAAACACAAACAGAATAGTTTTTATGAGAGTCAAATAAGACATTACAACATAAATATTTGTAAAACTTAAATTGATATATAAATGGTAGCTAGTAATATTATTCTGATGATTCTGGAACCCCCAGAGGCCTTTGTATAAACCTCATCACCTATACACAACTGGCTGTTCCCTTACTCTTTTTCCCCTCAACCCTACCAATACCCTCAATATCTGTTTTTAAAACCTAACTTCTTTTCTATTTTCTTAGGAATATCTTCTCCATAATGAACAAATTTGCTTTCATATTAAACTTTTTTTCTTTTTCACTCTTCCATCTTCTGCCACTCACTGAGATCTGCATTTCTCTTGATAACTTTGCATGCCAGGCCTTCCAAGTCATGTTCACTCACCTTTGGTTACCCCCAAGTCTCTGTCCAAGGTATTTTCCTTTTTGCTTTTATACAAGGGGTTCTTAATATTTGACTTTAAGGACAATTTATGCCCTTAAAAAACTAATTGAGGACTCTTGAAAATTGTGTTCCTGTGGGTCAAATATACTGAGATTTACTGTACTAGAAATGTAAACTGCTGAATTAAAAAAAAAATTCCTACTCCCATCCCCCTGATCACTGCCTTTCATGGTGGAGGGGCTTGCATAATTCAATGAAACCATGAGTTATGTACTGCAGGGTTACCCAAGACAGATAGGTCACAGTGGAGAGTTCTGACAATAGGTGATCCACTGGAGATGGAAATGGCAAACAACTCCAGTATCTTTGCCAAGAATATCCCATAAAAAGTATTAAAATGATAAAAAGAGATGAAATCTGAAGATAAGCCCCTCAGGTCAGAAGGGGTCCAATACAGTACTGGTGAAGAGTGGAGGACAACTATAGGTAGTTCCAGTACTAATGAAGCATCTGGGACAAAGCCAAAAGGAAGTTCAGGTGGAGATGTGTCTGGTGATGAAAGGAAAGTCTGTTGCTGCAAAGATAGTTATACATAGGAACCTGGAATGAAAGACCTATAAAGTAAGGAAAGCTGGATGTGGTCAAGTAGGAGATGGAAAGATTAAACAATGACTTCTTGTGTGTCATCGAATTTAAATGGATTTTAGTGGGTAAGTTTAATTCAGGTGATCATGACATATACTACTGTGGGCAATGATCACTCAGAAAAAAATGGAGTACACTAATGTTCAATAAAAAGGTGGGAAAAGCAGTACTGGGGTATAATCTCAAAAATGAACAAAAAAGATATCTGTTTAAATCCAAGACAAACCATTACTCATCACGGTAATACAAGTGTACAAGTCTATAATCCAACCACTGATGCCAAAGATGCCCAAGTTGATCAACTGTATGAAGACTTACAACATTTTCTAGAAATAATATACCAAAAGAAAAGTCACATCCATCCCAGGAGATTAGAACGCTAAAGTAAGAAATCAAGAGATAATTGGAATAACTAGCAAATTTGTCCTTGGAGTATAGTTTTTTCAAGAAAACTAACTGGTCATAACAAATATTTTCAAAAACCCAAAAGCTGACATTACACATGGGCATCACCAGATGTTCAATACAGAAATCAGACTGATTATATACTTTGCAGCCTGCAAAAGTGGAGAAGCTCCACACACTCAATTAAAATAAGACCTAAAGCTGAATGTGGCTCAGATTATGAGCTTCTTATTGCAAAATTCAGACTTAAAAAAAAGTAGAGGAAGCCATCAGACCATATAGGTATGACCTAAATAACATCCTTTATGTATATGTGATGTGATGGACAGATTTGAAGGATTATATCTGATAAATAGAGTGCCTAAAGAACTATGGACAAAGGTTCACAATATTGTACAGGAGACAGAAACAAACAAAATCCAAAGAAAAAGAAGAGCAAGCAAGCAAGATGGTGGTCTGATGATGATTTACAAACAGTTGAGCAAAGAAGGAAATTAAAAGGCAAAGGGGAAGGGGAAAGATACATTCAATTGAATTCATAATTCCAGAGAAAAGCAAGGAGAGATAAGAAAGTTTTCTTAAATTAATAATGCAGAGAAATAGAAGGGAACAATAGAACAGGAAAAACAGCAAATCCCTTCAAGACAATTAGAAATACATGGGGGAAGATTCATATAAAAAATCGGCATGATAAAATTTAAAAAAAATAACAGAAGCAGAAGAGATTAAGAAGTGGCAAGAATATACAAAAGAGCTATACAAGAAAGATCTTAATATCACTGATAACTATGATGGTACAGTTTTTGATCTAAAGCCAGACATACTGGAGAATGAAATCAAGTGGGCATTGGAGGTATTATTAACTATAAGGCTAATGGAGGTGATGGAATTCCAGCTGGGCTATTTTAAATCCTAAACTGATGCTGTTAAAGTGCTGCACTCAATATGCCAGCAAATTTGGAAAACACAACAGTGACCACTGGATTAAAAAAGATCATTTTACATACCAATCCTAAAGAATGCCAAGGTCAAGGAATGTTTAAATTACCAAACAATTGTGTTCATTTTACATGCCAACAAGTTTATGCTTAAGAATCTACAAGACACTTTAGGAATATGTAAATATGTTTTTGTCTTTTGTTATTACTGAAATTTAAATACACAATAAGAAAAGAAAAAGAAACACATTATAAACGTAAATATAAAAAACGTAAATACATAATAAGAAAAAAAGCTTGTCATGTGTATAGCAAAATGCAAAGGAGCATTAAAAATACATAGCAATAAATTTCCACTTCAAGAAAGCCTATGCAATAGTACTATGCATTGTGTTGAGAGCTGTCCATTTTTTCTTTGCTTCCCTATTAGTTTTCTGTTCTCTGCTGTGCACTTTTTACTTTGTTCTTCCTCCCCACCCCACCAAAGGCTGTAATTAAGTGTGGATATATTTATATGTAGATATATAGATGTTCATGTATTTATATACACATATGTACATATGTAGACATATACTTTCCCTAACAAATTCTACTTCTCACCTTTGTTTTTGTTTGTGCACGTCTCTTATTTCCTATCTCCCCAACTCCTCTACTTTACTTCTACCCTGTGCCTTGCCCTCTTATAACTTATCCTAGCCCCCCTACAAGGATCCCTCCCTTGTCCTCCCATTCTGATTAATCTAAACATCCTTCTATACCCCCTTTTAACCTATTCTCTCACCCCACCTCTAGAGATCTCTCTTATCCTCTCCCTCCTCCCCATCCTCTTAGTATTTTATTTATTTCTGGATTTAGAAGATGTTCATAGTCTTCTAGATATAGATATATTGTTCCCTCTTGAACGAATCCCTAATGAAAGTAGGTTTCAAGCACTAACAACCCTCCTCCCCCATCCAATTTCTCTGTGTCGGTTCATCCTCTTGTACTTCACTTGATAAAAATAATTACTCTTTTTAGCTGTCCCTAAATGGTTTTACTTTTTAAAGACATATCATACTCAAGTCTACCCCAATCTTTCTTACAAAAAAACTTAATTACTAATAACAGTCTTAGACGTATGTTTTGCATTTTATAAACACAAAAGATAAACACTCTGTCCTCATTGAATCCCTTGTAATTAGTCTTTGATATGTGCCTTATATTTCTCTTGGCTCTTGTACATCAAATCTTTTATTGAGTTTAGTTTGTTTGTCTTTTTGTTTTACAAAGTCCTAAAAGTCTAACAGTTAATTAAATGTCCATTCTTTTTTTATTTGGGATTATGTTAGCTTTGCTGGGTATGATATTTTAGGCCAGAACCCCAGTTCTTTTGTTCTTTGTATGTAGTGTTCTAAGATCTATGGATTTTTTAGTGTCATTGGTGCTAGGTCTTGTGTGATTCTAATTTTGGCATTGCCATATTTAAGTTGGTTTTTCTTGTTTCTCATAGTTTCTTCCTGAGCTGGGGGTTTCAAAATTTGACTATAATATCTCTATAGCTTTTCCTTGTAGGATCTCTCTCAAGTGGTAATTTGCAGATTTTTTTTTCTATTTCTACTTTCCCTTCTACTTCTCATGCTTCTGGACAATTTTCATTAATTTTTTTTTCTATTATTGTATCAAGACTCTTTTTCAATCATAGCGTTCAGGTAGTCTGATTACTTTTAAGTTTTCTCTTCTTGATCTGTTCTCCAGATCAGTTGTTGTTGTTGTTGTTTTCTTTTTTAAGTTAATATATATTGTTTTTAATTTTCAACATTCACTTCCATAAATTTTAAATTTTCTCCCCCTTCTTCCCCTCCTTCCTCCCCAAGACAGCATGCAATCTGATATAGGCTCTACATATACATTCCTATTAAACATATTTTCACATTAGTCATGTTGTATAGAAGAATTAGAATTAATGGGAGGAACCAGGAGAAAGAAAAAAAAACAGAACAAGAAATAAAAGGAAAATAGTCTGCTTTACTCTACATTCAGACTCCATAGCTGTTTCTCTGGATGTGGATGGCATTTTCCATCATGAGTCCTTTGGAATTGTTTTAGTATCTTGTATTGCTAAGAAAGGATAAGTCTATCAAAGTCAGTCATCATGCACTGTGGCTGTTAATGTGTACAATGTTCTCCTGGTTCTGCTCACTTCACTCAGCATCAGTTCATATAAGTCATCCCAGGTTTTTCTGAAGCCCACCTGTTTATCATTTCTTAGAGCACAATAGTATTCCATTTTATATATATCCCAATTGCTTGGCATCCCCTCAATTTCCAGTTCTTGGTCACCAGAGAGAGAGCTGATATAAATATTTTTGTGCATGTGGGTATTTTTCCCATTTTTAATGATCTCTTTGTGATATAGCCCTAGAAGTGGTATTGCTAGGTCAAAAGGTATGCACATTTTTATAACCCTTTTGGCATAGTTCCAAATTGCTCTCCAGAATGGCTGGATCAGCTCACAGTTCCACCAACAATGAATTAGTGTTCCAATATTCCCACATCTTCTCCAACATTTACCATTTTCCTGTTTTGCCATGTTAGCCAATCTGATAGGTATGATTTGGTACTTCAGAGTTGTTTTTATTTGCATTCCTCTAATCAATAGTGATGTAGAGAATTTTTATATGACTATAGATAATTTTAATTTCTTCCTCTGAAAATTGCTTGTTCATATCCTTGCACCATTTATCAACTGGGGAATGACTTGTATTCTTGTGAATTTGACTTAGTTCTCTGTGTATTTTAGAAATGAGACCTTTATCAGAGACACTAGTTATAAAAATTCTTTCCCAGTTTTCTGTTTCCCTCCTAATCTTGGTTGCATTGGTTTTGTTTGTGCAAAACCTTTTCAATTTAACATAATCAAAATTATCCATTTTACATTTCGTGATGTTCTCTATCTCATCTGGTCATAAATTCCTCCATTCTCCATAAATCTGACAGATAAACTATTCCTTCCTCCCCTAATTTGTTTCTAGTGTCAGCCTTTATATCTAAATCATGTACCCATTTGGACTTTATTTTAGTATATGGTGTCAGATGTTGGTCTATGCCCAGTTTCTGCCACACTATTTTCCAGTTTTCCCAGCAGTTTTTGTCAAATAGTGAGTTCTTATCACAGAAGCTGGGGTCTTTGGGTTTATCAAACAGTGGATTGCTATGGTAATTTACTACTGGGTCTTGTGTACCTACCCTATTACACAGATATACTCCTCTGTTTCTCAGCAAGTACCAAGTGGTTTTGATGACTGCTGCTTTACAACAATTTAAGATCTGTTATGACTATGACTAGACCACCTTCCTTAGCATTTCTTTTCATTAATTCCCTTGATATTCTGGAACATTTTTCTTCCAGATGAATTTTTATATTAATTTTTCTAGCTCTACAAAACATTTTTGGTAGTATGATTGGTATGGCACTGAATAAGTAAATTAATTTAGGTAGAATTATCATTTTTATTATATTAGCTCAGCCTATCCATTAGCAACTGATGTTTTTCCAATTATTTAGATCTGATTTTATTTGTGTGAAAAATGTTTTGTAATTTTGTTCATACAGTTCCTGGGTTTGTTTGGGTAGGTAGACTCCCAAATGTTTTATTATGTCTACAGTAATTTTAAATGGAATTTCTCTATCTCTTACTGTTGGGCTTTGTTAGTAATATGTAGAAATGCCAGGGGATTTATGTGGACTTATTTTATAATCTGCAACTTTGCTAAAGTTGTTTTTTTTCAAGTAGTTTTTTTTTTCTTATGGGATGTTTCACATTCTCTTCTATTTTTTCATTCTTTTATTTTGTTTTATTATTTCTTGATCTCTTATAACTACAGAAGCTTTCCTTGCCCAATTCTAATTTTCAAGGAGTCATGTTATTTCTTTTGATTCTGGATCTCCTATTCTAATTGGTTGACTTTTCATAATCTTCTTGCTTTTTCTTATATTGTTCTTTTTTTAGTGTTTCCTCAGTCTCTCTCATTTGATTTTAAAGTCTTTTTTTTTAGTTTTTCTATGAATTTTATCAGAGCAGGTGACCATTTGATGTTACTTTTTGGGATAGAAAAGGATTTCTTTGCTTCAGCATTCTCCTCTGAAGATGAACCCAGGTCTTCTCTATTCCCGTAGTAATTCTCTATGCTTGAGTTTTTCCCCTTTGCCTAAGTTTTTTTTTTCCCATAGTAGCTCAGTTTTTATAATTGCCTCTAGTCCTGGGGACGGTGCCTCTGTCCTCAGATCCTCCTTCACATCTCCGCTATGACTTGGAACTGGAATCAAGATCTCCAGCCTCCTGTAAATGCTCATGGCCAGTGGCATCCCCACCCCATTACTTCTGAATTTACTAGGTGTGTGCTGGTTCCTTCTCACTCCCCAAATCCCTCTCCACAGCACAGCTGGGTCTGGCATTCCTTGTCAGCAGAGGTTCCCTTCATCTTCCCTGACTCAGATGCCCAACATCCAACACCTCACTGTCCTGGAGGTAAAAGTTCCTGGGGCTGGGGCTGGGGCTGAGGCAGCTTTCCAACTCAGACAACTCTATGGTTTGCCACTTGTTTAAGCAGAACTAGGATCTAGGCTGGAGGTGTTTACTCTTCACAGGGACGAAATCTGATCCTGGGACTTTTCTTCAGATCTACAATTGTCCCAGTAGGACTGCTGTTCTGCCCCTACTCTTATTTGTTTTTACTGCTCTGTATTCACCTTGAGGCACTATTTCATCTCTTTTGTTGGGTAATATTTTAAGAGCTCTGAATTTTCTGAAATACTCAATGATCTTCCCAGAATCCTTCCAATATGTGAATATACAAAGAAAAAGGGAATGCTTTTTTTTTCCTCCTTCAGTATCAGTAACTTGTAGGAGCTGGTCCCATCCCTCACTTCATGGCAAACAGAGGGAGAAGAAATAGAAGGCATGTCAGATTTTCTATTCTTGGGCTCAAAGACCACTGCATGCTGTGATTGCAACCATTAAATTAAAAGACATTTTTTCCTTGGAAGGAAAGCTATGGCAAATCTTGACAGTATACTAAAGTGTAAAGACAGCACTTTGCCAGCAAAGGTCCATATAGCAACAGTTTTTCCAGTAGCATTGTATGGCCATAAAAGTTGGACTATAAAGAAAACTGAGTCCACAGAATATAGGCTTTTGCATTGAGGTGCTGGAAAAGACTTTGAATTCTTTTGGAATGCAAGGAGATCAAATCAGTCAATACTTGAAGAAATTGATTCAGGCTGTTCACTGGAAGGTCAAATACTGAAGCTGAAGCCTAAATACCTTGGCCATATAATGGGAAGATGGGTCTCATTGGAAAAGGACCCTATTGTTGGTAATGATTGAAGGCAAAGAGAAAAGGACATAGCAGAGAATGAGATGGATGCACAGTATCATGGAAACAATGAGTATGAAATTGGACAGACTTCAAGAGAGTAGAGAGAAGAAGGGCCTGGCATGGTATGGTCTATGGAGCCATAAAGAGTTAGACATGACTGAATGACTAAACAATAATGAATTTAAAAAGACATTAATATTCTTAAATAACAATAACAAACATGAATTAATGTAAGATATGTTTATGAAAAATAACAAATTTTCAAAAAATGGAATGGTATTATGTTATGTTTTTGAAAATCTCTTTAATGTCTGACTTAACAGAAGAGAGTTGAATTATCTTATCTGTATGTTCCTGAGACAATGAGAATGAAAAAGGCAAATATTTTAGCATTATTTCTTAAACCATTTTCACCAGACCCCCTCAAAGGGTCTCAGGCAGGGGTGCACTGGAGCCAGCTTGTTGTTGTTCTTGTTGTTGTGTTTGTCCTTCATTTGCAAAGAAGACCATGACATCAGGGAAATGATGACATGACTTGCACTAACTTGGGAAAGCAGATCTTTTAATTTTTAGTGTGTACATTTACACCTTGGAAATTGGCAAAGACTATAAATCAGAGCTTGATTAATTTTGAAGTTGATTGTCTACACTTAAGAAAGTTATGGGGAACAATATCAGTTGCTGAACATTGAGCAGCACACCATTGCTCAGAGACTCCTCAGGCTTATGCAGACTACATTTTGAGAACTACTGCTCTATACTATCTTGTTTCATGATCTAATCAACTTCCTTGAATTCAAACCTCATTTCTATGAAAAGTATTCCAAAATTCCCTACTCTCTCTCCTGAGCTCTAATTCAAATTGCCAATTTCCCATTTGACAAATTGGACTTTATGTGTTATAGCCATCTTGAACTCAATATGTCAAAATAGACTTGTCTTTTCCCCAAAACCTTCCTCTCTTCCCACATTTATTCTATTGTAGGGTACCACCATTCTAGCTGTCACTCAGGCTTGAAACCTCTATAACTTTCCAGACTCCTCAATCACCTAATCTATTCTCAAGGCTTGTAATTTTAATGTATCTGCAGTATGCATCTTTGCTTAGACTTTTACAACTTCCACCCTGGTAGAAGCCTTTCTTACCTCATGCCTAGACTATTGAAATAGCCTTCTGTTTGACTTTCATGTCAGACAGCTAGGTGGCACAGTGTCCAGAGTGTTGGACCTAAAGTCAGGAAGACTAATTTTTTTGTTCATATTTGGCCTCAGAGACTTACTAGCTAGTGACCCTGGTCAGGTCATTTTGCCCTGTATACCTCAGTTTCTCATTTGTAAAAGGAGCTAGAGAAGGTAATGGTAAACCACTCCATTAACTGTCAAGAAAACCCCAAATGGGGTCACAAAGAGTTGGACATGACTTCAGTTATTCAACAACAATGACTTCTCTGTCATAGATTTCTCCCCTTTCCAGTCCATCTTCAGTTTAGCTAACACTGATTTTTCTGATGTGTAGCTCTTACCATATCACCTTTCTTCTTAATACCCCCAAGTGTTTCCCTATTATCTACAGGATAAGTTTAAAATATTCTGCTTCACATTTTAACTCCTTTCAAACCTGGTCCTTCCTTCTATTTCCATTCTTCTCACAATTGCTTCCATCCAAATACTCTTTTGTCCAGATACATTGGCCTACTTTCTGTTCCTTCAACAACGCTTCCATTCCTGACTCACTTTCTTTTTATTGAAGTCAACAATACCTGAAAACATTTCCCTATTAATTACCTTCTCCTAGTGTTTCTGGCTTCCATCAAGATTCAGCTCAAATTCTATGTTCTGCTAGAGACTTTTCCTGCTCCTTTCCTCTACCAGGTGCCTTCCCTTTGAGATTACCTCCCATTTATACAGCATATATCTTGCACGTACCTATTACTTTGAGTGTTGTCTCTTCTCATTTGAATCTGAGCTACTTGAGGGCAAGGACCATACCATTGATTGTTTGTCAGGCATTTTTTTTTCTTTTCTTTCTATCCACACCATTTAACATAGTGTCTGTCATAGACATAAGTACTTGATAAATGGTTTCAACTGACCGGATGTTGATTTTTTTAATCTGTTTCTCTTGGGTACTTCATAGAATCGCTCCTACCCATAGCTCAAAACATTTGATGATAGGCTTATAGATTTAGAGCAAGAAGGGGATTTTAATTTTATCTAGTCCAAATCCTCTTATTTTATAGATGAGGAAAATGAGGTCCAAAGATGTTAAGGGAGTTGGAACGTGCTCAAATAATTTATAAATGCAAGGTTTTGACCACAAGACTTAAGACTCCAAATAGTGTACTTTTTCCACCGCACCACCCAGTGGTTTCCTCTATCATATCCTCGAGTAGCAAGTGAGCCTCCACTTGAAGACATTCAGTGTTAAGTATCTCAGTCCCCTGAAGGAGCCAATTCCTTTCGGGGAAACTCTATTTGTTTGATGGATAGATAAATAGATAGATAGACAGACAGACAGACAGATAGATGTAGATATACAGATAGAGTGATAGAGATACATATAATCTTGTGTTTAGTTGAAATTTACTTTGCTACAAATTCTTTTCTGAACATACTGTCTTTCACGTAAAAAGATTAAAAATATTTAAAAACAGCAGCCCCATCTACTTTGTCTTTTTTTGTCTACGTTATGTCCATTATGTGTGTATATGTGAGTGTGCATGATAAACCTCTTCAGCAGTCTGTGAAAGCCTATGGACCTCTTCTCTGAATAAAATTTCAAATGCATAAAATAAAATACATAAATAACAAAAGAAACCAATATTATTCAAATGTAGTTATCTATCTATATGTATATATGTCTCTGTATATATTCATGTGTCTGTGTGTGTCTGTGTGTGTGTGTGTGTGTGTACATAATTTAAAGGTCAAGTAACCTAATTTAAGAATCCTACCCTATGGCATTACCATTAGTTTTAAACTAGAGAAGGCAAACATTCCTATTCCACATTCATGCAGACCTACTGCTAATCATTCCTTTCTATTCTAAACTTATGCTATTTTACTGCTCATCTTTCCTTCCCTTAATATCTCTTTGCAGTCAAATCTCATTTTATTTCCCCATTACAACTGTATTCCCAGCTGTTACTTAACCATCAGAATTGACTATACCATATTGTTAAGATTTTCAGTATTGTTGGCATGGCCTTCCACCAGGGCTGTCTCCAAAGGGAAAACTAGAAATAACAAATGATACTGTATAATTCAGGCAAGAGTAGATAAAAAATATAGTAGTTCAATAATACCATCAATTCTATAACTCTTAATATGTTGCCCAATGAGTATTTTAATATACTATAAGGGAGAGACAGGTAAGTACCACTGGGCCTGGGGTCAGAAAACCCCGAGTTCAAATTCTGATTCAAAATACCCACTTTACTTAAGGTCTGTTTGGTTCAGTTTCCTCAACAGTAAGGTGGGGGCAATAACAGCACCTGCCTGTTTGAGGATCAAATGAAATAACATTTGTAAAACACTTCGCACAGTGCCTGGGACATAGTAGGTGCTATATATTTATTCTCTCCCCTCTTCCCATGAAAAGCATTGACTAGTACCACTGTGTGTTATGTTCAGCCTAGTTTATCTTTCTTGGAAGGTGTGTGAACTGCCCAAGGGTCATACTAGTATATTCACACACATATATGCAAATAGATAAGAATAACTCTGTCCTGTAGAGCTATATTTATGGAAAAATAGTGAGTAAAAAAGAAGGGGTCCAGGGAGTATTGCCAAGTGATATGCTTAACAAACATTTGTCCTGTCTTTCTATAGAGTGCTATTACACAGAAAACCTAAAAAAAAGAAAAAGTACTTGCTGGTTGAAAACAGCTCTTGTGTCCTTCCTATGTCTTCTCTCAACTAAGAGTGGTCATTCAATTTTTCTTTAATTTATTCCTTCATTCAACTAATCCCTATATGATATTGTTTTAAGTCCTCTCACTGTCTTTATCACCTTGCTCCCAATTTGTTCCAGTCCTGTTCAAGCCCCAATCCATATCTCCTTCAATTAACATATAATATTAAACCAAAAGTCAGCCATTCAATATTGTTTTCTTCCCTCCACCCAAGTAGGTCATTATGTCTTATCATTTCTCTTGTTCAGAGGGTCAAATAAATGATTACTCATGTACCTATCCTTTTGATGAGTTTCAGAGGAAATACACTTTAGCCCTGACTTTTTTTAATTAGGGGACTAGAAAACTCTTTATTTTTTACTTTAGTAGGTCAAGACACAGTTCTACATGATATGGAAGTTAAATTGGTACTTAAATTACTTCCTGTAAATAAGACTCATTAACCTTTCTGACCTTAGAACACATTCAATTTAAGATGCTGCCCAAAGAAAGGAGAGTCCGTATGTTAATCTGGTTGCTGTTGGGTATTGAGCCTTTCTTGATTCCCTACACAACAGCAGGTAAATTAAAGGACCCACTTTGGTTCCAGTGAAGCAAAAAGAAAAAATATATATAAATATTATATTCCTCTTCCACTTCTACTTTACTTTTTTTACCCCACATTGAACTGCTACTAATGAAAGTCAGAAAATCAAGATAATTCACATTAATAACAAAATAAGAAAGAATGTTCCTTCAAGATTAAAGAATTTCAGGATTAAGATTTTTTTATCTACCAGCTGAAGAAGAGATATATTTTGTCTTGAATTTTTTTTAGACACTGTAGTGACACAGACACATGGTTTCTAGAAAGAATTCTGGAACATATTTAGCTAAAATCTTTCAGGAGGAAGGCACTGAGGGGCCATGAAAAGACTGCTGACTCTACAGTCAAAAGATTTTAGTTCAAAAACAACTTTTTGATACTCATTACATGTAGGACTTTGAACAAATCACCTACAGAAGGACAGAAGCCTAATTCCAGAAATAAATATTTATTAAATGCCTCCTAAGTGCCAGTTACTGTGCTGGTGCTTTAGAGCAAGTCTGGTATATAGATGCTATTCTTATTCTCATTTTATACTTAAGGAAACTGAGGAAGACAGAATTAAAATGATTATCTCAGGGTTATACAGGCAATAAATATCTGAGATGCAGTATGACCTAAGGTTTTCCTGACATCAGGTCTAACTCTCTACCCATTGAACACCTAGCCACCTTCCTGGGCCTCAGTTTCCTCACATAAAGTAGAATAGATGACTTATGAAGTATCTTCCGATTTGAAGTCTATGAACCTATGACCTATTTGAATTCTGGCTCTAATATTACCTGGAAGACATTGGTTAAGTCAATTAACCTTGCAGTTTTAAATTTCTTTATCTGAAAACTTAGGGGTTGAAATAGATGACTTTTAAGAGCTCTGCCAGCTCTAGATATATGATTGTATAAAGAAATGTCAGATTCCAGAATATTTAGAAAATTAATATAATGCAAAATCTGGGAAAAAATAAAGATGAGTGCTTTTGTTACTCATTTATAACTTTAATAATATCCCATTTAATTTAATTTTAATATTCAATTAGATAATGATATTTAATTATATTCAATTTAATGGTGTACCATGAATATTCCCAATTTAAAATAGGTAAGTTAATAGTAAGTTAATATCCTAAATATCCTGTTAGAAATAAAGAACAGCATTTGGTCTTTCTAAAACTATTCATGTAAAAGGCAGTGTGGCATGGTGTAGGCCAGGGAGTACTAGTCTTGGAGTTAGGAAGTTCTTAGTTCAAATCCTGCCACAGATATTTTCCAGATGTGTGAATTTCAACAAATAGCATAGTCTCTCTGAGTCTATTTCCTCAGCTATACAATGTGGATATTAGTCTTATCTACCTCAGATGGTTGTTGTAAGGATCAAATGAGATAAGAAATAGGTAGATTGCTTTGCAAATTTAAAAGAGCCCTAAGAATATTAGAAAATATTCTTATTATATCTATTGATTAAAAATAAATTATATTCATACACAAGATTATAAGAATTGCTGACTTAGATATTTGGTTTTAGTGGCTGTCATAACTGAAAAAGGGTACATTTTAAAGCTACATCATTCCACGTATAAATAGGTATTTGGCTGAACTTCATGAATCATAATATTCATTTTTTTAATATAATGACCTAATTATGCAAAGGTATTTTTTATTGAAACTTGAATTGTAAATTTCTATATGCCCTGTCAGTTTTTCTTGAAAATTGATCTAAAAGAGTTACATTTTATATACTTTAATAAATGAGTTCAAATCTACTGCAATTCTTCATTTAAAATATATGTATGTGCATATATATATATATATATATATATATATAAGTTAAGAAATTATTTTATGTAATTTTTCAACTATACAGATAGGATAGTTTTACATTGGTTGTTTTTGGAATTGTTTTTTTACATTGTTTTTTTTTTTTGTCAGCAAAAACACATAGTGATGGAAATATATCCAACCATCCATTTTCAAAATGCTCACTCCATAGAATGAGTTTCTTTCAAAAAGCAGTTACTTTCTTACTCATTAAAATGTCACCTTTTTTGATAACTGACATACATAGGGAACTAACAGAACTATCTAACACCAAAATCCATTCCACAAAGGCTATGTAGTCAAAAGATATGGAAAAAAAGTCTTAAAAAGAAGTGTGAACTACTAACAATCATATCAAAGATTAATCCAAATAAGTAATAATGAGAGAATTACTCATCAAAACTGATCTGGCTTCACCTCACATTCAGCACATGAGCCTAGATAACAAGAGATGGGGGTAGATGATGCTAGAGTGGAAAGACAGGAACAAAAAAATATTTTTGATGGAGTGGTAAGTTGTAAAGACACCCTAATGGTTAACTCTCAAAAATAATTTGATATGGTAATGATGGGGTAATTGGGTGCTTGTGCTTGAACCCTAATTCTAATAGCCTCTACTTGGGTACCTGAACCCCAATTCCAAAACCACATCCAGTTTTAAAATCACATCTCTCACTAGCTTCAAAACATTGGCCCTAGCAGTTTCTCTTTAGCAAAACAGAGCAGCATGTCCCAGCAACACACTTATATCTACTCCTTTCACAGTAGGCAGTCCTGTGTACTGATAATTGGCTGTGTACTGGGTCATGAAAACATTCACTACTTACTGACCTTACAGATATGTATCCTAGATATAGTCAAATGTAAACTCTCTTACATTTATTTTGTCTAACAAGACATTTGATGAAAGCCACCTAGATATTCACAGTCAGCCCTGACCAACAGTTAACTTAGTGATGTTTCACAGTCAAAACCACTCCTCTTAGTAGCCCCACTTTGGGCTATTTCCCAGTGAACTCTGTGTAATACGCCTGTGCACTAGATACAAAAAGTACATCTTTCTTTAAGATGTACCCTTTAAGACCACCCTTTAACCATTCCCTAACACCCACCCCAAAACACCTAATTTACATGTTTCACCCCCAAATCTCTTATAAAAGCTTTTTCTGCACCCATGTAAGGTTGCAGGTTCCCTAAAAACGCTTGCCTGCTGTAAAGCATAATAAATCTTTGCCACCTTGACTTAAAGAATGCTCGAGATCCTGAATTCATTCCAGATGGCCCTGACCCTCTCCAGAACTCGGGTCCTTGAGGGGCATTCCCCCTCAAACTGGAACTCCAGTCCTGGGAACTTTAGTTTTGGCATTCCTGAATCCCTGGTTTTTCCCCCTCAACAGTAAGCCAGTAACACAAAAAATGCATACACACTTTGATCCAGATACCCTACAATAAACAAGAATGTACCCCAGGGGCAAAGGTGCAATATACACCAAAATATGCTTGTGTGTATGTGCATGTTATACTGTATAATAAAATAAATATGCTTTTTGTCATAGCAATGTACTGGAAAGAAGGTAGATGTCCATGGATTTTGAATGGCTAATCCAGTTGCCTTACAGTGAAATGGTAGAATATCAATGGACCATAAAACAACCAAAAAAGAAGGCTAGAGAGAGCTTAGGAAGACTTGTATCAATCCCTGCAAGATTAAGTAAGTACAACCAGAAAAATAATACATGCAATGTTGTATCAGTAAGGCAATATTCATCACCTGTAGGATGACCATAAACATATCTGTATGGTTCAGAATCACAAAGTATGAAAAATTCTCTAGGTCGAAGGCAGAGGAAGTATAATGTTTAAGCACCAGAGGATCAAATCCCAAGACCAATAGCTCCAATTTGATATAGTTGTAACTGTATTCCAAAACCAGTAAGCCCACCTCAATGTAGCAACAAGGACATTATAACACAGTATTATAGCAAGGAACCAAGTCATCCTATAACCTTCCTCCCTGCTTGGTCCTCTCTGTAAACACTTACAAATCCTAACTGTGTGCTTGCCTATGTTCTCCCCACCTCCCCCTCAGTTCTCTCAGTTCTCTGGTCTCTGAAGCTCCTTGGCTTCCATTCCACTCTCCCTTCCCCTCTCTCAGCAGCTCTGTTGTCTCAAAGTTCTTATTTTTCCTCCTTTCACTGGATTCTGAATTCTTGCTTCTGACTTCTGACTTCTGAATTCTCAGTTCTCAATAGCTACCTTCTGGGTATATATACTCTTTGTAGGGTCCAAGGGCTTCATACTCAGTCAGCAAAAAGGTGTGGGCCTGAGGCTTAGTGCCTAGTAAGTAAAAGGATTAGGCCTGCCTGCAAACAAACCTCTAATTAAGCTTCTCTTAATTGGACCCACCTGAGATCTTTTGAGTGGGTGGGAAAGGTCTTTAATCCCTGATTAGCATCATAAAGGTCTACAATGCCAAAATAAAAATGAAATTTGTCTCCTTAGGGGATATATGAGGTTATAAATCTGTTTCACCAAGGTTATTCAACTTTTATGACACTGAAGGCAGCATAGGATTATAGATCTATCTTTTATTTAACTTTGATGTCCTAAGAAATATGTACAAGATTAATATAATTAATTATTTCTATCACTGACATAATTTTTCCTATAGGAAGCTTTGTCAGAATCCTGATAATTGTTCAGATTTTCTCAGATGCCTGAACCTATACTTGAGTATAATAATAAAATCTAAGTTTTTACCTTTATAATTTCTGCATTGTGGTAGAAGTTACCTACCATATGAACTCTGAGAGATCTTTCACTATGAGGAAATTAATATTATAGGATGGAGGGTTTGTATTTGATGCGAAAACCTGTATGATCTAGATGCTTTTGCTGATCTCACTGGCTCCAAGTCCACATATGGGCAGGTATATCGCTGAAGCCTCCAGGACACTGGCATATATATCATCATTCCATCTGGAAATATGGAAAAAATATTGATTTAGTATCTTTAGATCAGGTTATTCAGTCTACTCAACATCTACTTTCCCTTATATTTTCAGGCCAATGCCATTTCTGCTTTTCCTCTTTTATTCAGAACCAACAACCTGGGGGATGGGTGGGGGGAGGTGGGGACGTGGGGGTGGGGGTAGGGAAGGGAAGGAAGAAAGAAAAAAAGAAAAACAATTTTGCCTCAATATCTCTTTCAGTAATTTCATTCCTAAACATCTCAACCATGCCACTGCCTGGAGCCAATTCACCTCAGTCTTACTTCTATTTTAGGCCTTCTTCTAGGCACTTTAGAAAACCTCTTTACCTTAAGGGAAAAAAAACAACAACAACAATTGTCTGTGACAAAAAATGTTTATAGCAGCATGTTTTTTCAAAAGTAAAGATTTGGATGTAAACTTTTTTACAAAAGTAAAGTGTGTTGATGTCAACTGATTGGGGAAAAATAATAAAAAAAAATCACATGAATGTAATGGAATATTACTCTGTTGCAAGAAATAGTGCCTGTCATGAATACAGATAAGATCTGCAGGAAATAATACACAACGTAATAAGTGAAGCCAAGAAATCCATATATATGACAACAATGTAAAGGTGAAGACCAACCATGAAAAAAATAGTTAATGCTGTGAAATTATAATGAACAAGCATGGCTTAGAAGAAGAGTTATATGAAGACACTCCTACCACCACCCCAAAGATGACAAGTATTATATACTTTGCACATATTTTTAGGCTTTTTCAATGTATTCACCAATTATTCTGATTTCTTCCCCTTTTCACTTAAAAATACTGTTTGTTTTATGAGGTGGCTGTCTGGTAGGAAAGAGGAAGAAGGGATACTGGGAAGACTATGATAATGTAAAACAAAATCAGTTAAAAACTTTATAAAAGGAAATCTGACTTTCATTTGTTTGTGTCTTGCATTCCATCCTTCTCCAATAAACAGATTTCAGTTCTGTCACATGATTCCCAGGACCTATGAATTCTGATGGATGTAATAAATAATAATATTTCCAGAGAACTTAAGATGATGCCCACTACATCCTGACAGAAACAAAGTGTCAGAAAGTGACATTTTTAACATAAAAATGAAAAAAAAATTAATGAAAAACTACAATGTTTTGAATCCTTTGTTATATTCACCCGTGTCCAAGTTCTGTGCCCCTTCTCTGAACCATCAAAGCATTATTTTGCCTCTCATATTTATTATATTTTATTTTATCTTTAATATTTATATATGTAGCTTATCTTACCTCCTTCACCATGAATTTATTGAGAGAAGAATCATGGGATTATAGATATAGAGCTGGAAAGGATAAATTTAAGACTTCATTAAGGGTAACCACCTCCTTATTTTGCAGATAAAGAAATGGAGGAGTAGAGAAGTTAGGAATATTGATGGAATTAAATAAGAAAAAAAAGAAAACATCTGAAGACTTTTACATAGTCAGGAAGTAATTAAGTAGTAGAGACAGCATAATGTCAAGCTATTAGGAGACACCCTGTTTTCCAGAGCTAAGATCCAGTTAGCAGGCTGTGCCCTGAGCTTGTCATAACAATAATCCTTTGTACTCACCTTCGGGATGATCTCAGCCTCTGGCAAAATCACATAATTATTGTATTGCTTTGACTAGCACCAGGTGTTCTCTGAGCTCAGACAAGCACCAGACAAGTATCCATATTCTCATCATGAAGCCCTGTTATGAAACAAATTTGTCTCATTTTTACTGTTACCTTTCATTGTTAGTGCTACAGCTCAACAGAGAGCCATTGGTATAAGTATTGAGATCTCACACCGCCTTGAATCCTCTCTCTAGGGGCAGGGCCCCAGCCCATGTGTCCTTGCTTATCAACCATTTCTCTCACTTTGAAATTAAACTTCTGTTTGATTCCTGACTCTCCTGTCTCTAACCTGCTCTGTTCAGCTCCTGCCATCTGCAGGTTACAGGCCAATTTGGCCCAGCTGGTAATTCAAACATAATTTATCTGATTCCAAAATCACCACACTTCATTTTACTTTTAGCCCACTGCCCGCCTCTCCTCTAAGGATGTATACCAGCTCCCTTTTATTTTTTAGCTTTACTAGGGACTTGTGTCTTTACTAGGTATATAAGGTCCCTGAGAGCAATCTATCTTTTTTTCCTGTTTTTGTATTATAGGAGCTAATCATAGTACCTGGCATATAGTGAGTGTTTAAGCAATGCTACACCTATCTATCTATTTATCTATCTATCTATCTATCTATCTATCTATCTATCTATCTATCTATCTATCTATCTCTACCTACCTACCTATCATCTCTCTCATTTCTTTTTTTTCCATTAACTACATGCCTCCAATATTTCTAATGTGGTCTCTACCACAACAGCTAATACAATGCCTCACATATAAGAGAGAGAGAGAGAGAGAGAGAGAGAGAGAGAGAGAGAGAGAGAGAGAGAGAGAGAGAGAGAGAGAGAGAGAGAGAGGGAGAGAGGGAGAATGGGAGAAAGAGATGGGGGAGAAGGAAGGCTGGAAGGAAAAAAGGAAGAAAAATAAAAAATTAAAGAACTGATACTGTGGGAAAGATTAAAGTCTTTTCAAACAGCTTTTACTGAATTTCCTCTTTTACCAGTACTTTGGGGTCACCACTTAAGATTTTTTATTTTGACGTCTGGACTGAGGCAACTATTGACTAACCTGTGGAAAAGTTTATATTACCTGAGTTTAAACCAAAGTAATTCATCTAAATTAATTTAATGCCTATGTGTGTACCCACTCAAGGGCACCCACTCAAAATGATTGAATTACTAGATTTCTTTCAAACATCAGAGAAGTGTGTTTTTTTCCAAACACCCCTGAGCTTGCTCAGCAACTTTACTATACAAAAACATGATTACCTCTTATTGAGCTATGATTTCTGTTCATATGCTGAAATATCAGTTTTCATTCTACCGTCTAAGGAAGCATATCTTTGCCCTGAACAACTTGTCCTATTTTCTTCATTAGTATTCTGTATCCAATGCCAAAAGTAAGCATAGAAACTTATTCTGGGAATGAAACAGAAAAATCACATAAATGTTATATTAGGATGGAGATTTTAGATAGATAGATAGAGAGAGAGAGATACATAGACATAGAGATATATGTATGTGTATATATACAAAATTTATGTGTGAATGTGTATGTCTGTATATATGTGTGTATATATGTATATGGTTACACATATATTCATATATGTGTGCATGGGATTCATTTAAAACAATAATTTTAAATCATTTGTGAATATTGTAGGCTATGAATTACTTTACCTTCAGTGTTTCTGCTAAAGGAGTTGTACCTCTATACGAGGCATAGTAACAGAACTACCCTCTTCTAATACACACACACACGCACACACATCTTTGTAAAGGGGAAAGAAAATTTTAGAAACAATTCCTGAGGTTTTATTTCTGTATAGCTTTTCACTGCCAATATCATTGCTCCACTATCCAAGCCCTAAATGTCCTCTGGGAAAGAATTGTCATATTCTCTGAGATCAGAAACCCCTCTTCTTTTATTACAAACTATTAACAAACACAAAAACATTTCAATAAAAAAAAAGGTTAAGAAAGAAGCTTATCTAAGAAACTCTGAACTTCCATTATGTAATAGCAGACTTGTGTTTTTCACTTTCCACAGATCCTTACAATTGCATGAAGCAATGAGAAGGTTCACAGCTACACATAGGCAATCACCTATCTGAACCAGTAGAATACCTGTAAAACTGAATCAAGATGCTTCATGTGGATATAAATTTAAGTCAAGTCATGGCCCAAGTTACTGCAGGCTGTTTCTAATTCATTTGGCTTTTCAGTTCTTCTCCCTATAAGACTGAGATAATTGATAATACTTGGCATCTACTTCTAAAGGATTTGTGAAGAATGATTTTTAATATGTGTAAAGTGCCTTGGTATCCTCAGAGAAAACAACACTGCATAAATACTAAGTCTTTTCATAGAATTCTCAACAAAATCCTATGGACTGGAAGGCTTCATGAATTCTGTCATGAGCTCATTAAAAGAGGAAGGGAGCACAAATCAAGGAATAAAACAGCCTTTCAATAAAATTATTTTCGAATCTAAAGTGCTGGTTTTACCTCTAAATTATCACTAGCCAACCTGCTTTCTGAGCTGTCAACATTTCACTAAACATTCTGTTTGAACTCTTACATTCCTCCTGAAATTTATGAGCCAAAACCTATTTGTACTGTAATGTTTTGCATTATAAACTGAGTTGGATGTCTCTTGATAAAACATCACAAAAATTAGAATTAGGTTGGGCATTTTCACTGTTCAATTATGATTAATGATGCTTTAAAGTGTTCTACCACAAAGGGCAACACACTTTTTTTGGCTAGCTTGTTCCACTATAGTTTACTGAGTGACTATGCTTTGAATTTATTAGAAAGTAGTTTTTCCTTCTAAGCATAGTGAAACTTTCTATGTGCTTTATGTGACTTATAATCCTGAGTGCTGGCATAATTTCCTAAATTTCACATCAGACTCACATCTCTGGCATTTTTCAGGTCCAGCTTTCTCCTTGTCACTGATTATTGATAGAAAGTCAATTCACAGAATGGTGTTAATAATATAAATGATTTATAAAGAACATAGACTTGAGAAAACAAAAACTATTACTAGCAGTACTGGCTGTAGGCAAAGTTCTCAGGTTAAATTTCTCAGAGGATTCCTACCCTACCCATTCTAATACCTCTCCTGTTTCCCCTCCTCAGTCACTCTCAGTTACTTGATCCTTCTCTACTACTGTTCTCCTATTAGAATCTGCTGAAGTCCTTCATTATCTCTAAAGGGAAACTATGAAATCATTTATTCTTAGAGTTGAAATGGGAATTAGGTATCATCTACTGAAGGAATGCTATCATCTATATAGTGTCTTTCTTGACCCCATTTTATTATACTAAATTTCCTCTCATGATGATTACCTATTTTTCCTTTATATAGCTTCTTTGTAAATAGTTGTTTACCTTTTCTCTCCTCCATTACATTGTGAGTTTCATGAGGCTAGGGATTGTCTTTTGTCTTTTTTTTGTATTATTGGTATTTAGCACAAGGCCAGAAACAAAGCAGGTAACTAAAAAAGGTTTATTTACTGATTGACTAAATGTTTAACAACAGACTCTCCAACTCAGTGTTAACTTTAATCTTCAGTGTTAACACCTTCTTAAGTCTTGGCAATCAACAAAACAATAAATTAAGCCTTGATGTATAGCATTTGCTGATTTTTGAAGTGAAAATCCTCTCACTGATAATTTAATAGTCAATGGCAAATCAGTCAAAGCTGTCTCTAACAGACCAATAATTGCCCCACTCATAATAATACCCTCTGCTACAATACCTCCAGTAAGGAGGGTAAAGTAACTCATAAGTTATCACATTACATTTCAGGATAGTTCTACCTATTAAGAAATTTTGGGGAAGGCAGAGTCAAGGTGGTGAGGAAAGGCAGGAACTCAGCTAACGTCTCCCAATTTCATCTCCCAAAAACTATAAAATGAGCCCTAAAAATGAATTCTGGAGAGATAGAACCAGCAGAAGAACAGGATGAAATAATTTTGAAGCTCAAGATAACTTAGAAGGTCAGCAAGAAAAGGCTATTTTAAAACAAAAAAAAATAATGTAGTACAGCACAGGTGGTGTCCAGGCAAGCCAGCAGGTAAGCAGAAAAACCCTGAGCCCCACTGTAGGCAAGCAGGAAGACCCCACACCTCAATCACAGCCAGCAGCAAGTCACTGCAGCCCTAGCACAGACATGTCAGTGGAAAGGACTCACACCTCAGTCACAAGATGTTTGGGACAAACAGTGCTCCTTCTACCCCAGGAGGAGAACTCAACTTTAACATAAATTCAAAAGTCATGAAACAGCTGGGAAAATGAGAAATTTTTTTTAAAAAATGAAGAAGTTGGTCATAAACAAATTACTTTGGTGACAGGAAAGATCAAAACACAAACTCAGAAGGGGATAGCAATGTCAAAATGGCAACATGCAAAGCCTCAGGAAAAAAATGAATTGGTTTTGGCCCCAAAAAGAACGCATGGAAAAGCTCAAGGAACATTTGAGAAGTCCAATAAGAAAGGTAGAGGGAAAATTAGGAAAATAAATGAGAGCGATGTAAGAGAATCATAAAAAAAGGAATTAACGGCTTCGTAAAGGAAGCACAAAAATGGGGGAAAAGATGTACAAAAATTTCACTGAAGAAAATAACTCCTTAAAACTAGAATTGGACAAATGGAAGCTAATGACTCCCTGAGATTATCAAGGAATAATCAAAGAAAACCAAAAGAATGAAAATAGAAGAAAATGTGAAACATCTTATTGAGGAAAAGACTGATTCAGAAAATAGATCCAGGAGAGATAATTTAAGAATTATTGGACTACCAGAAAGTCATGAGGAAGAGAAGAGCCTGGAAATCATGTTTCAAGAAATTATCAAGGAAAACTGTACTGAAATCCTGGGACCAAAGGGTAAAAGAGAAATTAAAAGAATCCATTGATTAGCTCATAAACACATCCCCAAATGAAAACTCCCAGGAATATTATAGTCAAATTCCAGAGTCCTCAGGTCAAGGAGAAAATACTGCAAGTAGCCAAAAAGAAACAATTGAGATATCATAGAGCCACAGTTAAGATGATACAGAATTTAGCAGCTTTTTCATTAAAGGAGTGGAGGATTTGGAATACATTAATCCAAAAGGCAAAGGAATAAGCATTACAACTAACAATCACCTATGCAGCAAAACTGATTATAATCCTTCTGGGGGAAAATGGACATTCATTTTAAGCATTCCTGATGAAAAGACCAGAGCTGAACAGAAAATATAATTTTCAAATACAAGACTCAAGAGAAGCATAAAAAGGTAAACAGTAAAGAGAAACCATAAGAGATTTAATAAGATTAAACTGTTAACATTCCTACATGGGAAAATTATACTTGTAACTGTTAAGAACTTTATCATTGTTAAAATTCATATGGAAGAATAAAAGGTCAAGAATATCAATTGAATTGAATCAATGAAAAAAAGTCAAGGAACGTAGCTCAACAATTCTTGATTTAAAACTGCATGACAAAGTAGTAGTCATCAAAACAATCTGATACTGGCTAAGAAATAGAGTTCTGGACCAGTGGAACAGATTAGGTATGCAACATACAGTAATAAATGACTGTAGTGATCTAGTTTGATATATCCAAAGCAGCTTTGGGGACAAAAGTTTACTTTGAAAAAAACTGTTGTGAAAACGAGAAAATGGTTTGGCAGAAACTAGGTATAGGCCAACATCTCACACTGTATACCAGCATAAGGTCAAATTGAATACATGATTTAGACATATTAACAAATTAATAAACAAGGTGGTAATTAATAAACAAATTAATTGAACTGTCAGATCTATGGGGAAAGGAAGAATTTAAGACCAAACAGGAGATAGAAAGTATGGCAAGATGTGAAATTTTGCTTATATTAACTTAAGAAGATTTTGCTAATATTATCCTCATCTTACTGATGAGGAAACTGTGACACTCAGAGTTTAAATAACTTGCCCAAGGACACATAGCTAATAAGTATCTGAGACTGGATTTTAATTCAGATCTTCCTAATTCCAGACCCAATTCCCTATCCACTGTTCCATTTAACTGTCTCAAAAAGTAGAGTGGGACTCAAAGCCAAGGAGGTCTTGATTCCAGTTCTGCCTCTAATTCATACTATTTATGTGGCCTTGTGCAATTTACTTAACTTCTCAGTATCATAGGCAATAAATCTAGAAGTTGTTCACCTACATTGTTAAAGGGAGTTTTGTCACAAGACAGTTCCCTCTACCAAAGAAATCACAGATCTCACGCCTCTTCTATAGACATAAAATAAATTAAAGTCTTGGTTACAAAGACAATTTTTAAAAAGACATACTTTTGTGACCCTTTCTATACCTTATTTAGTTGTGAACTCTTCTACAGCCATAGATATGAAAGATGAGTAAATTTTCTGTTAACTGGTTTGACTGTGCTCATACCCTGTGTTCCTTTCTCTTTTTGTCTTTATTTGATCTTTGCTTCTTCAGTGAGTAGAGGTGGAAGAAAAAATAAATAAACATAATAACACCAAAATAAAGATACTTCAAGTCATCAAATACTTGAAGTTAGAAGATGGAGTGTGTAAATATATTATGTAAATTATACAGGTGTATATATATTTGTATATATACATATGTAAAACCTAAATATATATATATATGTATATATACATATATATATATGTATATATATATGTGTATATATATATATAAGAATGTGTGTGTGTAGATAAATAGATAGATAAACAAATTAGAACCTTCGAAGAGTCTCTAAAAACATTCTTCATTGGTGGTGACCTACTCTGCTTATGCATTAAGTTGACTAAACTCCTCAGTTTAGTTTTTAGAGACCTTCACAGTTGAACTCCAGAGTAATTTCATATTAATTTCATCATGTACACTGTATTCCCACAAAACCCAATTATTTATTTTTTCTTGAATCCCTATCTTCCACCTTCCCCCTCTCACCATTTATATGGTTACATACTTGAACCTCAGCTCTGTATTTGGGAACCTGTATCTTCCACAACTACTAGTTCAGTTGTCATCTTCTATGGGAAGAGTTAAGATATCTACTGCTATGCTAGAATTCTCTCCCTCTTCATATTATCTGCATTTATAAATATCTTAAAATATTGCATCCTCTCATTATAATATAAACTCCCTTATGGCAAGGAATTTTTGCCATATTACCTCTATATTCCATGTGCCTTGTATAGTGCCTTATATATGGAAAATGGTTAGTGATGTTTCTTGCATGAATGGATGATTTACACCTATAATTTATATGTTATTCTGAGAGAAAAATACAATCTGACAAGTTACAAGAACTAAACAAATTTGAAATTTACATTTCAATAAAACTATTAAAATGGGGAAAATATAGAAATAGTCCAACCCCTCACTGAAAATGAATCTTCATTACTGTATGTCCAAATAGAGTTCATCTGGCCTGTATTTAATGAATTACAAAAAGGAAGAACCCACTACCTCCTGAAACAGGCCATTGGATTGCTACATAGCTGTAATTGTTGGAATATTTTTTCCTTGTTCTAAAACCTAAAATTTTTTTTTCCCATGAATTCTCTACTCATTGCTTTATTTTCTGCCCTTTGGAATCAAATAGATTAATTAAATCCTCTTTCACAAGAAATTACTTCAAATACTTTGAAGATAACTGTCTCTATCATTTCTGCTTCTCTAGACTAGGCTTTCCTGATTCTTTTGATTTATCCTTATATGACATGGAATATAGGTTTTGTGTTCTCATGTGGTATAATATTTATAAGCTGAAGGAACTAGGAATACTTTGCCTGGAAGAAAAGGAAAAAAAAAAGACTCAGGAATGACATGATTGTGGTCTTCAAAGTACTTAAGTATTGTCACATGGATAAAGGATTAGATTTACTCTGTTTGGTCCCAACGGGCAATGTTCTTCCTAAATTATGGTAACCATGACTGAACATATTACTCTAGATATAGCTTCATCATGGCAGACTACAAGCATGGAAAATGACCTTTTTCTTGGATGTTCTCCTTCTCTTAATGTAGTACAAGAATGCATTAGCTTTTTTTGGCTGCCACCTCACTCTGTTGACTCATATCAAGCTTGCCATCAACAAACCCCCAAGATCTGAATTTGTTAATCTGTGGCATGCCTAGGACTATGCTAAGCACAGGGGATACAAATAAAAGAAAAATATTATCTTTCTTCAAGGATTTTATAGTCTAAAGGGGTTGGAAAATGGGAAACAGAACATATACATTCAGAACAGATAGACAACCTTAGAGAAGACTCTTAACAGTCAGGGGTAATAAAAATTGGCCTCCAGAAGAGGTGGCACTTGAGCTGAGCCTGTTTTAAAACCTGCTTAGAGATGATGGAGAGCATTTTATGCAGAGGTACAGACAAGTATGGGGGGTAGGTTTTGTGAATAACAAGTAGGCATGTATGGCTAGATCATAGAGTAGTACATGGAGGGGATTTTGGTGTTAAAAAGGCAAGTAGGAAGGAGCCAGGTTGTGCAAAATTTTGAATGTCAAACAAAAGACTTTTAATGTAATCTTTCAGGGAGTCACTGGAGTTTATTGGGTAGGGGAATGACATTTTCAGGACTATTCTTCAGTAAAAATCACTTTAGCAGGCATGTGAAAAATGGATTTGTGTGGAAAGACATGAGATAGGGAGACTAATTAGAATACAATTATAAGGGCCCATGTGAGAGGCAATGAAGGCTTGAAATGAAAGGTGACTTTATAGAAAGGAGGATAGCTACATATAAGAGATATTGTAGGAATGATAACCCTTGGCAAGTAATTAAATAAGACAATTGAGAGTGAGCAATAAATGATGACACTAAGATTTCAAATTTGATTTGCCAGATGGTGCCTTCGACAATGACAAAAGGAATTCATTTTGGTGGTAAAATCATAATTTATGTTTTGTCTATACTGAATTTTAAATACCTATAGGACACCCAGTTCAAAAAAGTCTAATAGGTGATCTCATGTGGGATACTAGAGATTATATGTAGATTTGAGAATTATGTGAATCAAGATAATAGAACCCATGGGAAATGATAAATCACTAAGTAAGATAGTTGTAATAACCTTTGGCCCACTTATTCCTGGAGGTTCTTCACATTGATCAGAACAGCCCATTCCACTGCTATCAGAATCCTTTCCTCCTACCACCTCGGGATTGCCTAATTAGCACATTGGTGCTCAAGTCTATTGAACCTTTTTTGTTCTCCTGCTTTAACCAACCGTATCCTCTCTAATTGGAAAAAAAAAAAACATTCCTACCTTGGAATAAGGGGCTAACTCTGTATCAGACCCAGAAGTATATAATCCCTTGATTAAAGGTCAGGGAAAATAGGGGACTACTCTGACTGTTTCGGCCCCTATATATTTTTCCTTGCATGGCCAAATCTCTGACATCACTCTATACTCTAGGATGACTCACCCTCACTGCTCAGTATCACTTTTCAGATGACCCCATCTGCCAAAAGCTGCCCCTATTTAGCATAGTAAACAGCACAGAATAACATCTTAATAAATGTTTATTGACTTGTTTATTTAACCAACTCTCCATATTCACCTTAAAGATCTCATAAAGCAAGGGCTTGAAGCATAAACCTCACACCCCTTGCAGAAAGAGTCCTCATTTTTCTGATATCTTGACTGAAAAGAAATATTTGTCCTGAACTATATATCCTTTGGTTCCCTTCTCCTTTGACCTCTTAGGTAGAGAAAGTAGGAGCAGTTAAATAATGCAGAAAAAAGGAGAAGAAAGCCCAGGAAAAGCTGTGAAAATGATCACAGTGGGCATGACACAGATGAAGAATCAGCAATGAGAAAGAGAAGACAGACAAGTAGGAGGAGAATTAAGAAAGAGGAATGTTACCTTCTCTACCACCACCAAAAAAAAAAAATAAAAGAACCAGAGAGATGAGAATATGTAGGAGAAGGAAATAACTATTAGGGTCAAATTCTGAAGAGGATGCAAGAAAGATGAGATTGAGAAAAGACCATTAGATTTGATAATGCATCTCATACTACTGTAAATCACTGGTAATTGAAAGACAACAATTTTAGCTAAATGATGAGGTAAGAAGCAAAGCTGCTGAAGGTTAAGAAGATAGTGAAAAGAGAGGGAGTACAGGAGATTGTCTTCAGACAACCTGCCATCCAGCCACATCTAACCAAAATGTACATGTGAAATTGACTTTTGGAAGCTCTGGATAAAACTTTTCAGGTGGCCCTATTGGATTTCATTTTTTTTTTTTTACTCAAACCAGGGCTGTAACAAAAGTGATATCCAGTATGTTAGCTCTGTCTCACCCCCAAGTTGAGCTGATGGGGTGATGGGACCTGGACCCCTGAAAGAAAAAATCCATATCTTTGAAAGAAACCCAGGCCCTGAATTTTGTTTCAGCAGCCCAGATCACTGGCCTCTGCCCAAGGCAACTGGCCCAACCCAGCCCACCTAGATCACTTAATTAGTTTACTTGATAATCTTTCACCGCCTCTTTTGGCCCACCTCAGACTACCTAACGCTCCTTAACCCCATCTAGTCATGAGAGTTTATTGGAAATTATGTCAAAATTTGGTTGCCCGGAGAAGTTCATCAGCATTGTACATCAATTTCCTGATGGCATGCTTGGCAGGGTTCTCAACAATGGACAATGCTCTCCTGACTTTCCAGTCACCAATGGAGTGAAAGAAGACTGTGTGCTTGCTCTATGCTTTTTCACATCATATTTTCAGACAATGAAGATGAAAATAGCATCAAGGTCAGTTACTGCACTGATGGTAAATTCTTCAACTTGAAAAGTATACAAGCCAAGAGCAAAGTGGAGGGAGTGTTGGTGCATGATTTTCTGTTTCCAGATGATTGTGCACTCAATGCAGCCTCTGAAGCTGAGATGCAACAAAGTATGGATTGCTTCTCTGCTGCTTGTGCTAATTTTGGCCTAACAATTAACACCAAGAAAACACAGGTTCTCCATCAGCCACCACCCCACCATCCATACGTGGAACCATCGATTACAGCAAATGGAGAAGTTTTGAAGGCTGTGGATAAGTTCACTTACCTTGGTAGTGCATTTTCCAGGGATGTACACATGGAAAGTAAGGTTGACATACTCATTGCCAGAGCTAGCTCAGTGTTTTGGAGGCTCCAAAGGAAAGCATGAGAGAGTAGAGGTATTCGACTGATTACCAAATTGAAGGTCTATAGGGCCACTGTGCTGCTCTCATTGTTGTATGCTTGTGAAAACTGGACAGTATACCAGCACCATGCCAGGAAACTTCCATTTGAATTGTCTTAGTAAGATTCTGAAGATAACCTGGCAGAATAAGGTACTAGACACTGACGTCTTTCCTCAACTAAACTGTCAAGCATTCAAACTCTGCTTCGGAGAGTGAAACTCTGATGGGTCGACCATGTTGTTCAAATGCAAACATATGCTTGCCTAAAAGACTATTTTATGGAGAAATTGTACAGGGCAAGTGTTCACATAGGGGTCAGAAGAAGCAACACAAAGACACTCTCAAGGTCTCTCTCAAGAACTTTGGAATTGATTGTGTAACATGGGACACACTGGCACAGAACCATTTAGCATAGTGTGTCCACATCAGTGAAGATGCTATGCTCTATGAGCAAAGCAGAATTGAAACAACTGAAAGGAAATGCAGGATCAGCAAGTTTAGAGAATCCACCCCAAATGCTCACATGGGCTATTTGTGCTGAAATGTTGTGCCAAAAAAAAGCGAGTGAGACCCAGATATAAATTTAGATGTGGATTTATTGAAGTGCATGACTGTTTGGAGTAATTACTCAAATCGAACAGCCCTGAGCAAAGGGAGAGAAAGAGTATTTAAAGGGAAAGAACACAATTAGATTTCTGTGGAGATGGGGAAACAAACAGTAGGACAAGCTGAGGCAGGATTATTTCCATGGGGAAAGGAACACAAACAGTGGGGTCCATGGAGATGGGAGTACAAACACTGGGGTCCATGGAGATGGGAATAAAAACAGTGGAGTGAGCTGGGGCAAGAAGGAGAAACTGCAGGGGGGGCAGGGCATAATGCAACCTGTGGTAGAGCATTCTGAGCTTGTATTGGTCTGATCAGCCACAGTCAGACACATAGAAACTTGACTCTAGAATAATGATGTCATTTTGGTCCTTTGAGAATGAAGGATAACAATCAACCAATCCTTTCACTATCTTTGTTTTTATATAAGCGTAAGTACCATCCTCATCAAATTGCTGATTCACTAGGAATCTAACCTGCTTCTATAGGTGTTACAATAAACTTTGTCATTTGACTGAAAGAAGGTTTGAGTGCTTAAATTCTTTCCAGGCTGACTTGCCCTGTATCCTGAAGTTTTCGGGTTCCCAGCAACCCCAAACCACACCAGAGGCATCTGGATGTTTTATAAAAATCCTTTTCTAAACTTTATGTGTCATTTATAAGACTGGTAAACTGAACAAGATGAGGCATAGATTTTTGGGGCACTATACTAGAAACCTCCTCAAAAAACTGGCATCAGTTAATTTATAAAGGCTATTCTTTGAGTTTAATCATTAAACCAGCTCTATATCCATATAATTTAAGTAAACTCTAACCCAGAATATTCCATAAGAGTAGTGTGAGATATTTTATCAACAAACTAGTAAGTAATCAATCATCAATTTAGATTTGGAAGAGTCCTTAGAGGTCAGTCAAATATTAAAAAGTGTTCTTAAACACTGTCAACCTGAAATAAAGAATACTACCAAGGTAGCAAAAGAATAGGAATTTCAATAAAGGTAAAGATACCACAATTCATGCATTACCACACAGCACCAGAATACTAGAGTGCCCAAGATGGGAAGGGGGGAGGGGTCAAGTTTAAATACATTTTTCATAGGAAAGTCCACAGAGAAGGCTTAAGGAGGCTGGAAGTGGCACTAACAGGAAAAGTCAAGGGAAGTTTCTTTTACAAAATAGTCAGAATTTGGCGGGGGAGGTTTTCTTTCTTTTTTTCAAGTGGTTTTGATAGGCCTCGTTTTAACTAGTTGTTGCTCTCAAGTAATTCACAGCTCTGGGATTGGGCAAGGTCAGTACATAGTCAGCTACATGCAACAACACCAATAGTCTTTATGATCAATGATTTCAACAAACTCCATATAATAAGCATTCATTAAGCACCTGTTATGTGCAAGACATTGTAATGAGCACTGGGGATTCAAAGCTTAATAATAACAATAATAATTAATATTTATATAATGCTTTATATTTTGCAAAGCACTTTACAAATGTCATCACATTTTACCCTCAAAACAACCCTGGGCAGTGAGTGCCCATTACCATCACTTTAAAGATGAGGAAACTGAAGATAAACTACTTGCTCAGGGTCACCGGGCTAAGAAGTGTTTTGAGGCCATTTGAACTCAGGTCTTCTTGACTCCAGGTACAATTCTCAATCCACTGAACTACTTTAGTGGATCTGAAGTCAAGAAGTCACCTACTTCTCAGTATTGCTGTGAGGTTAAAATGAAAAAAATATTTGTTAAGTGCTTTGCAAACTTTAAAATCCTAGCTGGATAGTAGCTATTCCTACTATTACAACAACAATATCTACTACTATTAAAAACTGTAAAATTGAAAAAAAAAATTAATTCTACTTTGCTTATACTTAAACTAGATTTAATATTCCCTTTCTTGATTCCCTCACCTTGTAAACTTCACTCGCCATCCACATTCTGGAGAAATTTGCCTAAAGGTCAAGTTTTTTTTTTATTATTTTATTTTATTTATTTAATATATTTAGTTTTCAGCATTGATTTTCACAAGAGTTTGAATTACAAATTTTCTCCCCATTTCTACCCTCCCCCCCACTCCAAGATGGTGTATATTCTGGTTGCCCTGTTCCTCAGTCAACCTTCCCTTCTGTCAACCCACTCCCCTCCCATCCCCTTTACCCTTCTTCTCTTGTAGAGCAAGATAAATTTCTACACCTCCTTGCCTGTGTATCTTATTTTCTAGTTGCATGCAAAAAGTTTTCTTTTGTTTTGTTTTTGAACATATGTTTTTAAAACTTTGAGTTCCAAATTCTCTCTCCTCTTCCCTTCCCACCCACCCTCCCCAAGAAGTCAAGCAATTCAACATAGGCCACATGTGTATCATTATGTAAAACCCTTCCACAATATTCATGTTGTGAAAGACTAACTATATTTTGCTCATTCCTAACCTATCCCCCTTTATTGAATTTTCTCCCTTGACCCTGTTCCTTTTCAAAAGTATTTGTTTTTGATTACCTCCTCCCCCATCTGCCCTTCCTTCTATCATCCCCCCTTTTTATCTTCTTCCTCCTTCTTTCCTGTGGGATAAGTTTTTTTTTTCTTATAATTACTTTCACCTTTGTAACCCTGCCCATCACCCATTTTCCAGGGAAACTTGTTTAACATAAAAGGCCAAATCTCATCAATTTAAACCCCTGTAGCAACTTCTATGCTGCCTGGAGAATAATTTCCATCACCTGAGAACCTTTGTCTTATGACTGGAATCAAATGTCTTGTCTGCCTTAAGGGAGTTTCAGTAGGGGATGTCTAAATGATGTAATTTCAATAACATGTCATCAGCCAATCAGAAGAAGATATACCTATATTGCTGGGGATTTTGCTCTATCATCTTGCTCATTATTTTAAAAGTCCTCATCAACCTTCACTCAAGGTCTTTGATCATCAAGAGAGGCCATCAACACCATTTATTGGTAATTGCTAGTCTTACTATTAAATGAATTGTACACAGAACTTTGTTTCTCAGAATTTCTCTCAAGACAGAGTAGTCTGTGCCCTCAAACAACTTACATTGTACTGAGTATATAGAAAATGCACCCAAGATAAGTAACAAAATGTAATTTCAGGAGAAAAAAGGAACAAACAACTAGAGAAACTAGAAATGGTTTTACAGAAGCAATTGAAGCTGAGGAAATTGTTGTTAAAAGACAAAGTTTTGTGAGTCAGATGTTTAAAAGAAGTCCACTCCAGATATTGTAGATGGCCTGTACTAATACTAGAGGTAAAAGATAGAAAGTTGGTTTGGGGGATAAACTTGTGCTCCAGTTTGACTAGGATATACAGTTTATGGAAAAGAAGTTGTGCCAAACAAGGATACAGTGGTAAGAAAGAACTTGATTATAGAGAACTTTGAATTACAGGCTCTGAAGTAGTCAGCCAGTAAATAAGCATTTATTTAGATCCTACTATGTGCCAGGCACTGAACTAAGTACCTATATAATCCTCAAAGCAGTAGGGAGCTGCTGGAGGGTTTCTAGCAGGGACACAAAATGATTAGTCCTATGAATTAGCAAGATTATTTCAAAAATTATGTGGAAAAAAATAAGAGAGGGAGAAAAGACTTGAAGCAGAGAAGCTGCTTTTAGCAGTCTAAATGAGAGATAATAGAGGTCTGAAATAGTGTGATGGGTGAACAGGTAGAAGGGAATGGATATGAGAACTACTGTGGTGGCAGAAGCAATAAGACTTAGGAAGAAATTTGATGTAGGAGGTGAGGGAGAGGGAAGGAGGTTTTTAAGGTTACAAGTTTGGACATGATGAATTTGAGGTGCTGAGAATATTCCTGAAGGGAATATCCAACAAGAAACTGGTAATATGGGAAAAGATTTCTGGGGAATACCAGAGATATAGATTTAGAATTCTTCTATGTACAAATGATTACTAAAGTCGTAAAAATGGGTGAGAACACCAAGACAGGAAGAGTAACAAAAGAAGGCAAGAACGCATAAGAGAAAGGCCAGGGGAACACCTTTGCTAAGGTTTTAGGAAATGGATAATTATACAGCAAAAGACATTAAGAAGGGTCAGTCAAGGTGACAGAAGGGGAAGCAGAAGAGAATAGTGCTAGGGAAGTAAAGAAAGGAGAGGATACTCCAAAGGAGGGCATTATTCTCAATATCAAAGACTATAGAGAAGTAAAAGAGGAGGACTGGAAAAAGGCCATTGGAGTTGGCAATTAGAAAATTTTATTGGTAACCTTTAAAAGAGTACTTTTAGTCAAGTAGTGGGTTGGAAACCAGATTGTAAGAAGATAGGAAATGAGTGGGAAGTGAAGATGTGAAGGTGGTGAGTATTGCTAATTTCTCCTGAGACTTTGACAGTAAATTTTAGAACAGTAGCTCAATGGTCAAATATCTCCCACAAAAAAAAAAAAATCTAATCCTATTGTCCAATAAAAACAAATGCATTTTGAGTAGTAGCAATGCAATTCTAGAGTTCTTAGGAAAGTTTTCAATAAGGATGACATAAATGATAGAACCCTTCAAGGGCTGACCACTTCCATCTAAACTGCCCATGCATTCCTTGAACTCCTGGGCTTGCTATTTGTCCCTCCAATGAAGCCTTAGGATTTCTGCACCTTACCAGCCATTCTCTATTACTTCCTCACTTAAAATGTGAGCTCCTTCAGGGAAGGGAATGCTTTAATATTGCCATTTCTATCCTTAACACTAATGATAGTGGCTGGTACATAGTGCTAAATAGGTTTTTATTCATCCATTCAAAGAAAGAACTGGTAATAAGATTTGAAACTTCATTAAACCTGTCTTGATGATAATTTGTGTTTCCCTTTTGAGAAAAAAAAAACAGAGAGAGAATCCAAAAGTAAATGTCTTTTGCCCACTATGTTAAAAAGAGACAGGTCTGATATAACACACTTCAGTTGAGAAAAATAACTCTTATTCACTATGAAAAATTATGTATTATTTTAACAAAATTTCACATTTCCATTTTATTTAGGACATAGTTAATGATCCTTTAGTTAAAATTTTTCAAAATTCATCCTGGATTTTTGTGTATTTTTTAATGTTTCAATTTGGCTTGGAGATGACTGTGTCTATGTGAAATATATTGAAGAAATCTGTGAATTTCCTCCATAAGTCTCTTTTAAAAGCTAGGTAGTTCTTTCCCTGCATCAGGGAACACTCAAATTCCTTCTAAAACACATTTTCTCTTGATCATCAGGTACCTAATCACACATGCCCTAGTGGTCATCCATAAAATATACATATGTCATCCTAAAAGACTAAATATGAACCAGGAGGGAGAATTCTAGTAAAATCCCTGAAGAGGAACTATATGGGATGATTAGTAAAAGACTTTTCAATTAGACCTTGGCCTAGATGTATTTCTCCATCTTCTCACCCCCATCACCAGTTTATCTAGAAGAGAATATTGCAAACCTTGAAAGTAAAGCTACATGGCATCCTTAATAGATGGAGAGACTTGAAGCCAAGAAGACCTGCATTCAGATTCTGACTTATTGACACTTAGGAACTGTGTACCCTGAGCAAGTCACTTGAACTGTCTTAGCTTCAATTAGTTGATCTGTAAAACAGGTATTTTAGTAGCACTTACCTTATGAGATTGTCATGAGGATCAAATGAATTAAAATACATGATGCACTTTGCAAAGCTTAAAACCACATATAAATGATAACCAGTAAATTTAGCAATGTGTCTCAGCATCTTCACCCTGGAATAGCAGGTTCTAGAGGCAATGTTAGCCTTGGGAGCTGAGACCTGGATTAATCTGATGAAAGAAAGGCGGAGTTTTGCATTCACAATGAAAGAAAACTCTGTCAGGTGTTATGGGGAACTTCTTAAGCAACCCACAAAGGGGAGAAAAAGACTTCCAGCTTCCAGGAGCTGTGAGTTAACCATTTGTTACATGTGATTTCTGAACTTGAACCCAATTCCCCCGGGTTCTGGATATACTTGAGGGAAGAGTGTGTCACAGATATTTGAGAAGGGAAGGGATATTTTGAATGAAATATTCTCACTATACCACCTTAATAAATACTCCTTTCTGAAAGCTAATTGACACTAACTACATTTTCATTTGAACGTAGATAGAACCAGACTGTGGGTGGTTCATGAGTTATGATATGAAAAAAAATTCAACTTCATGCCCTACATGGCTACCACTAGAGCCCTGAGAAGATGTAGCTAGCAACACTCTAGTAACTTGACTGGTCACCTCAGATGATGTGATTCAAGAGAATTTTGCAGCTTATAAATTTTGTGATATAACTTCTTACTCCCTACAAAGAGAGTTATGACAGTAGTTTTGATCATTTTTGTTCCTAAAATAGATAGTTGGAAAAAAGTATGAATTTTTTGGGGGAAATCACAAAAAATAACATGTTTAGACAGATGTATACAAAATTAGATGAATAGTTTCATAATATATATTTATATACCCACAAACACAATATTCTATAAGTACTCTTCCAGTTTTTATATATTGATGTGTATATACATATGTGTGTGTATTCCTATATACATGATATACATATGCATTCATAGACATGAGATACTCAAATAATATTTGTTGGGTTGAGTTGTCTTGTACTGAATTGGATTGGACTGTATTGGATTAGAAAAATCTAGCAATGAGTTATTTTTTTTCTGTGTGTGTGGCTCTGTCTCTCTGTGTCTGTCTGTCTCTCTCTCTCCCTCTTTTTTCTACCTCTCTCTCAAAGTTGGTCCATGGGATAAAAGATTCCACCAGGCTGGAACTTGGAATTCCCCTAATATGCTCAATGTGTATAAACGACATTAAGGTATCACAGGAGAACTCCTTAATCAGGAGGAAAATTTTGATGTTTTAAATTAAAGGGTCATTTCATTAACCATGTCATAAAAATGTGGATTACTAAAATTTTTTGCATCTTTTTTAGGCTTGATAATATTCACTTTTTATCGTTTGCTCAGGGGCACCAAGAGAAATTTATATGAAACATGAATATTGATCAGTTAAAAAATAATAGTCAATAAAAAGAATCTTTTGTTTAAGACTTCCACTAAAATGAATAGCTTAAGGGGAGGATTCTGGGAACATGGCAGAGTAGGTCAGAAAATTTCAAGGTCTCAAGATTTTTCTTCACAAAAGAGATAGAGTATAGAGTACTTTGTCCCAAGCTTGAGTGGCTACGCTGTCCTTTCCAGAGCTATTTCTACACAGCAAGCTCTGCCACACCAGCACTCCTCCTCCCTCAAGAACTGCCAACCCAGACTGTGACTCAGATCTAGGCAGGCTCTGCACTCCTGCTATGATCCACCACTTAATTCCTCCCACCAGGTAGGCCTGGGGCAGGAAGCAACAGCAGCTGTAGTCCTGTAGCTGCCCCACCTCTGCTGCCCCCAGGGCAGTGGCCAAACCATGAATTCTTTTCACTCTGTCCCTGCAGTTTTTCCCACTAACCTTCTCTGTTGTCTTTGGTGTTTGTGGATTGAGAAGTCTGGTAACTGCCACAGCTCACTGATTCAGGGTGCTAGGACCTGTTCCACCCAGCTCCTTGTCTGGTTGGTCCAGGTGCAGCCCACACCGGGCTCTGCTTTGCTCAGCTCCCTGCTCTGTGAGATACACCTTATCCAGCAACCATCCAGGCTGTCCTGGGCTGGAGTCCTGCTTCCCTCTGCTATTTTGTGGGTTCTGCAATTCTATAATTTGTTCAGAGCCATCTTTTATTGGTGTTTGGAGGGTCCTGGTGGAGAACTTTAGGCAAGTCCTTGCTTTCCAGAAGCCATCTAGGCTCTGCCTCCAAGTCTGGAGGTCTTGGTTTGAGTTCAAGGTCAGAGGGGAGACCTGAAGAGATTCTGAGGCCAGAGGCACCATCCCCCCACACTGCAGGACTAGAGGTGATTAAACAAAGCTAAAATATTACCAAAAAATGCACAGACAAAGGAGAAAGAATCCTACATGGAGGGCTACTATGAGAATAGAAAAGACTGTGGTTCACCTTCAGAAGAGGGCACAGCAAAGAAACACTCTTCCACCCCAAAGAGTAGTCTCAAATGATCACTGGCTGAAAAAGAATTCATTAAAGAACTTTATTTTTTTTGTTTTTGTTTTTTTGCAGGGGGGAAGGCAGGGCAATTGGGGTTAAGTGACTTGCCCAAGGTCACACAGCTGGTAAATATGTCAAGTGTCTGAGGCCAGATTTTAATTCAGGTCCTCCTGACTTCAGGGCTGGTGCTCTATTCACTGGGCTACCTAGCTGCCCCATTGAAGAAATTTAAAAAGGCTTTAAAAGCAAAAGACAAAGTTTGAGGAAAAACTAAAAAGAAAAATAAGAACAATCCAAGAAAAACAAGTTTACAACAAGAAAGTCAACCAATTAGAAAAGGAGATCCAGAATCTTAAGGAAGAAAATGACTCCTTGAAAATCTCAATTGGGCAAGTGGAAGTCAGCAAAATTACAAGAGATCAAGAAATAAAGAAGCAAAAATGAAAAATGGATGAGAATGTGAAACATCTCATAAAAAAACAACTGATCTAAAGGACAGATCAAGAAAAGTAGAATAATGAGACTATGGGAAAGTTATGATAAAAAAAATAAAGAATCTTGATTCAATAATACAAGAAATAATTAAAGAAAATTGTGCTGAAGCATTAGAGTAAAAGGGGAAAGTGGAAATAGAAAAAAATCTATCAATCACCACCTAAAAGAGATCCTACAAGGAAAACTCACAGGAATATTAGTGTCAAATTCTGAAACCCACAGCTCAAGGACAAAATCTCACAAACAACAAGAAAAAAATACATATGGAGGAACCACAATTAGAATCACACAAGACCTAACAGTGGTGACATTAAAAGATAACAGGTCTTGTAACACTATATACTGAACAGCAAAAGAACTGGGTTTTGGGCCAAAAATATCATACCCAGCAAAGCTAAGCATAATTCTGAATGAGAAAACATGGACATTTAATGAATTGTCAGACTTTCCAGACTTTGTTAGAAAAAAAAATTCCTGAACTTAGAAGATTTGACATACAGGAGCCAAGAGAAATATAAGGTACATACCAATGACCAATTACAAGGGACTCAATAAGGGTAGACTGTTTACCTTTTGTGTAGTAAAATGCAAAACTTATGTCTAATATTGTTACTAGTAATTAGGTAGCTCATCAGAAAGATTGGGGTAGATGTTAGTACAATATGGCATCAAAAATGTTAATTCTGGAAACCTGTTTTCATCAGGAATGGGTTCAAGAGGGAACAATAGATATACATCTAGATGAGTATAAAAATCTTCTAAATTTAGAAAGAAATAAAACTCTAAGGGGATACAGACGGGAGGCAGGATAAAGGAGGGATCTTTAGAAGGGAGGGTGAGGGAATAGATTAAAAGGTGGATATAGAAAGATGTTTAGAGCAAGGGGCATGGGAGTATAAGAAAGGGATTCTTAAAAGGATAAGGGAGGTATCTTTAAAGGGGAGAGTGAGGCAATAGGTCTAAGAGGTGTACAAATGGTGTTTGGATTTATGGGAAGGAGAAGATGAAGGTGAGACTGCTTGAGGGGGGAGGTTAAGTAAGTGATAGAAAGGCAAGGTAGTGGGTAGAAGTAGAGGAGTTACAAGACATAGGAAAAAAAGAGATGTGCGCAAATGTAAAAACAAAGATTAAGAGTAAAATCTTTTAGGGAAGGTATATGTTCATATATATACATATATATATATGTAGGTTTATATACACGTAAGTGTATGTACATATCAATATCAACATATAAATATTCCTACACTTAATTGTACCTGGGGCAGAAAGGGGAGAGGAGGGGAGAAAAAAAAGAGCAAAGCAAATCATGTACAATAGAGAACAAAAGAAAACTGTAATGGCAAGCAAAGTGGGACTTTTCATTGTTTTTTTTTTCTTTTAGAGTGCTTCTCAGCATTAAGGAAACCAAGAGCTTTTGATTGAGCTTTGCTCTTTCCCAAATGTTGTCATGACGTCTGAAAAAAAAAATATGAACTTCTGGTTGATATTGGACAGGATATTAATATCCATAAACTTCTTCATTTTGAAAGTGACAGGACTATTTGGATCAGTGCCTTAAAGATGAATATTCAGAATGTGATTTTATCTGAGGAAATACTGAATTCAAGTTATGACTTTATGAAGCAGAAATAAGTAACTACGCTAAAATTTAAATGGTGGATAAATTAAAGTTCATGGCAATAAAATTCTTTGATTATTTATAATTAATTTGGTGGGGTTTTAAAAATGAAATCCTAGAACCATATTCTCTTTTCAAATTGCATTCATCCAGGCTGAAGTTTTATGGTGTTTGTAGGGTACGTGTGTGTGTGTGTGTGTGTGTGTGTGTGTGTGTGTGTGTAATTGTGACAATGTTCACACACTTTTTTTTGTTTTGTTTTATGTTTTCCTTTTCTGCTTTCTCAACAGACTAGCTATTTTCTACTTTAACATCTGCCATAATTTGTACACTAAACATTAGCCCAGACTGTCAGGCTGTTAGACAATTGATCATGGGCCCTTTCATACTCTGTCTTTACTGTCATAGACATAGTTTGGATTGAGGTCATAAGTTGTTACAGGCCCCTGATGTTGATTATGTTATGTTATTATAGGAATTTAATTTGTGTTTGTTGATATTACAATTTACCACCCATGGAGCACACTGTCTACAGAAATTATAGTGTGTCCAGATACAGAAACAATGCTTGGTCAGAGAGATGACAGTCCTGAAGAGAAGTACAAATAAACTGATGGAGAGGTAGAAACAGAAGCTATATACAAAATAGGAAGTCATGAATGTTTTCATCTGCATCAAGATGGGGAAGCTGGTTCTTCCATGCACTCATTTTTTAAAAAAGCAATTATTTAGTGCTGACAGTGCCAAATGGGAAAGTTAGGTGGTACAATGGACAGAGTGTTGGGCCTGGAGTCAGGAAGACTCATCTTCCTGAATTCAAATCTGGCCTCAGATACCCACTAGCTGTGTGATCTTGGGCAAGTCACTTAACCCTCGTTGCCTCAGTTTCTGCATTTGTAAAATGAGCTGGACAAGGCAATGTCAAACCACTGAGTTCTTTGTCAAGAAAATCTTAAATTGGATAACAAAGAGCAGAACAACTGAAATAACTGAAGGATAACAACAACAATGGTGCCATGTGCTCTACTAGGTACCAGAATAAAAAGAAAAAGAAAGAAATATCCCTTGCTCTCAAGGTATTGCATTCTATTTAAAAGAAAACTTACATACACAGAGATGAGGCAATATAAAATACATGAAGGATAAATGTAAAGTCATTTCATTTTTTACAAAAATATTTTTTCAGTTATCCAGTATTTATTTTTTCTCCTTACCACATTTTGACACTGACTGGAAAGGAAGGAATGGAGGAAGAAAAGAAAGTAAGGAAAAAAGTAAGGAAGGAAATATGGAGGGAATGAGGAAAAGACAGGACCTTTGCATTAATCAAGAAAAAAAGCATAGCCAGTAAAACAAATACTCACATTGGCCAAAAATAAATAAATAACAAATAGTATTATGTAAATTAAATTACCAAAATACAAAGTAATTTCAGAGGAAGGGCATAGGAACTGAGGAGAATTGGGATGGTTTTCATGTAAGAGATAGCACTTCAACTGAGTCTTGAAGGAAATTAGAAATGTCAAAATGAAGAGAGAGAGCATTCTTGGCATTGCCTGTGCAATGGCACAGAGATGGGAGACAGAACAGTATGTACTAGAAATAGCAAGAAAGGCAGTTTGGTTGGAATGTAGATTTGTACAGGGGAACACTGCACAATAAGCCTGGAAAGAGAAACAATAGCCAGTTCTCAAAGGGCTTTAAATTCCCTAAATTAATTCCTTTATGTGTCAGACCTGGAGTATAACATGTTACTCTCACGTACATTTTCTTTCTTTTTTTTTTCATGACATTCACCTTCAATGAAAAATGTCCTCCTACACATGTTCAGATTAATTTCTAAAAATAAAACAGAACAAAACAAAAACATCTTTTTAAAATATTCTTCTAATTCTTCTCCTATATTCAGTTTTCCTCTCCAATCCTTTGGCATGAATGCAAAAGTAATTACCCTAGAGCACAAATCTGAACATGTCACTCCACCACTCATCAAAATCCGTTGGCTATGTAATTGGCTATATAGTACCTATAAACTCTAGGGTGAAATGCATCAGATTCCTCTGTCTGACACTTGCCTGGTTCCAACCCACTTTTGTAAATTTATCTGACATTACCCTATATTCTCTATCATTCAGCCAAATTAACCTTAATGCTATTCTTTCCATGGGTAACTCTATCTTCTGTTTATGTATCCCTGGTCCTTTGTGAAAGCTATTCCCATACCTGAAATGTACTCACTCCTCACCTCTGTCACTTATCACTCTTAGTTTCTGTAAAGATCAACTCAAGTATGGCCTTCTATGTGAGACTTTTTTTTTCTAATTCTATAGGCTATTGTTCCCACTCTGACAAAATTATCTGATATGTATGGGTACTGGCTTGAATTTTGCAAGAGACAAAGTATTTAATATAACTTGTGGATAAGTTAAGAGATATTGATCTGGGGACTCCCTTTTATCATTGCCCCATTGCATGGTCCACTACTTCACAGAAAAAAAAAAACATTCATAATGCAATAAAAATCAGTTCATCTTTGATGACAGACAAACCCATTTTGAAATTACATCCAGTGTTTCCCAACTGAAATATGGTCAAAGGATATGAACAGGAAGTTTTCAGATGAAGAAACCAAATATATCTATAGGCATATGAAAAAATGCTTTAAATCACTTTTGATTAGAGAAATGCAAATTAAAATAACTCTGATGTGCCTCCTCATACCTATTAAATTAGCTAATATGACAGAAAAGGAAAATGATAAATGTTGATAAATGGGAAAATTGGGACACTGATGCATTGTTGGTGGAGTTGTGAACTAATCCAACCTTCTGGAGATGAATTTGAAACTATGACCAAAGGGCAATCATATGCCCTTTGAGCCAGCAATACCACTCTTAGGTCTGTATCTCTAAGAGATCACAAAAAAGGGGAAAGGACATATGTATACAAAAATATTTATAACAGTCTTTTTCATGGTGACAAAATATTGGAAATTCAGGGGATACCCATCAATTGGGGAATGGCTAAACAATTTGTGGCATATGAATGCAATGGAATACTATTTTTCTGTAAGTAATGATGAGCAGGATGGTTTCAGAAAAAAACTGAGGAAATAACTGCAGTCTCTCAAATTGCTTAATGTCTCATGGAGGAGGGAGGGGAAGGAGGAGGGGAGAAAAACGTAGAACTCAAAATCTTATAAAGATGAATGTTAAAAATTGTCTTTACATGTAATTGGAAAAAAATAAAGTAACTTAAAAAAAGAAATTTCTTACAGTAGAAAAATAGTGCTTAAGGAAAAGAGGAACCTCCTGAAGGCAAGCAACGTTAGTCTACCAGGGAGCAATAAGAAGAAGAAAGGAAGTAAGTGATAAAAATCACTAAGTTCCAAATTGAGACACTAATAAAATGTTGGTGGAGTTGTGGATTGATTCAACCACTGTGTAGAGCAATTTGGAACTATGCCAAAATATTTATAGCAGATCTTTTCTGGTGGCAAAGAATTAAAGACTAAGGGGATGCCCTCAATTCGGGAATGGCTGAATGCTTTTTTGCATGTGTTTCTAATGTAATACTATTTTGCTGTAAGAAATGATGAGCTAGATACTCTCAGAAAAATCTGGAAAGACTTATAAGGACTGATGCAAAGTGAAGGGAGTAGAACCAGGAGAAAATTGTACACTGTAACAGCAATACTGTAAGATGATCAACTGTGAATGACTAACTATTCACAGCAATGCAATGATTCAAGATAACTCTGAAGGACTTATGAAGAAAAATGCTACCCATCCCCAGAGCAAGAGCTGATACAGTATGAATACAGATCAAAGTATGCTTTTTTAAAAACCTTCTTTATTTTTCTTGGGTTTTTATTTGGTCTACATTTCTTTTACAACATGACTAATATGGAAGTATGTTTTGCACACTACATGTGTATAATCTATATCAAACTGCTTGCCTATAATATACTAACTTTTTTAATCATTAGGTTCCAGTAGCAGATCCAGTAAGGGAAACTATAGAATTTTGTACAAGCAAATCACTTCTTAAGCAAAGTTTCTAAGCCTTCGCAGTCTTTAAGGCCTTTACCTCTAATTATACTTCAACCTTTCTTCCAGCTAGAAAAACTGAAATTCCCATGGGTTCCCCTTGCCAATAAGGAGCTACATTCTCATATGTACATGTTGATTTCCCCAGTAATACAACCTCTTTGAGGGCAAGAAATATTTGTTTTTTTGTCTTCTTATCCCTACTGGTTAACATACTTTAAGCATTAATAAATATTTGTTGATTAATTGACTGATAACCACCAGCACCAGAAAAAGAAGTAAACCTAACACATGACCTTACATAAAAAGCATCTTATGCAAGGGGATGACTTGTAGGTCTTTGTTAACAGCTAACAGTAGAATGTGATTCTTATGGGATAATTACCTGTTACTTTTAAATTCATAGTACTGTGCTTATTTTTTCCCCAGGCTCTTAATTTATACATAGATCACTACTTACTAATTCAAGTTAAATTTCCATACATTCTAATCTTATTTCTTTCCCCTCCCAAGTAAAGAGGGAGGTGGGATAACTACAGGCAGAAATCTGAAATTTGGGCATGTGAAAATGAGGAAAGAGAAACTTAATATTTTGGATTGTTCTTTTCCAAAATGTATGTGAAATTTGGTAAAATACAAGATGCACATATGGTTCTTAAATTTTAAACTGCAAAGGTTAACATCTGTTCTTAAATGTTATAAGAATTATTTTTTTTAATTCTGTTTAAGTAACTTTTTTTGTGATCTGTCAGATTGCAGTCCAGGTGGCCTCTAGATACTTGTCCTTTTGGGAAAATGAACATGATGTTTGATGTCCTCGCTTTCAAAGAAAGAGGTGTAAAGATATTGACATTTATTAATGCTAACTAGGATAACAGATTTAATCCTTATGTTACAGGCTGCAATAAGAAAATAGTTCCAGATTGACTTTGGGGAGGTTTCTTCTTATTTCTCTGGTGCTTAACCTGCTCGCTTCTTCCGCAGTGAATATCTGAGGAAATCACTTAACACGTTCACATGTCAAATTAACACTCCTCTGTTAATAAATAGAAATTCCTCATTGTAATATTTAAAGCCTTTAAAAACCTAGTCTCACTTTGCCTTTGCAGCTTTATTACACATTCCTCTCCTTTACACAATCTTCAGTCCAGCCAAATTTTGCTTCTTGCTCTTTCTCACATCCAACACTCCATCTCCTATCTATGTGCCTTTGCCTAGGTTGCTCCCAATGCCTAGAATGTATGTTTTCTTTACTTCTGCCTTTTCAAATCCTTGTTTCCTTTCAAGTTCAGTTCAATTTTTACCTTCTACATGATTGCTTTTCCAATAAATCGCACTGCTAATGCTTTGGACACAAATACTTTAAATGTATTTTTAAGGTTATATATGTACATATTAAACATATTTCACAATTATGTTATAAAAAAAGAATCAGAATGAAAAGGAAAAAAATGAGAAAGAAAAAAAAATTAAAATGATATGCTTCAATCTGCATTCACACTCCATAGTTCTTTCTCTGAAAGTGCATAGCATTTTCCATCATAACTCTTATGGAACTATCTTAGATTATGGAATTGCTGAGAAGAGATAAGTCTATCATAGTTGATCATCCCACAATGTTGCTGATACTGTGTACAATGTTTTCCTGGTTCTGCTCACTTCACTCAGCATCAGTTCATGTAAGTCTTTTCAGGTTTTTCTGAAATCCACCTTCTCACCATTTCTTTTCTGTCTCTGTGTATTCCTTCTAGCTGTACTATTAGTGGTACGATTTTTAAGAATTACAAGTATTATCTTCTTATGTAGGGATGTAAACAGTTTAGCTCCACTGAATCCCTTATGTTTTCTTTTCACTTTTTGCCTCTTTATGTTTTCTTGGGGCTTGATGTCATAAGTCAAATTTTTGGTTTACTTCTGATCTTCTCCTTATGAAAGCTTGAAATCCTTCTATGTAATTGAATGACTATTTTTCCCCTTGAAGTATTATGCTTGATTTAACCCAGTAGTGGATTCTTGTTTGTAGTCCTAGCTCATTTGCCTTCTGAAACATCAAGTTCCATGACCTCTAAGTCTTTAAGGCAGAAGTTGCGTCATCCTGATGGTGGCTCTACTGTACTTGATTTGATTCTTTCTTGCTGCTTGCAAAAATGTTTCTGATTTACAGTAAGTGAAAAGGGATTTAACAGGGAACACCAGTTAATAATAACATTATTATAAATAATAATTAGTTAATAATAGCAATTATTTAACAATGAGTAATCAATCAGTTAATGATTATTCAACTGGCTGGGTATCATTCATCTATATATGAACAGTCTGACTATCTTTTCTGAATCTCTAGCAGACATGCCATTATAAAGTCTGAGTTTCACTAATCTGACTTTTTTAAAGCTTGTGAAATCATAAACTTGATGAATTCCATCTCAGAATAATCAGTCACTTAAAATCCAAAAAGCATAAACACAAAATATTCAAAAAAAACCTCAGATAAAAACTAACAAAAATACCAAAAGTGTCAAATGTTGACACCTAGATTGAGGCCAGGTGGGAGATAAAATAACCCTACCCACTCTACTCTCTTCTTCTTCCTCATGTAAAATCAATCTGGAAAAAGAATGGACAATCAATTGTTTACATATGCACACTCAGCTCTGACTCCATAGCCAATCAAAGGTTTTTCATCACCAGGCAATAAGATGATAGGAAGAAGAGGATACCTGCAGATTCTATGAAATGGGATGAAACCCTCTGCTAAATGAACCTTCTGATAAGAACATTTCTAGAATGATGATATCACAGAGCCCATAGCCCAGTTTGATCATATAGCACAAACTGCTTCCATTTTGGTCACCATTTTAGAGAGAAGAAAGCCTTTCAGTTATAGATTTTTTTTTCATTTTCATATACTCATAATTTTGGATAAGGTCAGCTATTCAATTTTTTAATGCTTCTGATTTAAAATGAAAGTCCATACAATATGAAATGACCTATGTTTTAGACAATTCTGTTTTTTTGTAAGTGAGGAGCACTTAAAATTAACATTCCAAAAATCAATTAGTATGCCTTTTCACAGCTGAGAAATCTTACAAATAAGATCCTCATTAAAAGAAAAACACAATTAGGTAATCTAATGATAGGAGAATCATTGCATTCCATATCTGCCTCTCATTTTAGTGGAATTTTAGGATTTTATTAGATTCTACTTAGAAAGAGAAAGTGAAACAGAGACAAAGACAGATAGAGAAGAGTTGCTTTTGTCAGGTGAGACAGGAATTAACAAGCCTTGTAGAGAGTGTTTCTTTGCAAAAAGATTGTTTTACACTTATAAAGGAATTAAAGTATAACATGTCTGAAGGGCAAAATAACTCTTTCCTATAGGGAATTTTTGAAGTAAAGTGAGCTTTCTCTTGTTATGTACCATAAATGATGTTCAGTTGTAGAGTGCTCATCGTTTGTAGAGTCTTTTTGTTTGTCAACTGTTTTGTAGCTTTAACCAACAGAATTTCAAAATCCAACTAGAGAATAATTGGAAGATCTAGTAATTCTTTCCAAAGGAGAGAAAGTTTAGCTAAGCAAAAATGTTCTAGAATTCAGGGGAAAGTGTTAGTGGAGGAATTCCAGAGTGGGACTACTCTAGTCTCAGGGAATATTGTTGGCTGGGAGAACCACAGTGGGTTAGAATGAACTTGATCAAGGGGCAGGGAAAAGTAACAAGTCAGTAAGTATTTATTAAGCATGATGAGTCAAACATCATGTTAAATTCTAGGGATACAAAGAAAGGCAAAATCAATTACTACCGGAAAGGAGCTGACAATCTAATGAGAAAGTATCATAGGGTAATGGGGACTAGGAACATGCCCAGATTACCTAACTCTGCACTCTGCATTCTATGCTTTCCTGTTATGTAGGTGAGAGTCATCTCCTTGGATTTGCTGCATAGCTGGCATAGGCTGAATCTGTAAAAACTGCCAGGCTGGGGCAATCTCTGTTCCATGCATTTTTTCCCTGATATATCCAGAGGGTGAGGATTACACACAGCTCACCTATAGTGCAGTCACCATGAACTGAATGGAGAAAGACTGATATCTCCCCCTTCCTTCTCTTTTCTTGTGGCACCAAGAAATGGGCTTATAATGTCTCTTTTCTGCTTTATTTGTCCTCAGTTTCTGGATACAGCCAGTAATACCCATTGAATAAGTAGTTTAAGTCATGGAGACCCTGGAACCGGAATTCTGTGGATGATGTTGCATTGAACCAGCCCTCAAGGGAAGGCTGGAGAAGCTAGGGTGCCTGGAACTTAAGCCAAAGTTGGGCTTTGGACTCAGAAACCTGGGACTGTACTCTGCAGACATTCGACTAAATTATGAACCTAGTCCCCTTCGTCTCTCCAGAGATCGCTATGATATAGAGGAGGGATTAAGCCCCAAGTGGTAAAGAATAAGTTTGTTCATCTGGGATAATATCTTTGAACTAAATATTGTTTTGTAAAAGCTAATCTGAATGTTAGTAGTTAAATGGTGCTGGGATACAGGGGACTCACTCCCTGCATTTGAGGATGCAGCATTGCTGAGGTCTAGAGTCAACAGCAAAGAGCCTAGGAACACCATATTTCCTCATGCATACTGAAGAAAACTGAAAGGGTGAACTGTAACACACCTGGTTATTGGGAAATAATGGCAAGAGTAATAGAGGTTATAACAGGAGCCAGGAATATTGGAGTGTGGATAAAGATCTCTGGAATAGGAGAACCTTAACTATTTTGGGTGGTCGTCATGATGATGACTGAGAAAGAAAAAACATAGTTATCATTTCAAAAATATTTTAAGAATATTATTTGTAAAAAGAAAACACAAATAGCTATCTGACTAGTATATCTTTCATAATTCTTTTCTTGTTCCAATCCACTGATCTATCAAAAGGATCTTCATAAAGCACAGGTCGGATCATTTCATGACTTTCTCGGTAAAGTCTAGTGGTTCCTTATCATCTTCTGCTCCTGACCACTCTCATCTTGATTCTGTGTCCCACTGAGCGATCACAAGGCTCAACGACTCTAACAACTTGAAGAGTGTTTACATGAGACCCAAGAATGCCTGTGTTGTGATCAAGCCATTTGTGGTTTTCAGACTTGAAAACTCTGCCACTGCAGTAGCAGGTGAGACCCCCTTCTTAGGAAGGATGACTTTTCTTGCAAGCTGTTTCCTTCACCTTCTCATCTCTTCCTTCTGGATTCCCTGGCTTCCTTCAAGTCCTAGCTAAAATCTTAGTTTATACAGGAAGACTTTTCCAATCCCTCTTCATTCCTGTGTCTTCTCTCTATTGACTTTTTCCCCCATTCTAACCCTCCCTACCCCCCATATAACTTGTTTGTACATAGTTTGCAAGTTGTCTCCCCATTAGACTATTAGGCCCTTAAGAGCAGGGACTATCTTTTGCCTCTTTTTGTCTTCCAAGCATTAAGTAGAATGCCTGGCCTTTAATAGCACTTAATAAATGCTTATTGACTTGACTGTGAAGACCTGGTCAATTTTCTTTATGATCCAAACTTTTGTCTTCAATGTTCTCTTTATATTTTTTGTCGTCATATGAATTACTCTCCCGATTCTGCTCACTTTACTCTGCATCAGTTTCTACTTTCCAAGATTCTTTGAAATTACCTCTTTTGTCATTTCTTACAGCAACCATAATATTGAATTACAATCAAATGGCACAATTTGTTTAGCCATTAACAGACTGATATATACCCCTGTAATTACTGGTTCTTTTCTTCTCTTTGCAATTTATATTTCAGAATCAGTAAGATTGTTTTGCTTGAGAGTATTTCCCTTCTACTTTGATTCAAACTCTTAACAACCATAACTTATCCTCACTTGTTTCCCTTTTGAGCTTAGTATATGTGTATACCAAACTCTGTGTATAAATGCATGTTCCACCTTCATTTGTTTATTTCAGATAAAAGTGATGTTTACTTGATGTTTATTCTCCCCAAATCATTCCTCTATGTTTTTATAATTTGTATACCCCTATTATGAGAAATACTATTCTCTCCCAATATAATGTTAATTATTAAATATCATACTATCACCTACTAATTGCTAAAATAAGTTTAACTTTTCAGTTTTCTTTTAATTTGTATTAGCATTTTAAAGTTTTATCTCAACCCTAGTCTTTTCATCTTGAATCTGTGAAATACTTCTATTCCATGAAAGGTACATTTTCTTTTCTACAGAGTTATATTTAGTTTTTCAAGGTAATTTATTCTTGGTTTGTCTATTTTATTTCAAGATATCCTCTGGCATGTAACAGAATCTTCTAGATCTTGCAAGATTCTGACTCTGATTCGTTGATATTTGAACTCTTTCTATCTGGTGGCTTGAAATATATTTTTCTTTAATATGGAAGATGTAGCTTTTGGCTATGCTATTACTGAGACTTTTGGTTTATGTATTTCTCTCAGAAGGTGATTAGTAGATTCTTTTACTCACTTTGATCTCTGGAAGTAAGGATCTAGATAGTTTCCACTTATCATTTTGTGAAATATTGTTTAGAGTTTTTTTTTTTCCCCCCAGTGGTGATGGTAGTAGTTTTCAAGCCATCTTATTTGTTTGTTTGTTTCATCTTAGTTGTTTCAGTTGTGTCCAACTCTTTGTGACTCCATTTGGTGTTTCCTTGGCAAAGATACTGAAGTGGTTTGTAATTTCTTTGACCAATGGATCCAGGGGGTCTCTTTTGTCAGGCAATTAGAGGTGAAGTGACTTTCCCAGGGTCACACAGCTAGGACATGCCTCATGCTGTATTTGGTCAGGTCTTCCTGACTCCAGGCCCAGTACTCTATCCACTGATTACTCTATCCACTCCCTCTTTCAGGGTGTCTAGTCACTCTTAAATTATTTTTACTTGACTGGTTATCTAAATTAATTGTTTTTATAGTGGACATCTAACATTTTCTTCTATTAAAATACTTCTAATTTTGTTTTACTATATCTTGCTTTCTTATGGAGTTATTGCTTTTCATTTGGTCTGTTCTAATTTTCATGGAATATTATTTAGGTAAGACTTACCACTTTTTCTTCCAAGCTACTTTTTCTCCTTCCAAACCTTTCTTCTAGAAGTTAGGTGGCATTGTGGATAAAGTACTGAGCCCCAAATCAAGAAGATCAAAGCTCAAATCTGGCCTCAGACACTTATTTCTCAGAGAAATACAGAGAGATTCTATCAGAGGACATGGTCAAGGAAGGGGAATGGGGGATGGGGGGGTAGGGAGAGACTATTTCTTCAGCATTCATGAGCCATGACACCTTACAGTAGAATTACTTGTACAATAAATGACACCTCAAAGTGACACAACGAAGAACCAAGGCAAACACACAGACAGTGTCATGAGTAAGAGCAGGTTTAAGGAGCATACTATCTGGCAACAGAGAAGAAGACTGGGGAGGCAGAGCCAAATGGCAGAGTAAATGCAGGGACTCTCCTGAGATGTCCCCCAAACCCCTCCAAATATCTTCAAAAATGAATCTAAACAAATTCTAGAGCAGCATAACCCACAAAAAGGCAGAGTGAAACAAGTTTCCAGTCCAAGATAACTTGGAAGGTCAGCAAGAAGGTCTATTGAACCAGGGTGATAGAGTAGAGTCCACCATAAGTTATGTCAGTACAGACTGTGTCCCAGCAAACCTGAAGCAGGCCTTGGAATTACTGAATCAGTAGCCTCAGTGATGACTTCCAGACATTTCAGCCCACAGATACCACAGATAACTTAGAAAGTCAGCAGGAAAGGTCTGTCACAGCTGGATGACAGTGGTACCCACCCCAGTGCAGGCCATGCCAGCATAGCCCTGGCCCCAGCAAACCAGGAACAGTCCACGGGAATGATTAAATTAGCAGTGGCAGTGGCAGCAGCTGCTTCCGGAGCCCTCAGCCTACAGATGTTAAGGAGGTGAAATAACCGGTTAGAAGGAGATTACTGTGGTCTTTTTGCCAGCACTGAGGCAGGACTCTGTTTCTTTGACCATATTTGGATCGGGGTCCCAGTCCTGAGTGGCAGTCCCGGGGTGAGGAGGAGCAATACCATAGCAGAGCTTGCAGCTACAGTTCCAGGGCAGAAAAGAGTACTTGTGGTCACTCACAGAACAGAACATAGGCCAGGAGAGGAGTAAAGATCTCACGTTAGATCACACCACCTTAGAAGAACTGAGAATTTACAGATCCCTAGAAGTATCTCTGAATAAAGCTGCACAAAACCCCCGAACTTTGAGATAGTGTGCCATCCATCCTGGAAGCAGAGCCCTACTTTGACAAAAACTTAAAATCAAAGAAAAGGAAAAGGAAGGAGCAAACAACAGGAAAAAAGAAAACCAAACCTCTGATTATAGAAAGTTATTGTTGTGACAAGGAAGATCAAAACAAGGAAGAAGACAAAAAAGTCAAATATCCTACATCCAAAACCTCCAAAACAAATATGAATTGGTTTCAGGCTATGGAAGAACTCAAAAAGGATATCAAGTAAGTGATATGAAAGTGAAGTGTGAAGTAAGTGACGTAGAGGAAAAATTGGGAGGAGAAATGGGAGTACAAGAAAATAAAGAAGGAGGAGGAGAAGTTGGAGAAGTAGGAGAAGAAGGAGAAGAAGAAGAAGAAGAAGCCTAGAATCATCTTTCAAGAAATTGTGAAGAAAAGCAACCATGATACTCAAGAACCACAGGGTAAAATAGAAATTGAAAGAACCCACCAATCACTTCACAAAAGAGATCCCAAAATGAAAATTGCTAGGAATACTATAACCAAATGCCACAGTTCCCAGGTCAAGGAGGAAATATTGCAAACAGCCAGAAAGAAACAATTCAAGTATTGTGGAAATACAATCAGAATAACTCAAGAGCTGAGCTAGATTGAATCTGAGCACCTTCATGGAGGCAAGATGAGACTTGTATATACAAAGATTGTAGGAGGGATCTAGGTGGTCCTGGGGTTTTCAAACAAAGGGTTTAGGGAGGGTCTTGAGGAGGGGTCTAAGGAGCTTGATGGGACTGGGATAAAGTCAGACTCCAGGAACCAAGAGAATAGGATTAAGGGTGAGAAGTAGCTGAAGGCTACCAGGAGATAACAGACAATGTAGGGCTAGGCTAGTTTAAGGGTTTTTGGGGGGCATAGACACTTTGACAAGATCAAGGGTGGAAACTAGCCAGACAATGGAGGGCTAGGCTAGGCTATATGGGCATGAAAAGCCAGATCAAGTGGAAAGATTCAGGGTGGGGTTCAAGGGAGTTCCCACAGTCTAAACCCCATCAAGTATATATCCCACATAAATATTAAGCTCTGACATAACACTTGTTGCCACAGTCTTCCATTATATTGACTCTCATTTCTATAAATAATGGGATAGGGAAGGCAGGATTGTGGGGGGGGGGGTGTGATGGCTGAACTCTCAGGACTACAGGAAAATAAAGCAGAAGAGCTTATCTCTATATAATAATAAAAGAGATTTTTTAATAGTAAAGGTAGTGTATCTTTTTCCCCCAGAAATAAAATCATTGCCACTAGATTTAGAAAATAAAAGCTAATTAGGGAAAAGGTCTGAAATATATAAAAAATGAGCTCAAATATATAAAACCAAGATCCATTGTAGGTCATTAAACAAATGATTATATGAAAAGTTCTCAAAAGAGTGATAAACACAAAGACAAAATATCGCTCCAAATTAAAGAAACAAAGTTAACACAAGTTGGAAATTTTACCTCACATCTAATAAATTCCCAAATGTGATAAATGAAATAATCAATGTTTCAATATTGGAGGAGTTGAAGAAAAACAAGAAAAATAATACACTGTTGTTAATGGCATAAATTGTTGCAACAAATCTGGAAAACAATTTGAAATTATGATAGTATGATAGAAACAGTAACTAAATTGTTCATACTTTTGACACAGAGATCCAATATAAAGGTATATGAGTGTGTATATGCATGTGATTATGTATGTATGTACAACAGGCATATCAAAAACAAAAGTTCCAATAGATACCAAATACTTATAGTAATACAAAAATTTTGTTACATGGATGAAAAGAAATGTATTTCTACTTTGCAGTATAAGAAATGCCATATATAAAGAATTTGAGAAATATGTGAAAAATTCTGTGAACTGATTCAAAATGAAGTAAGCAAAACCAATAAAAATAACATAGACAATGGCTATTATAAGGTAAATGAGAAGTGCAATAAAATGAAACTGACTACCAACTAACTATTGTGACCTATTATGAACCCTGGAGAAGAAATTAAGAAATATGCTGCTCTCTTGTTGAAAAATTAAGAGAATATGGATATGGTATGGTGTGTGTGTGTGTGTGTGTGTGTGTGTGTGTGTGGTATCAGCCTACGCATATATACAAACATACACACATATACAATATGTAGATTGTAGATATAACCATCAAATCTGATCATCCATAATGATTGATTTTCCATAACTGTTTTTCTTTCTATGCCAGGAAGATTCAATAAGGGTGAGGTGGGATTATATTTAGAAATTGCTTTTATAAAAAGGTGCAATTTCTCTTGCCTTTTAAAAAAATTTATAATTGCTTTTATAATTTTATAAAAGGCATCTATGAAATGCATACAGCCCCCAAATGTCAAACACCAAGCTCCCCTCAATTATATCCTCTTCAGAGCCCTGAGAGCTCTGACCTCACCCAGGCTGGGTGGGTAAAAGTTCCCCATCCCCAGTATCACATCACATACAAGTCAATGACTCCTGATTGTCTTAATGCTGAGAAACACTCCAAGGCTAAAGATCCCACAGTACCTGCTCCATTCAAACAAAGAACAGAGAAAAGCCACATTTTGCTTGCCATTGCATTTGAAAGGCAAGAATCATTAAAGGCACTTAAGAGAAGAACAACAAAAAATACCGCCCTGATTACCATTGAAAGTAGTAAGGCAGTTCAAGAAGGGTTTCTTATTGATGGTGGAATTTTAGCTGGAACATGAAGGAAGTCAGGAAACTCAAGAGGTAGAGACAAGAAGAGTTTCAATAATCTGGCTAGTAGCTGCTGTGGGGGGTGTAAAATCAACAACAACCGGCTCACAGAATGCTGCAAAAGAGGTTATGTAAAATAAATGTTTAGTGGACCAGTCAAAACAGTTTTATGGTTTTCTTCAACTTCATTCAGAAATGCATGTGTAGGAGAGAAGACAGATAAAATGAACTGTGTGATCCAATGCTGAAGATTAGCAGCATTAGCAGTAAGATAAGGGGGTAAGGAATTCAAGACAAGAAGACAGTATTAAAAAAATGGTTCACAGATGGTCAAGTGGTCAAAGGGGTCAAGATAGGGAAAGGAGGAGAGTGTAGCTAGTGCAGGGGTGATTGCTTGAAAAGGAACTGAGGTGTTGAGGTATATGAGCTCATAATAAAAATAAAGAGCAAGGTCTGAAGTTTCAAGGCAGAGGGAGAGGTGGTATGAAAACAAATTGTCATCAGATAGAGGGATTTAAGAGTTCATGAGCACATAAATGGTGTATTTGTGCATGACGCCAAGGTCAAAGGCAAGCGGGGGGAACCTGCAGCCTCAAGGTCACATGTGGCCTTCTAGGTCCTCAAGTGCAGCTCTTTGACTGAATCCAAACTTCACAGAACAAAACCTTTTAATAAAAGAATTTGTTCTGTAAAACTTTGAGTGAGTCAAAATATTGCATCCGAGGACCTAGAAGGCCATAAGTGGCCTTGGGGCTGCAGATTCTCCACCCCTGATCAAAGGTATGACCATATTTGTATTCTATTAAAGCAGGATAGAGTTGTAATCAATCAGTCAGGTAGTCAATAAACATTTATTAAGTGCCAACTATGTGCCAGGCATTATCCTAAGAGCTGAGAATAAAAAGAAAGGCAAAAGATAATCCTTGCTCTCAAGGAGCTAACAATGTAGGGTATCCAATTATAAAGGGCTTAAAGCACCAAATAGACTAGGGTGATATGGTGATAACTGTGCTTGAGAAAGATTATTATGACAGTTGAATGGAGGAATGATTGAAGTGGGGAGAGACTTGTGGCAGGCAGATTAACCAAGAGGTGATTGCTGCAATCTAGGTTTGAGGTGAAGAGAGCCTGCAGTGGCAGTGTCAGGATAAAGAAGCATTAGGAGAGATGTTAAAATAAACAGGCCTTGGCAAAAGATTTAGAAGGAGGCCTCTTATCCTTTGATCCTGACTGTAGCTCCACCATAGTTGAAGTGCTTCTTTTTGGCTGCTTGCCATATTTTCTCCTTGATCTGGGAGCTCTGGAATTTGGATATAATATTCCTAGGAGTTATCATTTTGGGATCTCTTTCAGGAAGTGATCAGTGAATTCTTTCAATTTCTATTTCCCTCTGGTTCTAGAAAATCAGGGCAGTTTTCCAGATAATTTCATTCAAAGAATGTCTAGGATTGTTTTTTGACCATGGCTTTCAGGTAGTTCAATAATTCTGAAATTCATTCTCCTGGATCTATTTTCCAGGTCAGTTGTTTTTCCAATGAGACATTTCGTACTGTCTTTTATTTTTTTTTAATTTTGTTTCTTGATTTCTTATGAAGTCATTGTCTTCTACTTGCCCAATTCTAATTTTTAAGGAAATATTTTCTTCAGTGAACTTTTGTATCTCCTTTTACACTTGGCCAATTCTACTTTTTAAGAGTTCTTTTCTTCAGTGAATTCTGGTGCCTCTTTTCCACTTGGTCAGTTCTTCTTTTTAAGAAGTTCTTGTCAGTGAATTTTTGTGTGTCTTTTACCATTTGGCCCAGTCTGTTTTGGAAAGAGTATTTTCTTCAGTATTCATGTACCTCCTATTGGCTCTTTTTTCATGATTTTCTTGCATCACTCTCATTTCTCTTCCCAAATTTTCTTCTACCTCTCATACTTGATTTTTAAATTCTGTTTTGATCTATTCTATGGCCTGAGACAAGTTCATATTTTTCTTTGAGGCTTTTGATATAACAGTTTTGACTTTGTTGTCTTCTTCTGAGTTTGCATTTTGATCTGCCCTTTTACCATATTAATTTTCTTCAGTCAGTATCTTTTTCTGCAATTTGATCACTTTCCAGTCTATTTCTTGATTTTTAACTGTATGCTAAAATGTAGCTCTACTTCTTGAGCAAAGGGGTCACTGTCTCAACCTTCAGGGGTTTGTGTAGTTCTTTTCAGAAATAATTCTTGGAACCTCTAAGTTCAGTTCTTACAAGTTGGTATGATCTAGGGAGAGGTGTGTTTACCACTCTCCTAGCCCATGATCTGGTCTATGAGCAACCAGCAGTACTCTTTTCAGCCCTGGAAGTGTGATCAGAGTCCCAGCTTCCCTGCATCTACAAGGTCTGGTGTATCACTGCTCCTCCGTGGTCTGGGACTAAGACCCAGGATTGTGGCTCAGTTCCAAGTATAGGTAATGCAATAGAATCCTGCCCCTGGTGCCAGCAAAGAGATTCTTGTAATCTCCTTCTGACCAATTGTCTGACCCCCTTACATTACCATCTGTGGTCTCAGGGGTCCAGAAACTTCCACTGCTACCACTGATTCAATTGTCCCCAAGGCCTACTGATTTTTTGCTGGGGCATGGCCTGTGCTGGACCATACTCCACTCTCACCCACGTGCAACAGACCTTCTTCTTGTCTATCTTCTAAGTTGTCAGGTTGGAAAGTGGTTTTATCCCATCCTTTTGTGGGTTCTGCCACTCCAGACTTTGTTTTGAGGCATTATTTAAAGTTGCTTAGAGTGTTTGGGGAGAAAAGTTCAGGTGAGTTCCTGCCTTTTTTATCTCCCATCTTGGCTCTGCCTCAACTCATTTATTTTGAGTGACCCCCATCCTCCCAAAACCCTCATTTGGTCCATCCATCCTCACCACTTACATATATCTACTGTCTTTTGTGTCTAAATTCCTTGACAAAGCATTCTAGAAAAGTTTTTCTACTTCATTTCCTGTTATTCTTTTTTAACTCTCTATAGTCTTATTTCAGTTTTTGTTTTTTGTTTTTCAGCAGGGCAATTGGGGTTAAGTGACTTGCCCAATGTCACACAGCTAGTACATGTGTCAAGTGTCTGAGGCCGAATTTGAACTCAGGTCCTCCTGACTCCAGGGCCAGTGCTCTACTCACTGTGCCACCTAGATGCCCCTATAGTCTTATTTCTGATCCCAGCATTCACATAAAACTGTTTTCTCCCTGATCCTTATTCATTCAATAGGCAAATATAAATATTTGTTACTTCCAATGTTCTAAGCACTAGGGATACAAAGAAAGGCAAAAGAAAAATAGTCCTTGCCTTCTAGAAATTTAAAATCAAATGTGAAAGACAAAATGCAAACTACATACAAAGTATATACAAGAAAGCTGGAAGTAATTGCAAAGATAAGGCACTAACATCAAGAGAGACTGGGGAAGGTAACTAGCAGAAGGTAAGTTTCTAGCAAAAACCTGAAGGAAACTTGGGAAGCTAGAAGGGAGAGATAGAGACTGAATTCTAGGCATGCTGAACAGTCAGTGAAAATCTAGGAGTGTCAGGAGATAAAGTATATCATTAGAGGAAGAGCAAAAAGGCTAGTGTCAATGGATTGAAGAGTTTGAGAAAGGGAATCAAATCTAAAAATGAAAATGTAGGAAGTTATAAAGAGTTTTAAAAATCAAACAGAAAAATTTATATTTGAGCCTGGGGATAAAAAGGCACCAATGGACTTTGTTGAGTAGGGAGGTGATGTGGTCAATTTAGGAAGATCACAGTTACTGCTAAATGAAGGATGGATTAGAGTGGCGATGATGAGATTAAAGAAAAATGATGATGGTAGGGAACCATAGGTTTCTAGGAGTGCTCAAGACCCTGACATGCCAGGTCCTACCAAATGAATTTGACTCAAGTCTTCTCAGCCAAAGAAAAAGACAAAGTTTGTTAAAGGATTCACCATATTGGGTTGTCTTAAGAAATCTCACCTTTTGTGACACTTGTTTTCACAAGCGGGCCACATTCAATCTGAGATAGATTGAATCTGAGTGCCTTCATGGAGGCAAGATGGATCTTATATACAGAAAGACTGTGGGAGGGATTGAGGGGTGGCCAAGTAGTCTAGGTTGACTAGAGGAGGGGTTTAGGGAGGGACCTGAGGAGGAGTCTAAGGAGGATCCCGATGGGACTGGGGTAACCAGAGGTCAAGATTCCAGGAAATGGTGTTAAGGGTGGGAAATAGCTAAGGGCATGGATATTGATAGTATCAAGGGTGGGAAGTAGCTGGACAATAAAGCGCAAGGCTAGGTAGAGATTTGGGACTAATGATAATGTGAGGTTATAGCCTCAGGCCAAGGCCGGATCAAGTGGGAAGATTCAAGAAGAGTTCAAGGGGGTTCCCAGAGACTGTACCCTCATCAGGGAGATCTTTGAAGCAGGAAGGTAAAACAGTTTATTTCAATGTTCTAGGAGCCCAGCAATGAGGACATACACCAGGGGGTGGAAATATTGGAGAAGAAAAGGGAATAATCTCAGACTATTCAAATGCAAAAGAAATGGGCTAGATCCAGACCATCATCTCTGTTCCTATAGGGGTGGGGAACAGTTGGTTCACTTTTTCCTCTCCCCCAAGTGATAATAAAAACATATCAGTTTTCAAAACTAGGAAAATATTGGTTTATCTTTAAAAAATTAGTCAGAGAAAAGGGACATTTACATGATGGACAATGACATATTAAAAGCACATCAGGTCACTCAGTTCTTTGTTACCACACATACTTCACATCATGAAAGCAACAGAAGTAAATTGTAGATCAAAACTTTTTTGATTTAACACAGTTCTATTAAAAGTCAAAATTTGGAAAATGTAAAAAACCTTTAATGTTCTTGCTGATGAACTTAAATAGGGGTTAAGGAAGTAGTTGACATCCATTCAAAATTATTTGATTCAACCCTCACTATCTGTCAGTGTGCACAAAGGGCTATTAAGGGTTTTGTGGCAGAATTGTTTTCCTTGAGTAATAGGCTGTTCTTTGAGCAGCTACTGATTCTTTTCCTTTTCAATTCAGTACAAATGTCTACTTGATTTTGTACAACTTTTTTACTCATTGTGTAATCACCTTTAGGATTAAAAGCAAGCTAGATATTACCTGGCCAAAAGAAAAAAAAATTTAAAAACCTTTTCATTTCAGAAATGTGGAAACTGAGGCTCAGGATCTATTTTACTCTGATTTTCTTCAAGGAATGATCTATTCTGTTAGCCCAATTCATTCTCTTTTTAGGATTTACCCAGAATATGTACAATCCCTTTTTGTCACTCACTTAGAGGTTGCCTTAAAGCATTTCTAGTTGCTCTCTTTTTCAGTTCTGTGTACAGTATATTCTGTATTTGGCCTACCTAGCAATGAAGCTACATTAACTTATCACAGAATTATTATTTCTGTAATCTTGTGATTTTCCCCCTTTTTTCTTAGACAAACCAATTTCCCTTGGTCATGTCTTCTCTTTGATTTTTTTTTCTGATAAATTAGGAAATTTATCTAATTCTAAAACAAAATCATCACTTGATGACTGATATTTCATTTTTAAATTACTTGGTAATAGCATTTAAATGTCACTATTGGGGGGGGGGGACCATGACCTTACACTGGAAATGTTGGTAGGGAGAACCAATATGTTTCTATACTATGTGACTATTCACCCCCTAGAAAGACAAGCTCAAGAGAATGGCTATCCACAAGATCCTCTCCTGGAACAAGGATAAGTATTTATCTATTAAATGTAGCTTTGTTCCTAGAAGCAAGTTCATGGTCCTCATTCTCCACAGCAAGAAACAGAAGTGGAATCCTCTATTTTGGGGCTGCCTGGTACAACCCTGCTATATAATCATGGAAGTAGACTTCAAGTTTAATTTTAATTAGTTATGTCCCTTGGAGAGCAATTTGACTCCTGCAGAAAATAGAATGAGAATTCAGTTGGGTGGTTCTACTTATCATTCTTCCCCAGAGGGTGTTTACAATAGGACCACAGGAACCACAGACTCAAGAGCAACCCTCAAGTGTTCCAGTTCCCTCCCTCTTTCAATCAGTAGTCAATGTCCTGATGTAGGAAGAATATTTGTGTTAATTGCAGACATGGATGAGACCAATGTGATTTAAGCTACTAGTTTGGACAGAGAATATCAGGAGTGTGAGCTGATGGTTCTTTCTCTAGTTCTTTTATTGACAGGGTTTATCCATGTAGGCAACAAATTGGTGGCCAAATTAATATTTGGCTGATTTGACAGGTTTGAAATATGTATAGTAACTAACTCTAGCACAGTTCTGAGAGAGAGAGAGAGAGAGAGAGAGAGAGAGAGAGATTGATCATAGTTTTAGAGATGGAAGGAACCTTGAAGGCTATCTAGTCCAAACCTTTTGAAGAGGTCTGGGGTTGAAGGGTGCTCAACACCCCAAAGTACTGACATGCTGGGTCCTGCCAAAAGAACTCAACTCAAGCCTTCTCAGCCAAGGGAAAAGACAAAGTTTATTAAGGGTTTGCCATAATGGGTTGTCTTAAGAAATCCCACCCTTTGTGAGGCCTGTTTTCACAAGCAGCAGATTCAACCTACTGAGCTAGATTGAATCTGAGTGCCTTCATGGAGGCAAGATGGAGATTATATACACAAAGATTGTGGGAGGGACTGAGGGGTGGTCTGGGGTGACTAGAGAAGGGGTTCAGGGAGGGACTTGAGGAGGAGTCTAAGGAGGAGCTTGATAGGACTGAGATGAGGTCAGACTCCAGGGTGGGAAATAGCTGAAGGCTACATGGAGATGACAGATAATAGAGGGCTAGGGTAACAGAGCTAGGGTATAGAGATATTGATCAGGATTAAGTGTGGGAAACAGCTGGACAATGGAGGGCTAGGCTAGGCAGAGATTGGGCCCAATGATAATTCAAGGCCATGGCCTTAGGGGAAGTCCAGATCCAGTTGGAAGACTCAAGGAGAGCTCAAGGGGGCTCCCAGAGACTGTACTCCAGGTTCAAGGGGGTTCCTAGAGACTGTGCCCTCATCATTTTTAATTTCAAAAATAAGGAACTAAGGCCCAGAAAGATAAAGAGACTTGTACACAGTCACATAGGTAGTAAAGGGCAGATCTAGAGATTGAACCTACATCCTTTGACTAAACTCAGAACAATGTTTATTTTATCTTACTGCTTCCATAATGTCTTATACATTACCTTGGTCCCTGTCTGAGAACCAGAAGTTCAATTGCTTTCCTCAAGAACTGATGAGTTTCTCTACATTTGAAAACTCAAAGCAGAGACTAGACAACTTCTCATCATGTATGGAATAGAGGGGATTCTTTAGAGCATTGGTTGAACAAGGTGCTTCTGAAGTCATCTCCAGCACTAAAAATTCTTTAATTCTATACCACAGACAAAGCTGGCCCCAGACCAGGTGGTGAAGGCCTTTCTTCTTCTAGGTACCCAGGGTTAAAAGTCACTGCTATGCTTCTTCAGGCCTCACAGAGGGATAACCCTCTAAGCTTGTGCTCCTGAAAGTGTCTTATTCTTGAAACCTAGATTGTCTCTCTTCTCCCACATTTATACCTTTACCTCAGTTGTCAGTTGGAAAGTCCCCTCATAAACTAATTCACAGGGAAGTGCTAATATCTTTAAAAAGAAGGTTGAGAGGTTTTTTAATATCATCCCAATATATGGGTTAGATATTTGATAGCTGTAACCTTCCTTTTATTACTCATTCTGCCCCAAAACAGAGCTATAACTGATAGTTCTGGCATGGGGTGGGGGCACATATAGTTTGGGTGTTGAATGAGGGGAAGTCTAACATTTGATTACTCTAGTACATTTTTGAGGTGAATAACAGGGACTGTGGAATTTGAGGGTGTTAAAGAACTGGGATGTGTAAGTCAAATCCCTAGGTCAGGCACCAGCTTGGGTTGGTTTGTCAATACCCCTCCCCTCAGCAGCACCAACAAGGGGAGGGTGAAGACAGCTATGAGATTGCAGTAAATGGAAGTTCAGGGATGGAGTACAGGAGTAAGACTGATTCAGGAGTGGTAGAGGAAAAGGAAGGAAACAACCTTTCCTGCCTCATCTGCAGCCAACTTCCATATTTTAGTTTCAACTTTTCAAAAAAAAAATGCCCACATGCACACACACACACACACACACACACACACACACACACGAAGAGTTTTAAGTAAAAATGATGATAGGTAGGGGAGCCATAGATTTCTAGGGGTACTCGAGACCCCAAAACACCAACACGCCGGGTCCTTCCAAAACAATTTGACTCAAGCCTTCTCAGCCAAGGGAAAAGAGAAAATTTTTTAGGGATTCACCATAATGGGCTGTCTTAAGAAATCCCACCCTTTGTGATGCCTGTTTCCACAAGAGGGCCAGATTCAACCTACTGAATTAGATTGAATCTGAGCCGAGCTAGATTGAACCTGAGCACCTTCATGGAGGCAAGATGGAGATTATATACACAAAGATTGTAGGAGGGATTGAGTAGTGGTCTGGGGTAACTAGAGGAGGGGTTTAGGGAGGGTCTTGAGGAGGAGTCTAAGGAGGATAAGGTGGGGTCAGAGTCCAGGAACCAAGAGAATGGGATTAAGGGCAGGAAGTTCCTGAAGGAATATCAAGGTTGGGAAGTAACTGATGGCATGCATATCTAAAGTAACAATAGAGGGAAAGGTTTAGGTAGAGATTTTGGCCTAATGATAGTGTGAGGCTTGTGGCCTTAGGGGAAGGCCAGATCTAGTTGGAAGATTCAAAGACAGTTCAAGGGGGCTCCCAGAGACTGTATTCCAGATTCAAAGGGGTTCCCAGAGACTGTGCCCTCATCATACACACATATACACACATATACATATATAACATAATACATACAAAATCATCTGATGTATTGGTGTATGTATCTATACCAAAAAAGTGGTGAATAATAATGTATACAAATAGAATTTATAATTGTGAATTAAATTTAGAATCTACATACCTTTTTCCTTCCTCTCTCTACCACTTAGAGCTAATATCCAGACAGTGGATTGCAAGATCAAGTCTGAAGAACATCTACTCCAGGCATTGAAGGAAGGCAGAGCAGGGAGGGCATTGGTAGGTATGTCTTTTCTTCTTCATACCCATTAGCATGTGTCTGATATTTAATTCTAAAACCAAAAATAAATGATTTGGGGATTATATTTTCCTGCATCAAAATTTTCAAGTCTTCCACCTTCATTAGCATAGAAAATTGAGAGCTGATTCTATATGCACACATGATTCTTATAGTGTTCCCAAACTGCAAAGTTCAGCAGCAGCTATCTTCAATTACTATTAATCTACATAGTATGACTGAAGAATAAATTACCTATTAAATACTATTGTTCTAGAAGAAGTGAAAATAATATGCTAATGACTAACTTGATTACTGTCTTTTGAGACAGCGTGAATAATCTGTTTGATGCAAATGTCTCCTCTCTTCAGGGAGAGTGTTACAACTTTAAGACCAGGACAAAAACAAAAGTGAAAATTTCATGTCAAACTAAGCCAATTATTAACACTTTTCTTTTTCTACTTTTTAAAATATTTTCTTTTTGTTATGAACTTCACAGAATAAGCAAATAAGAACATTTTAATATACAAAGAACAGAAAAGAGGGCAGTATAGGAGGTGTGAATTTGTTTCTTTAAAGTGTGTAAGTCTAATACAATAGGCATGAAATTGCCCTGCTTGTTTGTCTTCTAAGCTTCCTTCTACTTCTAAGCATTTTAATGTTTCATTAACTCTTCTCCTTTTCTTTCTTTTTGCATCATTACACTACACACATCCCAACCCCCCCATACAATTATCTACTCTCTCTTGCCATCTGAAGAGCCTTCCACTTTCCTCCATATCTTTTACACATTCTATTGTCACTGTTTTCTTTCTTTTATTATTTTTTGAAGAACAATTACAGTCCCTCAATACTCCCACCCATTGAACAAAAGCCCTAATTTATAACAGAAGAGTTAAATGAAAAAAATCAACAAATTAGCTTGTTCTGAAAATATATCTCATCTGAAAATCTAGTCTATCACCTCTCTGCATTGATTAACAAGAACAAAGACAAAGAAACTGACAGTGTATCTCCTCTTCTTTGCAAAGGAGTGATTGTATCTTTATTGTCTATTATATAAACAGTTAGACATAGTCAATGTCTTGGTTGGTCTTGCTAAAATTCTCTCTCTCTCTCTCTTTCTCTCTTCTCTCTCCTTTTCAGTCTTTGGTATAAGGGTCGATTGATCAGATTTCAGAAGAGGGAAATAAAAATATAAAAGTATATGATATAAAAATGTATCAAATTTTTTTTAACAAAACAAAATTGTATGAATATTTTTATAATAGAAAATGACTCTAGTTGACATATGTGTGTGTGTGTGTGTGTGTGTGTGTGTGTGTGTGAGTTGCTTATATGTTTTCAATATCAAACTATTATCAGGCACTCAAAACCATATATGGATCTGTGAGCTTATCTGTTTAGACATTTTCTCCAATGGGGCAGATCAAAACTTCTAAATGTCTACTCATAACATGTGACTTTTTGTCCATGTGATCCCATAGGTTTCTACCAGAGACCCAACCAATATGTTTAAAGCATTCAGGCCTTCCTCCCCTTGTCTTAATATCAAGAGAGGACTAGTTGAGCACTTAAGCTGCCCCTGTATTATGCCTATATGGGCATGTAAAAAGCCCATATACTGTCATATATTTCCTTGATGATATTTTACTATTGCTATTTAAAATTCTTCATTGGTTTTGTGTGGGAGCCTGTAAACCAATGTTCCTCCCCATTGCTTTCCATTAGATATTCATTTTAATTCTTTACCATTTTTTGTATCCTATTTCTTAATTTAATATAAAAACATTGATGGAAGATTTGTTTCCTTGTTTGAATAGATCTTTGTTTCTATGTGAAACCTGGGATCATTAAAAGAGCCAAGCAGTTACCTGAGGACAATCCAGCTTTCTCTCCTCCTTCTGCTCAATTCTGTGTTTAATTTGTTTTCCAATATATTCTGTCTGTACCAGATATGCATACCGAGGAACAAGCTATTCATACAAATACATGTTTCTGTGATTCTTTGTGTATCAAAGCAAAACAATTTTAAGTTATTACAGAGTTCTTCATGGAGATTCTGCAGTGTAACAAGACTTAAAGCAACCAGCAACATGCCTCCCATCTTCAATTTGGACTCTGTTCTTCATGTCCTATATCAGAGTGGTTAACACATTAGGCAAGTATGTCTCCAGACTTACAACTTTTATGATGATTGAAAAATAACCTGATGGTTATTTTGTAACATCTTTCTGTTGATCTGGAATGATTCTGATATTTGGATGGGTGAAACCTAGTTGAAAATCAGTTTTCAAGGCCTCATTTTTTTTTCTCTACCAACTCAAATCATTTTTCATGATCAAGAAACAAAAAGCACATTGTTTTTATATGTTTGTAGCTTGTGCAAATGCAAATGGGAATTAAAACAGCTCTAAGGTACCATATTATATCTATCAGATTCAGTCTTTGGTGAAATTGTATTTGTGCATATGTATGTATATATCTGGAAATACATATATTGTGTACATATATATGCATACATACAAATATATATATATGTATATAGTTCATCGTTGAATATCACTTATATAAACCTTGTTCCCCACTAATTAACCTCATTTTTGGTGTAGCTGGTTATGATAAAAATTTTGTATAACTGGAAAATTAGGCATAGAAGTTGGAAGAGGTTGATGTATTCTCAGCTAAACCCCCCCCCCATTTTTTTTAATATTATAAGGTGTGACATAAAATTGTTTTTCTATGAGCAAAATAAGAGAACAAAGAATAGTTTATCTATCAGATCTTTGAAGAAAGGAAGAATTTATGACCAAACACGAGATAGAGAACATTATGAAATGCAGAATGGATAATTTTGATTATGTTAAATTAAAAAGTTTTTGCATAAATCCAATGCAACCAAGATTAGAAGTTAAACAAAGCTGGGAAACAATTTTTATAGCCAGGGTCTTTGACAAAGGCCTCATTTCTAAAATATAGAGAGAATGGAGTCAAATTTATAAGAATACAAGTAATTTCCCAATTGATAAATGGTCAAAAGATATGAACAGCAATTTTTGGATGAAGAAATTAAAGCTATCTACACTTATTTGAAAAAATGCTCCAAATCACTATTGATTAGAGAAATGAAAATTAAAACAACTCTAAGGTACTACATCACACCGATCAGATTGGCTAACATGGCAAAACAGGAAAAGAATGAATTTTGGAGATGTAGGAAAATTGGAATAATAATACATTGTTGGTGAAGTTGTGAACTGATCCAACCATTGTGGAGAACAATTTGGAACTATGCCAAAAGGGTTATAACACTGTGCATACCCTTTGACCCAGCAATGCCACATCTAGGTTGGTGTCCCAAAGAGAACATAAAAAAGGAAAAAAAAAAACCCACATGTACAAGAATATTCATGGCAGCCCTTTTTGCAGTGGCAAAGAATTGGAAATTGAGGGAATACTCATCAATTGGAGAATGGCTGAACAAGTTGTAGTATATGATTGTAATGGAATACTATTATTCGATAAGAAATGATGAGCAGGAAAGTTTCAAAAAAAAAAAACTGGAAAGATTTATATGAACTGATGCTGAGTGAGGTGAGCAGAACCAGGAGAACATTGTACATAGTAATAGCTGCATTGTATGATGACCAACTCTGATAGATTAAACACGACGTAAGGCAATTTCAAAAGACTCATGATGGAAAATTCTATCAACATACAGAAAGATAACTATGGAATTTGAATGCAGATCGAAGCATACTATTTTCTCTCTTTTTTTTATTTCTTATGGTTTTTTGCTTTTGTTCTTATTCTTCTTTCACAACATGAACAATATGGAAAAAAGTTTAATGTGATTGTTCTTGTATAGCCTATATCAGATTGCATGCTGTCTTGGGTAAGGGGGAGGGGAGGGAGGAGGGAAAATTTAGAACTCAAAATCTTGTAAAAGTGAACACTGAAAAGTAAAAATAAATAAATTAATTTAAAGAATACGGTCTGGGATTGTTTTCTATTTATTTTTAGCATCTTCTCCTCCTCAGATATTATGCATATTCATCTCTCAGCAGCCTCCCAATATCACTGCTTTACCATTATTTGTTCTCTTTCATGCCATTTTTAGATCACTTATAAGCACATTCAAAATTGTGATGTTATAGTCACAATGTGGTAGTTCCATTCTCTTTGGTGGTAAAACAACCACAACAAACAACCTCCCCCACCCCAAACTAGTCATGGTAAGATTTAGAAAAAAATTTGTCACAGTAAACTTTTACATTTCTTTCCATTTGTTGGCTTTTTATTTTCACTTTTAAATTCTTTTGGCATGACTGCTTGATCAGATCTTTTGCCATACTTCCTTTAAACTGGTTTTATCCTCCAGTGTTTCTGTTGCTTTATAAGATGAAAATATTCATAACTACCTGTCAATATTTTATTAAATCTTAGAAATGGGATTGCATTCTAACTCAGTATTGCCTTTGGATACCATTATTCAACACTGAGCAAGTAAGTCAAATGATTGCTGAGTTTTTTTTATTCCATTATTATGGTGATAGATAGGTATCAGTTGTATTTCTGAATAAAAGTATTGAAGTTGGTGTCAATACTTTTTCTGTTTTTTATTTGTGTTTGACATGTCTAGGATCTACAATTTATTTTCTCCAAGAAAATGTTCATGGTATAATGGCATGATACTTGAGTCTAATCTGCACATCATCAGCTTCCCTGTTCCCTTTTACTTGAAACTTACTTTCTTATATATTTCTCAGAATCTTGAACTTTTCTTAAATGTTCATCAGTCAGCAAGAATGAGATAATATGCTAATTTCACTTGGAGGGATTTTCAAGTTCTCTGTAGAATTTCTTTATCTCTTCATCCTTAATAACTGATATTGGTGCATTCATTATGATTTTTTTCTTAATTAAATTTTGGTAAATAATTTATCATCAGTGCTTCAATGTGGAATGACCACATTTCCACTTAAATGATGGTTCTCACAGATAATTGGATGTACTGCAGAGCAAGCTCCACCAATTTCTTTCTCTCTAAGGGTTTCCTCTGAGCCATCTTCCTGTTAAACTGGAACTTGCTTTATTCTTCTGATTTTATTGACAGTAAGGTTGACTGATATGGCTTAACTTAAAATTTTATAGGTGGTCTAAGACTGTGTGTTTCTTAACAATGAATGCCCTATTTCTACCTATTCTGATACTGTCACTATAAACATGAAAGGCAGCTACAAAAACAATTACTAAGTGCCGTTTGTACACAATTGTCTTTCTTTAATAATACAATAAGTTCAAGGTTTTAGTTGTTGTTGCTTTTCCTGTTTAAATATGCAACTAGCTGAAATGAACTATAAAATCCAATAAAAATTACTCTAATAATAGATTAAAAGCACATAATATAAGAAATTAGAGATGTATATATATATATATATATATATATATATATATATATATATATATATATATGTGGAGGAAGAGGAAGAGTTAAATCCCCCAAGTGTTAGAATGGATTTATCAAAGGGGAGGACTGCCTACAGCTACAACAACTACAATACCTCCAAGATCAAACCTAGACCTCCATAACACATGAGTTGCCATGGTTAGAAAATGTTTTATTTGTAAATGTCCAGTATTCTGATTATAAAGTTTCCCCTACTTATGTGGGCTGGCCCCCAGAAAGCAAGACTCAATCTTCTGCCAAAGTAAAACTGAAAGTCCTTCTACCACAGTAGAACATGGTGGAGTATGGTAGAGATTGAGCAACTCTTGAATAGCTTTCAATATTCCAAGGTCCACTTCAAACCATGTTCTTTTGTGGCAACAGAATAAGATGTTGAAAAGATATTTTTCAGTGTTAGGTAATGCAAATTTTTTTCCCACTCTACCATGTTTTTTTCTAATATTATGATTGATTTTATTAATGAAAAAGCTCTTTAAAATGTTCATGTATTCAAGATTATCTGCTTCATTTTTATTATCCCCCTGACCCTTGTTTAGCTAAATCTTTCTTCCTCAGTCCACTGAAGTCTCTTTTCACTCCTACATTGACCTTCCCAGATTAAAGAGAAAAGGAGAAGTTATCAAGAATGAGGTTTTTAGACTCATACTAAGAGAAATTTCATTGAAAATAACTACAAACTGTGCTTAAAAAATTAGGAGTCAACCTATCAAGATACATGGAAGATTTATGGAACTATAATTACACTCTTTACAGAAATAACAGGAAATAAATGATGGGAGAGGGATTATATTCATGTGATAAGGTCCTGCCAGAATAACAGAAATGACACCATTTAAATTAAATTAGAAATTTACTGCTATCCTAAACAAATTGCTTAAGTACATATAATATAGAACTAGCTAAAATAATGAAAAATAATAATTTTGATAAAGAAAAGGCCTAGATTCTCAGGAGAAATAATGAGAAGAAAAAATAATATGGGAGAATAGCATTACCACATCTTAACCTATATTATAAAGTGGAAGTCACCAAAACTAATTGGTTATTATTTTTTTATATTGCTATAACTCACATTTCTAGAATTACATCAAATAATAGTTTTGGGGGTCATCCTTGTTTTACCACATTTCCACTGGAAAACCTAGTATTTCTTTATTTTACAAAATTCTAACTCTTGATTTAGACATACCTTTTAAAATACAATTTTGGTTGTATATGTGTATTTATGTATACATATATGCCTATATACAAATATATGTATATGTGTGTGAATGAGCCATATTCTGCCTATGTTTTTGAGATATTCTAACATAAATGAGGTCCACATTTCTTTAAAGACTATTTATGTACTGTAAGGATTAGACTATTGCTAGACCATAGATGTGACTCTATGTTTGATTAACCTACATATGTACCAATAAGTTCCTGTTATCCACATAAGTGGTTTTGTCAGTTTCTTCTAGGCAAGGAATACAAGGCTTTACTAGTCATGAACAGTTTAGAAAAAAATATATATATTAATCCAGGTAAATGAGGTTATCAAATTTTCTAAATCATAATGCACTTGTGATCAATAGGAAGGGTTTTACATGGGCCACTTGGTGCTTGTTTCTAAGGTCCTCCTTCCATTTAGTCCCTATACATCCACTTAGTAACAATGATAAAAGCAAAAGGCATATCTCAGTCTTGTCTATAAGGGTATGCATCCTACCATTTGCCAGTACCACTACTCATGTTTATTCAAGGCCCTTCAGGGTCATAGAGCCTTTGTGATCCTTTGAATGCTTTCCTGCCTTCTTCATAACTATTCATCATTTTCTCACATGTAGTTACTTAAAATGTGTTATACATATATAATCAATGTTTATGTTATATTATAATCAATTATGTATGTTATACATATATAATCAATTATACATACATAATCAATCTGTTACTGAACTAGTGCCATATTCCTGATATGACTCCATTTTGGTCGTAGTGAATTATTTATGACTATAATGCAGTAATATCCTGTGAGAATTTATGTCACCTCCTGAAAGAGATCCCAAAATGAAAACTTTCAGGAATATTATAGCCAAATTTCAGAGCTCCCAGGTCAAGGAGAAAATATTGCAAGCAATCAAAAAGAAACAATTCAAATATCATGGAACCACAGTCAAGATGAAACAATAATTAGCAGCTGCTACATTAAAGGATTGGGGAGTTGGAATATAATATTTCAGAGGGCAAAAGAGCTAGGATTGCAATTTAACCAACAAATTTACCCAACAAAACTGAACATAATCCTTCAGGGGGAAATGGTTACTTAATGAAATAGAGGATTTCAAGCATTCTTGATGAAAAGACCAGAGCTGAATAGAAAATTTGATTTTCAAATATAAGACTCAAGAGAAGCATAAAACAGTAAACATGAAAGAAAAATCATAAAGATTCTATTAGGTTAAATTGTTTACATACATACATGGGAAGGTGATGGCTATAACTACTAAGAACTTTCTCATTATTATGACAGTTAGAAGGAGTATACAGAGACAGAGGACATGGGTGTAAGCTGACTATGATGTGTCTATTAAAAAAAATAAATAAAATGAAGGGGTGAGAAAGAAAGATGCATTTGGGTAAGGGGGACTGGAAAGGTAGAATGGGGTAAATTATAAAAGACATGTGAAACAAAATGATTTTACATTGGAGTGGAAGATGAGGGGGAGTATGATGGGTAACTTTTGAATCTCACTCATCAGAATTGGCTCAAAGAGGATTAAGATGCACACCCAATTAGGTATAAAAATTCGTCTTTTCCTATAGGGAAGTAGTAGGGGAGGGAAATATAACATAGGAGAGCGATAGAAGTGAGGACAGATTGAAAGAGGCATTTGGGGGCAGCTAGGTGGCACAGTGAGTAGATCACTGGCCCTGGAGAAAGGAGGACCTGAGTTCAAATCTGACCTCAGATTCTTAACACACTTACTAGCTGTGTGACCTTGGGCAAGTCACTTAACCCCAATTGCCCTGCCTTCCCCCCTCAAAAAAAAGAAAAGGAAAGAGGCATTTGTCGGAAGTAAAACAAACTTTTGATGAGGGATGGGGTAAGACAAGGGGGGGGGAGAGAGAGAGAGAGAGAGAGAGAGAGAGAGAGAGAGAGAGAGAGAGAGAGAGAGAGAGAGAGAGAGAGAGAAAGAGAGAATAAGGAGAATAAACAGGAGCAAAATAAGATGAAGGGAAATACACAATTACAATTAGAAATCATAAATGTGAATGTGGATGGGATGAACTCAATCATAAGATGGAAGTGGATAGCAGAATAGATTGAAAACAAAAGTAACAATATGTTGATTTTAAGAAATACATTTGAAGCAGAAAGATGTCAGGGGATAGAGCAGAATCTCATGGTTCAGCTGAAGTAAAAAAAAATTGAATAAAAATGGGGTAGCAATTCTGATCTCAGACAAAGCAAAAGTAAAAATAGATCTAATTAAGAGATAAGAAAGTAAACTACATCTTGCCAAAAGATACCATAGACAATGAAGTAATATCAATACTAAACACATATGTATGAAGTGCTATAACATCCGAATACTTAAAGGAAAAATTAAAAGATTTATAAGAGGAAATAAACAATCAATCTAAACTAGTGGGGAATCTCAATTCCCCCCTCTCAGAACTAGATCAATCTAATAATAAAACAATTAAGAAAGAATTGAAGGAGATGAATAGAATTTTATAAAACTTATATATGATAGTCGTCTGGAGAGAACTGAATGAAAAAAGGAAGGAAAATACTTTTTTTCTCAGTTGTACATGACACCTACACAAAAGTGACCATGTATTAGGGCATAAAAAGATGAAATCTAAACGTAGAGAAATGGAAATATTAAACATATCCTTTCACATCATAAAACAATAAAAATTACATTTATTGAATGGCTGTGGAAACAAAATAAAAATTTTTCAAAACTAAATAATTTAATCCGAAAGAATAAGTAGGTCAAAGAAGAAATCATAGAAATGATCAATAAATTCATTAAAAAATGACAACAATGAGACAACATACCAAAATTTATGGGATGCAGTCAAAAATAATACTTAGGGGAAGATGTAACTCTATAAGTGCTTACATAAAACAAGAAAAATAGCAGATCTATAAGTTGGGTATGCAATTTAAAGAAAAAAAAAACTAAAAAAAGGACAAACTAGAAATATCCAAATACCACCAAATTAGAAACCCTGAAATTAATAAAATTCAAAGTAAGAAAGTCATGGAACTAATAAGTAAAATGAGGAGTTGGTTATTATGGGAGGAAAAAACTAACAAAATAGACAAAGCATTGGTTAATTTGACTTAAAAGAAAGAAAATTGAATTACCAGTATTAAATATGAAAGTATGAATTTACCATCAATTAAGAAGAAATTAAAGAAAATATTAGGAACTGTTTTGCCAATTATATGCCAATAAATCTAATAATTTAAAATAATAAATATTTAGTAAAATAGAGATTTCCCAAATTAACAGAAGAAATAGAATATTTAAATAATCCCTTTTTAAAGGAAAATAATTTAACAAGACATCAATTAGCCCAAGAAAAAAATCCCCATAAATAGATGGATTCACAGGTGAATTCCACCAACATTTAATGAAAAAAAAAATGAATTGCAATATGATATAAACTATTCAGGAAAATAGGTAAAGAAAGAGTCTTACCAAATTTTATTTGCAACACAAATGTAATGCTGATACCTAAACCAGGATGAGTGAGAACAAGGAAAGAAAACTATGTACCAATTTCCTTAATGAGTATTGATGAAAATTTTTAAAATAACACACTAAGAAGGAGATTACAGCAATATGTTACAAAGATCATAGACAATAATTAGGTGGGATTTATACTAGGAATGCAAGGATGGTTCAATATTAGGAAAAAAAAAACCTATAAGGATAATTGACCATACAAGTAATGAAATCCACAGAAATCATATGATATTCTCTATAGATGCAGAAAAAGCTTTTGACAAAATACATCACTCATTCTTATTAAAACCATCAGAAAACACACATAATATCTACTAAAACTATCAGCAAGTGTTATATGTATTGCGGATAAGCCAAAAGCCTTCCCAGTAAGATCAGGATTGAAGCAAGTATGCCCATTACCATCACTATTATTCATTATTTACTAGAAACAAAAAATACAGCAATAATAGAAGAAAAAGAAATTGAAGAAATTAGAATAGGCAATGTAATAACAAAACTATCACTCTTTGAACACAATATGATGTTATACTTAGAGAATACCAGAGAATCAACTAAAAAAACTAGATGAAATAACAACTCCAGCAAAGTTGCAGGATATAAAATAAACCCACATCAATCATCAAGAATTCTATATATTACCAACAAATTCCAGCAGGAAGAGATAGGAGAAATTCAATTTAAAATAACTGTAGACAATATAAAATACTTGGAAGCCTACCTGCTAAGACAAACTCAGGAAGTATCTGAATACAATTACGAAACACTTTTCACACAAATAAAGTCAGATCTAAACAATCGGAAAAATATTGTTTACACATGGGCAGGCTGATCAGACATAATACAAATGACAGTTCTACCTAATTAATTTACTTATTCCATGCTATGCCAATTAAACTACCAAAAATTATTTTATAGAGGTAGAAAAAATGATACAATTCATCTGGAAGGAAAAAAAGTCAAGAATATCAAGGGCACTGATCAAAAAATGTGAAGGTAGCCTAGGAGTCCCAGATCTCAAACTGTATTACAAAGAGCAAAAAACAATCTGGTACTGGCCGCAAAACAGATTGGTGGGTCAGTGGAATAGATTATGTACATAATACACAGCAGCAAATTACCTTGGTAATCTACTGTTTGATCAACACAAAAATCTAAGCTTTTGGTATGAGAATTCACTATTTGAAAAAATGCTGTGAGAATGAGAAAGTGGTTTGGCAGAAACTAGGCATAAACCAATAACTCATACCATATACCAAGATACAGTTGAAATGGGTATATGCTTTAAAATAAAGGGTGATAATAAAGCAGAAATTGGGGAAAAGTTTTGTAGACAGTTTATAAAAAGTTTAAAATATATAAAAAACTTTTTCAAATCTATAGGAATATGTGTCATTCTGAAATGGATAAATGGTCAAAAAATATGAACATGCAGTTTTCCAACAAAGAAATGCAAACAATTTATAGTCATATAAAAATGCCTTAAATTATTATTGATTTGAGAAATTCAAATGAAAACAATCTTGAGATCAGTTTACACTTATCAGATTGGCTAAAATGATTGAAGAGGAAAACAAAAAATGTTGGAGGGAATGTGAAAAACTTGGGGCACTAATTCATTGTTGGTAGAATTGTGAACTGATCCAACCATTTTGGAGAGCAATCCAGAATTATGCCCAAAGAGTTATTAAAGTACCTATATCCTTTTACCCAGCAATACCACGTCTAGGTCTATTTCCAAAGATGATTAGGGGAAATGGAATCAAACCTGCATGTTCTAAAATATTTTTAGCAGTTCTCTTTGTGGTAGCAAAGAACTGAAAAAGTTGTATATATGATTGTGATGGAATACTACTGTGTTAAAAGAAATGATGAGCTCAATGATCTTAGAGGAACATGGAAAGACTTGCACAAAATAATGAACAAAATGACCAGAACCAAGAGAATATTGTATGTGGTAAAAGCAATATTGTTTTAAGAAAGACTTTGAACAAATAAGCTTTGACTATTATGAATACCAAAATTAACTATAAAGGACATGTGAAGAGAGATGCTAACTGCATACATATGTATATATGTGTGAACACACATACCCATGCATGTATATATGTATGCATGCATGCATGTACCTATTTGTGTCTAATTGCAGCCATCTTTAGAGTGGGGGGGGGGGAAGAAAGTTACATGATAATTTTGTTATATATGTAAAAGAAATAGCAAGTTGAACATAGTAAATTCATAGTTTCATGCACAATTATCTCTTTTATTATACTATATTATGGGGTAAAACTAAATAAAGCATGATATCATAACCAAATTCAGGGAGCATGAAAAAATTATCTGTCAGATCTCTGGGTAAGGGAAATGTTTATGATGCAACAAGTACTGGAGAGTATCAGAGGAGGTAAAATGGATAATTTTTATTATATGAAATTTAAAAGTTTTTTTTGCAAAACTAATCAATATAGCCAAAATTAGAGGGAAAGCAGGAAACTAGGGAAAACATTTAGAACAATTCTCTAAGAAAGTTATCTTTTTTCAATTATAGAAGGAACAGAATTAAATTTATTAAAAAATAATAATAATAAGAGCTATTCCTCAATTGATAAATGGTTAAAGGAAAGGAACAGGAATTTTTCAAAAGAAGAAATCAAAACTATCAATGATCATATAAAAATGCTCCAAATCACAAATAATTAGAGAAATGCAAATTAAAACACCTCTGAGTTATCACCACATGCCTATGAGACTGGCCTATGTGACAGTAAAGTAAAAGAACAGGTGTTGATGGGGTTGTAGAAAATAAGTATGCGAATGACTGATGGAGTTGCCAACTGATTTCAGTATTCTTATTATTATTCATTATCATTATCCTTTCTCCAGACTGTCTTGTAGCCTTATCTTTTCATTGATTTTCTTCAGCCAGAGAGGAGACAGAGAGACAGAGAGAGACAGAGATCCCTCAGTTTGCCTTTCTTATTTAAAGACTACTCTTTTTTCTATTTATCATTTCACTAAATCTACTTTGATGTTAAAAATCTGATTTTTGGTTGAATTTGCCATGGAAATATTATCATTGAAGGCAACTTCAATTTTTATACTTCACCATAATCATTTCTGCCTGAACTTTCATAATGTCTTTGTTAAATATGATCCATTCCTCTTAGTCCACCTTTACCTACATAATATTAGGCCATTAGATGTAACTTATGCTTTCTTTAAATGCATTTAAATCTACCCTCCCAAAGTTTAAAGTTCATAGAAGAATTTGATTAATTTTCTTCTCCTTTTCCATCATAAACACCATCATTGCTTGCTCTCTTGCCCCCCTTCAATTCCTATAGTTTTTACTTTAGTAATCAGATAGTACAAGGTCAGGATCAGGTCCAGAAGAGCAGCAGTTTTCTTTATCATTCTCTATACCTTTTAAAGGGTGAAATCATCAACAAGATAAGTCATGAATTTCAAAGCTGCTATGGCCTCTGGTAGAAAAACCCAAAAATGTCCTTAGAGTTTAATTACATCATCAGTACAATATCAGGTCTCAGTTTGAAATTTCAGATTTGTTTCCTGAGTTCTTCATTTAATTCCTACTTTGACTTTGAGGACCATAACATATTTCCATGAAAATATCACTGTAACTTCTTCCTCACTTTATTGTCATTGAAATACCCTCTATCATGTTTCACCTTTGGGTTCCTCACATGAATATGTTTTCTTGAAATACAATGATATTTCAACTTTGTGGTGGGAACAATACTCTAGTTTTACTTCCCTTAATACACTGGAAAGCTAGGCTAGTTTGTCCTTAAAAGGTATTGAAGCCATCCTTAATACTTGAATGGCAAAGGGGAAAATAAGCACAGGTTATGGATATCACATCCTGGTTATGAGAAAAATTTATATTAATGCTGTATTATTTGATTTTTAAAATTAATCTGTAATATTCCCTTCTCTAAATCTCCTCTTACTTCTTTGGCTAGGTCAAAAGAGACCTATCCCATTCTAGCTGAGGAATGCAATCTACTCCTAGGCTCCTGGGCAGGGACCCTTACTTTTGTTTATCCTCATAAACAAAAACCAGCCAAAGCAAGGCCTTTTTTTTTTTAACCATGCTATTCCCCTCATAAAGATTTGGGGTGATCTGGTCAAACAGTAGGGGAAACTAAGTAAGTGAAAACCTGTTTGATAAAGCTTATATTTTTGAAAGTGAAAGATTGCTATTGGAAGGTAGGATTCATAAACCAGCTAACATTCCATTGCTTAAGTTCCAGAGAAGAGTGAATCAGTCAATCTGAAGCCATTTTATCAACTTGTAGATTGATTTGCCCAAGTCCTCCCCCTCTCAAAGATGAAGTAATGGGGAGGAGCTGAGGACTCTTGGCCCACTTCCTCATTAAAATAGTCAGCAATGGGGATTGTTAGGGAAGGTTGCAATAAGGCCAATCAGAAAAGGAAGACACACCTAGGTATAAAAGGCAGGGTTGGCCCTTGCTCTGGGTCTTTTGGCACAAAATGAAGCTAAGCCAGTAAGATCTTTCTTTAGCCAGGTTGCTTTCTCCTTCCAATAAAGGATATTTCACTGGGAAAATTGCCTCTGCTTGCCCTTTTTAAATTCTGGGCATCACAATTATTTGAATACAAGTATCCATCAGGAGCTCCAGGAATTCTCTGATGCTTGACTGATGGACCAAAATGAGCAAATAGAACAAGAAAATTTCCAACAGCTAAATTAGATCAAGGTATTCTAAATCCATATCCATGTTGAATATCCTTTTAAGCTCACTAATAAACCTTTTTTTGTTAACTATTTAATTACCTACAAATATCTCATTTCATTCTGATGGATAATATAAATTACCAAGAAACTGGCCTGAGTTAGGTCAAGCCTAGAACAACCCTATCCCCTCTGTGTTCTACATATCCTACCCATTTTTATTATTGTATTCCTTTCCAGTTACAATTTTCATCCCAGGTCTCAATGGTATCTATGATATAGCACTTGCCTCCTTATGTTAGTATTTATTTATTGCTCAGAATTCAATTCAAAGGAACATTGATTTCTAACTAGAAGGGACTTTGGAAGTCAGAGTCTGATCGATTACCATTTAACAATTAAAGTATTGAGGCTTAGAGAGATAAAATCATTTGGCCAAGGAGGTACTTGTAGTAAATGGCAGAGCCAGCATTTGAATTCATCTCCTCTGACTGTAGAAGCAGAGTAAATTCTAGAAATAATTGTTTGGGAAAGGATAGTGGTATTCTGGAAAGATACTAACTATATACATACTCGTTGGAGACTTAATTTGAAATAAAGTCTGGGGGTTGAAAAAGGATTAATCTGAAAATATTGTACACTCAAGCCTATTTACCAGGGAGAATGTATTTTAGAATAGCACTGTCTCTTCTTTTCTCTTAGCTCCTCATTTGCTAATATTTCAACTGCCTTGGGTGGTAAGCATTGTCTGCTTTCAGTAGGCAAAATTTTCTTTAAGTTGTCTGTGACTCAACAATTGTAGATCCTTAACCTGTTTATCCTTAACACAGCCAACTCAGTTGCTGACTCACTGAATGACCCCAGGCACTAATCCCATTTAGCCTCATTACAATGAGGTAATTATCCTCCAGCCCCGTTAAAATGCAGCTTGTGCAAGGAAGCTAAAACACTGTGAAAGCAAAATAACAGAAACAACTTTACAATTGCTTTTCCAACATCTTCTTTGGAGAAACTTTAGTCTTTATATTATTAACATTCTCTTTTTCAAATAACTACTGACGGGTAATACTCTGAGGTGAAATTTACCCTCCACCACAAAAGATAATATAATCCAGGAAATCACAAGAGGGAAAGTTAGTCTGCCTTTCAAATCAATGATGTGTTAACATCATTTATTTCCACAACCACTTTTCAGTTAAAGGAGAAAATCATATCTGATATTGTTTCTTCTTTGATTTTTGACTCTTTTTCCACCATATCTCTGAACCCTATATCTTGACTAAAAATGCTTACAAAATGGCAAAGGGCAGCTGCCAGTCTGAAGATGAAATCAGTGATGGGAAAACCAGTCCTAACTGCAAAATTATTTTTTCTTCTTCAAATGATGTCATATTTTTAAATGTTTGCTAATATAGCAAGAATTGCAGAACTCATAGGGTATTATGAAAGTAAATAGGCACTAATGAGAACAATTTTACTCTTCCTGATTTCACCTGGTCTATTTTCTCTGATCATTTTCTGGTAATAAAAGATAGATAAGCAGGAGCCAAGTCAGGAGCGGCAAGCAAAGGTAAAAATACTATTTACCCACATTAATTCAGAGTGTGTAGATACTCCTGATTCCTCTGATTGTCTTATAGAAGAATGGAATCAAAGGATTCTAGGATACCACATCTCAGACATATTAGTTCTATGATCTAGAGCAAGTCACTTGACCTGTGTGTGCATTTATTTTCTCTGCTTAAAATGAAGTAATTGAAATGAAAGTCCTCTAGGATCTCTTCCAGCTCTAGGATGCTATAACTCTATGACCAGCTGATCTGTTCACTATCACTAGAATCACAGCTATAATCTAGAATTTAATACCATTGTAGCTCTACCATTGGACAGCTAGGTGATACAATGGATAGACCTGGACCTGGAGTCAGGAAGACATCTTCCTGAGTACAAATCTGACACTTACTAGATATGTGACCTTGGCAAAGTCATTTAACCCTGTTTGCCTCAGTTTCTTCATCCATAAAATGATCTATAGAAACAAATGGCAAACCAGTCCAGTATCTTTGCCAAGAAAGTTCTACCATTAGACCAATTTTCAGGTATAAGTTTTTGCATTAGGTTCATGTAAGTTAGTAAGTAGATGCAAATGAATCTAATGCCAAAACCTTATACAAAGAGTCAGACATGATTGAAACAACTAAATAACAAGAAAGTTCTACCATTAAACCAATTTTGAGGTATAAGTTTTTAATATATTAAAATGTGAGGCTAACTTCACCCAGGTGAACCCTTCCCCACCTAATTTTCCCAAGCCCCAAGTCACTTAAGCAACCATTCCATGCAAAAATATAGTAGAAATTAGTGCTTTATTTTAACTGGTATGTACCTAGCAAACAATTGGTGCATACTGACAAACTTCTCAAATTCAATTCAATTTAATAGACTTTTATTACAGACCAACTGTATGTAGGGAATTGTGCTGGGATGTGAGAAGACGAAAAGTTTAGAAAAAAGCAAAATTCTTGCCTACCTGTAGAACTGGTTTTATTGACCTTTAGGCTTGTCCTAGTGATGAATCCCTCAGTCATAGCAATGCATGCTTATAGTCTTCTATGGAAAAGTAACATAAGCAGATAATTGTAACACAAAATGGTAAGTGAACAATATAGTTATGAGTCTAACAGTGCTTAGACAAAGAAATGATTCTAACTCTCTCATTTTACATTTTAAGAAATGAAGGCTGTATGAAGGAAATTGCTTTACCCAAGGTCATAAATCTCTGAAGATCACCTGGCAAGATTAAGGTGCTAGATGCAGAACTCATACAAGGCAAGTGCTCACTCAATGTCAGAAGGAGAGATACAAGGACATTCTCCAGGTATCTCTGAAGAACTTCGGATTCAAATGTAAGACATGGGAGACAATGTCAAAGGCCCACCAAGTGTGGCATGCCTATATGAATGAAAATGTTGGGCTCTATGAGCAAAGCAGAATTTCAGTAGCTCAAAAAAATGTAAGATGTGCAAATTTAGAAACATCTCTGCTCCAAACATTCATATGAGCTATTTGTGCCTGACCTGTGGTAGAGTCTTCTGAGCTCATATTGGTCTGATCAGCCATAATTGGACACATTGTACCTTGATCCCAATATAGTGATGTCATTTTGGTCCTCTTCTAGCATGAAGGACAACAACCAACCAAGAAAATTGAAATTCAAACTGAGATCCTCCCACTCAAAACCAGTGTATTTTCCCCATTGCATCAAAAGATCAATATCAGTTAATGAATTTTAAGAATAAAATTAAGAGTATAAAAACAAGGAAATAATATTTCACTTTACTTATTCTCATTTGCTTTACCTTATTACAAAATGCTTGTTCTGCACTTTTCCCCATCAAACAATTTATTTCATCATTAACTAAGCACAAATTAGTAGTCAACTTAAGTTCAGTGAAACAATGATGAATGGTTCCTCATTTAAGTATAAAGTTTAGTTTGGCTTCACATATTGCCTGGTATTGTATGGTTCAGCATAATGAGATGTAAAATAGTATATTTTCTCACTTTTTCTCTTGTCTAAGATATTTTAAAACTGTTATTTCAAACGTTCAAAGCTTTGTTCTTTTTTTATCTTTTCAGTTTTTATTAGAATAATGTCAAATATTTTATTTAAAAAGTATGCTGTAAGTATTCAGGAATATGTTATAAAAATATTTAATACTAAATACATTTCTTCATGTTTGTATGTGTGTTAATTCCCACATTTGGTGGCAAAGTCCTTGTGCATATATTCTACCTAATGATGATATTGTGCCATTTCTTTTCCCCAAGTCCTGCTGTTGTATCTTAAGCTGATTGTCTTGTCCTCCTCATAACTTCATCATTTCTATTGATGACACCATATTTTTAAGTCACATAGATTTAAATGTTCTATCTTCTCCTCTGCCTAATGAATGATAAATCATTATATATATATGTGTATATATACATGTGTGTATGTACATATATATACATATATATACATGCACACACGTATATATAATATATATGTGTATATATGATCTTCCGTATTACAGTCTAGGCCTTGCAAGTCCTTTGCGTAAACCTCCAGACTCTCCTACTTGGAGATGTGATAAGCCTTGAGCAAAGAATGGCAAACTTCTGGACTCTCCTACTTGGAGATTTGATAAGCCTTAAATAACAAACCTCTGGATTCTCCTACTTGGAGATATGCAAAGAATGACCAACCTTGGTCATTCTTTGCTGTGATTAGCTGTGTTATTAGGAACTGTTAATTATTGTTGTTGTAAATCCAATGTAATATTCCATCTGTCTTTTAATAAAAGCATTATTCCATTGGGAGTGTGTCATATTGCAGGCACAAATCCAAACCTAACTTAGCTTAATTGCACACCCTATCTCCCATAACCAAGTCAAGATGTCATTGGTCTTCTTCAAGAACAAAGAACAAACAACAACAAGGGTTCTGCATGAAGTATCTGTGTGCTGTATTTTTGGGAAGGAGTAAACCAGGATCTTAGGAGAATATTTTGTATTAATTGGCTCTACCAGGTTATTTGAGAGCAGTAATAGTGGCGCTCTGTGGACTCAACCTGCCAATTGGAGCAGAAATTAGGGAATGCTGCTATTTCTCCTCTTCCTCCTTATTCTTTTTCACATTTTTATTTATTTATTTATTTTTTTTATTTTTCAAAAAATCTGGGGCAATTTAACTTTCATCCTGCACAGTTTTCATTTTTGATTTTGAGTTTGTCAAAAAACAAAATGTATAAACAATATATAATTATTTTAAAGAGAACTATAATAATGAGAAAGCATTGAAATTTATGGGATTCAGCCCCTCACAGGAAAATCTTTGTCTCTCAAACCATATATTAATAAACCAGAACAACTTTAAATTGAAATTTTTAAATTAAATTGAATTAAAAATTAAATTGAAAAGCAAAAATTTAACAACTCAAGCACAAAAGTGAAACTTGTGTAAATAAGAGGACAAACATAAAATAGAAAAATTTTAAAACATCATTGAACTGGAAAGGAAGTTGATTTTTCTTGATATTATTTCATAATTCTATAAATCTATGCCAGTAACCAAGTAAAAAAAAACCAGACATATAAAGAAACTGAAATTGCCAAAATTTAAAATCCCAAATTATTAGGAGATTAATTAAGTAAATCAACTTCAGGAATAAAAATTGAGTAAGACAAATAAAGTATGAAATGATGGGGGATAAGGGGAGGACCCAGTCTAGGTGGGTTTAGAAAGGAATCTTTTAAAAATATCTCTCTGTTATAAAATTGTTCTAAAATAGAAAAAAAAATTGTATAGAACCCCTTGAATAAAATAAGTACCATTTTAAAAAATGAAGGGCAGAAGGCAAATGGAGGGAGGGAAAAGAAAAAAAAAACTAAAGATCGATGTCATTATATATATTGGCAATGTCAATACAATGAATACTGATGCAAAATTTTAAATAAAACTTTAGGAAAGACTACCAAAATATTCATTATGCTCAATTTTCATTTATAACAATGATACAAAAACATTCAATATTAAGACTTATTTAGCATAATCAATAGTAAAAAAAACATTATTAGATTAATATTAAAAAATCTATAGAATATAGTACTTCTTTTTGTTTCAAAACCTAAAAAACCATAGAAATGGAAGCCTCATTCTTTAAAATGATAAAAAGAAGAAAGTCAAAAACTAATACTATTTATAATAGAGAAATGCTCAAAATCTTTCCAATGTGAGAAAACAATGATGTTGTACTTCTGCACTCTTATTTGACATCCTAGATAGAACCAGAAATCCTATTCCTATACATAAGGCAAGAAAAATAAATCAAAAGAATAAATATCAGCAGAGGAAGAAAATATCATTAATTTCAGACAATATATTTTACTTTATAAAATCCTCAAAAATAAAAAAGCAACTGAGATGATTAATAGCTTTAATAAAATAGAATCCAAAATAAGACCATAATAATCATCAGCATTTCTGCATATTATTAACAAAACATGCAAGTAAATGGTGAAAATGTAAATTCCAAAAAAAAAAAGAAAATGTAAATTCCATTTTGACTAATAATAGAATGTATACAATATGTGGAAATTAACTTCTCAAGGGTTGAAATATAGAATTGAATTAACTATAATCACAAGCAACATTTTAGAAACATAAATAGAGGCTGCTGGGTGGCCAGTGAGTAAATCACAAGCCCTAGAGTCAGGAAGACCTGAGTTCAAATCTGGCCTCAGACACTTGACACACTTATTAGCTAGTGACTTTGGGCAAGTCACTTAACCCCAATTGCCCTGCCTTCTCCCCTCCAAAAAAAGAAATATAAATAAATGCCTAGACAATAAGAGAGTCACTGCCAGAAACTAGTCTTTGGAAATATAATAAAATGATGGAACTATATTAAGAAGCATTTTTGTTCTGAATTTGGAAGAACATTCAAGAATGTCATTAAAATAATTTTAATGGGGAATGAAGGGATTTGGAAGTATTGGATTTCAAATTACGTAATGAAGAACTAATCATGAAAATTCTCTTGTCCTGTAGGGAAAAAAATGGAGGTTAGCACAAAGTAGATAATTAAGACTGAGGCAAACCAGTGCAATAATAAGGCAGGGTTCAGTTACTCTAAGAATGTTACCTATTTATTTGAAATTCTTATCTGATAAAATGTGCTAGAACAATTGGAAAGCAGGTTGATAGCAACTTAGTTTAGATCACAGTCATACATCATATACCTTAATAAAGATCAAGTAAATATAAGCTTTTTTTTTAATCATGTCATTTACCACCACGCTTAGGAGGGAAATTCATAATGATAAAGGAGAGAGGTGATTAAAAAGACTAAATAGGAAGTTTTTGTTGTACAAAATTAAAAACTTCTGCACAAAATATGTCAAATCAGCTGAAATAATAAGAGAATCTATTGCTTGGGAAATAATCTGTCCATAAATTATGATACAAGTTTGATACCTATGATATGTAGAGCATAACAGAAACAAATAAGAGTAAAGATTGTATCTTTTTCAGTAAGTAGGTTTTCAAAGGACATGAAGAAATGTTTCCAAAATAACTGAAAACTATCAGCAATCATATTTTAAAGATCTATAAATCATCAATGAGACATATAAATTAAAACAACTCTGAAGTATTACCTCATACTTTATAAAAAGTAGTCAGTGGTAGAAGGAATATATGAAGATATAGGCAGGAATATGCTATTTGCAAAGCAACAAATTAGTTCCAACACTGAAAATAATTTAAAATTATTTAATGAAATCTAATAAAAGATTCAAACTCATTGACTAAATCATCCAGTTACTAGTAATATGCTTCAAGGGGGTCAATGAAATGTGTATTTGATCTGTGTCAAAATATCTAGTGATAATATTCTTGCATTAGCAAAAAGATGTAAAACGTTTCCATAGACTGTGGCATGGCTGAAAAAAAGCTTTGGTTACAGATATAATGAATCTTATTGTGGTATAAAGAATGACAAATGTGAAGAATCTGGAGAAACACGGGAATATTTCTATGAATTCATGAAAGATGATGAAAATTGCACAAAGTGAACTAAATAATGACTCCAGCAATATAAATGAAGACAAGATTATAATATAACTGAATTCAGATCAAAATAAGTCCGAGCCTGAGAAATAAGCAATATGGGTTCTAGTTGATTTGTAAAGGACAATATTTCTTTTTCTTTGATAGTCTATGGGAAGCAATGGTGAGTTTACTGGCAATGTTTTAAAAATCATATTAAAGTTTTTGCTAAACATTTTTTCCTTAGTTTTCCTCAGTTATTTGTTCTAGGGGTGGTATGTAAATATGACTGTGGTCTTAAAACAAACTGCATCAATAAAACATTAGAAAAATTCTGAATTATAATTGTGTTTACATACAAATTTTTAAGAAAGGAAAATCCAGGGTTTTTTGTATTATTGAAAGTATTTCAAAACTAGAACCAGTCTCACTGGTCATGCAGAATTTTAAATCTAGGTATTAGTTTGATATACATTCTCTAATATTAACCTAGAGACACTGAATTTAACTTATCACTCCTCAGAAAACATGATTCTATTTGTGCAAAAACTTTGCAAGTGAATCTTCTACTTAAAATCCATTGATGCAATATATATATATATATATATATATATATATATATTTCTTAATGTTTTCTTGCAGTTACCTACTGGGGCCATAAATTCTTTATTTATATTTACCATTAGCCTGCATTTTTCCTTCAGTATATATCCATATAAAACAACTTCAGATCGCTAAAGATAAGACCATCATACTCAAACATCAAAGTCAGCCTATATTTTTTTGCTTTTTCTCTTACCTTACCAATGTGATTTCATATTTCTAGTTACATTTAGGCAATTGAATTGTATCTGTATTAATTATGTCATGTCTCCTTTTAATCAATGGCTGGTAAATCATGTGGAATGCTTGTCACAGTAATAACCCACAAAGAAATAAACATCAGTAAATGTAATCACATGTTACTGTCAGGTACAATTCAATTTGAGAGAGCTGCCTGTTTGCCAGTGTAATTGGATAGCATTTTCTAAGGTGGAAAATGCTAAGCTTTTACAAGGAGTAGTTCAATTTCACTAAATGACTGCCTCATAGCTAACAATTACCTATGGGGGAAAAATTACATCAATTTTAGAACTTAGAAAATGTAAAGACAAGCATTTCTCTTTTCTTGTTCTCCTCACTTGATAGTGTTAAAAAAAACATATTCCTCTTCACTTTCATATTGATTTTGGGTGGATACAATCCCAACAGGTAATTTTGCACATTAGAAACCCTAGAATATCCTAGAATTTAAGTCAGTTAGCACAAAAGTGGTAGCTGACATGAAGTTTTTCTCCAGGGGTCCTTGATAAATTTTAAAAGGAAGAATGAGTACAGGCAAATGTGGTAAAGTTTTTGGTTAATTGAATGTTCCCAAAGGAACATTATATATTCCTACCACTCTACCACTGTAAGGAAGGAATATAAAGCATTCTTAGTTAGATTTAGCTGTAAAGTGAATTCATGGAGTGGTGAAAGCCACTAAACAAAGTCCATAAAAGAAGCATTGAGATATCAATCACTTGAGAGAAATTAAAATTATACTATTATATTAATAACTAATGATTAATATGTGATTCATTCTTTTCCTTTTAGTTAAGTCCCAACTCCTGAAAAGATCAGGGCTGACTCATGAGATTGCTGGGAGCCCCCAAGGCACATGCTTCTGAAGCAGGTTGGGCAGAACTCCACCCACATGGGAAACCTACTTTTTCTTTAGAGTATAAGCAGAATCCAGTCTAGGTGACCCTTTGCCTGGGTAAAGAAACACCTGTCCTCTATCTCCTCCATTAGAGGTTAGGGCAAGCCACTTTATGAAGGATAAAGTTACCTAGAGAGGTCTGGAGGGAATTGGGTTCCCCTGTCTGGATGCCTTGAGGTTGCTGAGTCTCAAGATCAAGCCATGATCTCAGCTGGAGGAGCTGAAGACTTTTAGCCCATCTCCTCATTAAATGTCCACCACTCAGGACTGAGTTTCACCTGGCACAGGAGTTCCTTTTCAGAAGGGATTTAAGATGATTCAGAGCTTTCCTTTGTGTCTTTGGTTAGGAAGAGAAAGTACTAACCTTCAATTTATTACCAGCTAGCCTAATTGATAAATTTTTTTTATAAATTACCTGAAAACTCTGTCCCTCAGGAGTTTTTATTCATCACACACTCCTGTAACAAAATTTATAGAAACCAGAGTCAAGTAGTGGTAGAGTAGAATTGTACTACTGACTTTACATCAAAATGTGGCTCTTTACTAATCTTGCCACTATGATGATACACAATAGTCAGACATCATAAGCCACTTAACCAAATTATCAGTTTTTACCTTATTCCCTAAGCCAGAGATGTAAACTATTTCTTAAATGAGATGCTATATAAATATAAAATCAATTCTGTATTCATGGCTTATTCATGTGTTGCACAATATAAAATAAATCCAAGTTAGAGCACTGGAGCATTTGATATTCGTATGGAAAATTATATTTAACATGTTTTCTACCAAACAATATCAGAGGCAACATATAAAATGTGAGAGAGTTTAATGTCATTCTGGTTTTGCCTAGACATAAAACTATTATTATCTCTCTTAAATTAACTTAATATGGTTTCCAAGTAAAAGAAAGAATTCTACCAAAAAAGTAAATTAATCACTTGATAAGCATGGATGACACAAGTTACATGGCTCTACCAAACAACACAATAAGAAGCAGTTCCTTCATTTTATGGAGTATTTCTTCATTGATCTCAATATGCATTTTTTTTAACTCAAGTATAAAATTCTTAGCATATATACTGTAAATGGGCTGCTGCCAACCTTCCTAACCTCAACTATAAAGATGGCAAAAATTATTAAATTGGAACAATGAATATAAAATAATGGATTTAGCTTATAATGTCTATTACAGAATTTAGCTCTGTAACAGTTATTATAGAACCAGGAAGGTTTTGCTTCTTGTTGTGTTCTTGTTAACACTGACATCCCCTTGTCTTCCTTTACTTTCCTATGGGGATAACTCTCACAGTTGTGGCTGTTATAGACCCATATGTTCTGGGAAAACTACCAGTTCTGAGGAGGTTGAAAGTTCAGGGACCGTGATATCAGTGTAAAGTCTTTTGTTATACATGAAACCCAAACTTGTATGTTCTACTTGCTTATGTGACAGAGGCTGTTCACCCACATTTCCTTAAGGCCAGTGACTTGTGATCCTATTACTTTTAGTCCTATGGTTGTCCCTCTGAATCTGTGTTCTCTACTTAAATGTGTGTAGGCCTGGCTATAGACCAACATATCAGGGAAATATGAGACCAAAGACTATGGCTATTGTCTTTATTTCTCAAAAAGGGCCAAGATTATATCACAATGTTAGAATCAAGGTACAGTGTATTTAACTGTGGCTGATCAGACCAATATGAGCTCAGAAGACTCTGCCACAGATCTGCACAAGTAGTCCACATGAACATTTGGAGTGGAAAAGTCTCTAAATTTGTACAACTGACATTTCTTTTGAGGTACAATTTTGCTTTGCACATAGAGCCCAGTGCCTTCTTTGATGTGGGCATGTGATGCTGAACAATCCTGTGCCAGTGTTTCCTATATCTCACAACTAATTCCAAAGTTCTTCAGGGAGACCTTGAGAGTGCCCTTGTTATTGCTTCTTCTGACCTCCATGAGAACACTTGCCTTGTGGGAATTCTCCATAAAATGGTCTTTTAGGCAAACATATATTTGGTATTTGAACCAAGTAGCCAGTGCATCAGAGTTGCACTCTCCGCAGTTTGAATCCTTGGCAGTTTAGCTCAAGAAAGAACCTCAGTGTCCAGTACCTTATCTTGCTACATGACCGTCATAATGTTCCTAAGACAATTCAAATAGAAGTGATTCAGTTTCCTGCCATGGCACTCGTAGACTATTCAGGTTTCACAGGCATACATTAGATCAGCACAATGGCTCTGTAGACCTAAAGTTTGGTAGGAAGTCTAAATACCTCTTCTCTCCCATACTTTTCTTTGGAGCTTCCCAAAGAATGAGCTATTTCTATCAATACATGTGCCAACCTCATCATCAATGTGGACATCCCTGGAAAGTATATTGCCAAGGTAAGTGAAATTGTCCACAGTATTTAATATTTTTCCATTTGCTGTTATAAATGGTTCCACATATGGATGGTGTGGTGCTGGCTGGTGGAGAACCTGAATTTTCTTAGTGTCAATTCTTAGGCCAAAATTGGCACAAGCAGCAAAAATTTGATTCATACTTTGATGCATTTCAGTCTCAGAGGCTGCATTGAGTACACAATTATCTTTGAGCAAAAAATTGTGCATGAACTGTCTTTCCATTTTAGTCCTAGCTTGTAGCTTTTTCAAGTTAAATAATTTATTGTCAACTGGGTAGCAGACTTTAATGCTGTTTTCATCTTTTTAAAGGTATCTGGCAACATTGTTGAAAACATGTTAGGAAGCTTGGGTGCAAGCACACGACCTTGCTTCATTCACTCCATTGATGACTAAGAAAGTAGTAGAGAATTGTCCATTATCTAGAACCCACACGAGCATGCCTTCAGGAAGCTGATGCATAACATTAAAGAACTTTAAGCAACCACATTTTGCCATAATTTTCTGAAGACTATGAACTCTAATCTAAAGGCTAAATAGAAATAGAGGACAAAGCCTATATTTTTGAATATATATTTTCCCTCCAGTCAAGACACAATCAAACTTAAAGCTAATCAAGTCAAAAGACTTACTGGTATCTTGAAGTAAACTCAATGAGAAGAGCAATCTTAGGGCAATTAACACCTATGTTGTAAAATAGATAATAACATTTAAAAATATTTAAACAAACAAAATACGATATTAATCAAATAAAGATTAACACACACCCAAAAAGAAGAGGCTTATTGTTACAAAGTTAGAGCATATGATATTAAAAATATATTTTTCGAACAAGAAATAGTTCTTCACAAAACATCAGTAGAGTCTAATTGATGAACTTACCAAATATAACTGAAAGTTATTGGGGCATATAAAATGACTAATATCCAAGAGTGGAGTCAAAGCCTTCTATAAATGACATCCATGTAAAATTAACCAGCAATACATTAACAGAGAAGTTTCAAAGAAATGGCTGAATCATGTCTAGTTATTTGCAGACAAAGAGATGTTTTTGATGGTGATTTAAGAGAAGGTAATTATCACCAGAAATTTTAAAAAAGATACACTTCATCAGCCAGAGTAAATGAAAAGAAATAGTAGAGTCCATGCAACATCTCACCTTATTTGTAAGTTACATGCAATGACAGCAACAGTGACAACACCTATGGGTGTTTCTAACACTCTTCATACTGCTTTGGAACATCTACAATTTTGTTTGGCCTACACTATTGCATATATGTCCATACATAAAGTAGATTTGACTGTAAATAATTCAAAAAAAATTGTCACATTACTGAAAATACCAAATGTACAGAATCATGGCATAATAAATATTTACTTTCATTAGTACATTTAAGATTAGGAATTTACCAAAGGATAGTTGGGTTTTGTGTTTTTCTTTGTTTTTTTGTTTTAATTCAGATGTATGAATGGCCATGTTATGATCATGTATTATATTCATTTGTTATGTATAGAGAACAAAGATGAAAGTATCATCTCCTGAATAGAGAAAAGAGCAAGTTTCGAAATTCACAAGTCCCTGAATGCCCTGGAATTGAAGGCAAGGCATAGTACAACTAAAAAAATAAATAAGTAAGTATATGTTGCCTTGGACACAAATTTTATCTAAGACAAGCTTTCAGTCTGTTGATACTTTATGCTCCTACCTCTGTGTTGCTTTCCTGACATGAACATGAAGATCTTTATCTGAACTTACTGTAAAGCACCTTTTCCTTATTCTCACTAGCTTTCTCAATTGGATACTTCTGTTAAATATTATAAATTAGATCACTGAATAGTATTCTGAATACCCTTTTGCATCATAACTTGAATCTATCCATCTCTTTCTCTCAGTCATATTTTCTCCCATTTGAGTCTGTTAATTACTTCCTAATCACTAACCAATATTGGCCCCTTTTCCTGCAACTCTGTAATTCTAAAAACGGGCCCCAAAAGAAGATGTATATTCAAGAAGTTTCATGTTAATTACTCAGGGCTGGATTCCTCTCAAATGCATCCCAACATGTGGCTTGTATACTATTAGAGCATTGAATGGTATCAAATTAATATTGTTTATTTCTTTTATTTTCCTCTCTAGGCATAATTGCTGTCAAAATTGTTATCTTTTTTTAAACTTGTCAATTTGATTATTTTTTCATTTGAATGAAGTGACAAAGGGCTGTATAATTTATCTTAAGACATGACAAGCAACTTAATGGGGATCTTAAAAACATATGTGATACCTCAATTTTAGGGTTTCCTTTAATTTCTACAATTTTAGAGTGTAGCAAAGATAAGAGCAATAGCTGCCACACTAGAAAATAATACTTCTACAGTAACTCCTCGTATTACTACTCCCACTGCTGCTACTACTACTCCCGCTGTTGCTGCTTCTGCTCCTCCTCCTTTTCCTACTACCCTACTACCGAAAGCTACCATTTACATGGTTTTTCTTAAGATTTGTAAAGTGGTGTGTGTGTGTGTGTGTGTGTGTGTGTGTGTGTGTGTGTGTATGTGTGAGTACATGTGATATATGCATATGTATATAGTACTTCACTTGTCTTCACAATACCTAAGGAAAATAAATGGTATTATTATCCCCTTTTTACAGATTAGAAAGTTGAGGCAGATAGATTTTAATTGAATTACTAAAGGTTACAAAGAATATAAATGTCTTAAGCAGGAACTGAACAGGTCTTCTTTACTCAAACAATACTCTGTGGACAAGGACATCTAGATGCCTAAGCAAAAACTATATTTGCTGCTGCTGAGTCATTTCATTTGTGTCCAATTCTTTGCAAACCTATTTGAGATTTTCTTGGCAAAGATACTGGAGTGATTTGCTATTTCCTTGTCCAGATCATTTTAAAGGAATATTTATAAGGAAACTGAGGCAAACAAGTTTGAATGACTTGCCTAGGATCACACAGCTAGTAAGTGTCTGAAGAGAGATCTGACCTCATGAAAATTAGTGCCCCTATCTCTAAGCCTGGCACTCTATCCACTTCACTAAATAGTGACCTCCAAAGTAATTTAGCCCAATTCCTACCTAAATCATTAATCTTCTTTAATTTGTGCTTTATTACTTCCTACAATATGAGCACCATAGATGAGCAAATCACTACGTAATGAAGCACACTATTTAATTTGTGAGCAGTTCTCATTTTTAGGATGTTCTTTATTATATTCAGTCAACTGCACCTTCTAACCCTTGATCCTAATTCTCCTTGCTAGTGTCAAGCAAAGCAAATCCAATCCTTCCAGCCCTTAAGATTATTAAGATAATAGGACAGAATTCATGTCTCCCCTACATCATCTCTTACCCAGGACAAATGTCTCCAATTCCTACAACTGATCTTTATATGATTTGGTTTCTAGTCTGCTCATCAGCTTAGCTTCCCTCCTCTAGATACATTCCAACTTGAAACTATTCCCCTTAAAACACAGTACTTAAAACAAAACACCTTGCTTCAGCTATGTTCTGACTAGTACACATTGAGATGAAGCTAGCTGTTAAGTACTTCTGTTCACTGTGGTCAATAAATTTAGCCTATGTCAGCCATTTCTCCAGTAATGTTCTCCTTTCATGACTCATTATGGTATATAGAAGACCACGAGTTTATGAAGACCATGACAAAAGAATGAAAGCTCTGGCAGGTCCTACCAAGTTAGATTTTGAGCCCAGAGATTGACTATGTGCCATCTAAGGACCAATCTAGTTTAGCATAAAAAGGCTTATCCACACCATGTGGTACTGTGAAGGCATATTTATAGTGACACTAGCCCGAGAAATCATCTTTTATTCCATGACACAGTTATAATTGCTGCTGGATAAAGGATTATGCACTTTCAATAAAAGTTTTTTTTAAAAAAGAGTTAGGCTAAAACATTATTTTTAAAATTCTATTTGTGTCTGTATTTTAAAACTAAATAACACTGTTGACTCATATTGATTTTACAGTTATTTCTGAATTCTTTCCTGAATTGTGAGAAAACATTTAATTTTCAATTTAGCAATAAAAATGTGTTTGTTATTTTATGTCTTGAGTGGCAACTCAATAAACAGTAGTTTTTTGAATGGATTGAATTGAACTGGGTGAATAATGGTTGCCAAAGACTTTAGACAAAAACCTCAAATTTTGGTTTACCATTTTCATCATTAGTAAAATGAACATACATGTATTTTTCTCTGTAGGCTAAATAAGTAATAAAAAATACTTTAAAAGGGAGAGAGTATAAATAGTCTGCCTACATGGAAGAGTAGATAAGGATTTAAGTTCTTATGTTACAGGTACTGCCATAATGTATATAACTGTAATGAATATAGAAAATAATTCTTAAGATACAATGAAGTTCACACTAGATAAAGCCAAAGAAAGATTCCACTAGTAAAACCTTTGACCTCAAATGTTTACACACAAATAGAGCACACAGAATAAGCAAGAAGCAAGATTAATTTGAGGACCTACCACAGAAAGAAAAGTTTTACCTTATAATTATCTTTGAGATGTGGTAAAAGGAGATCATGACATGTATAATGCTCCAGATGGATATATTTTATTCAGTATAAACAGAGTAGGATATAGGGATAAGACTATGTATTCATGTTAATAAATCCAGGAATAGAAAAAGGCAAGCATGGAGGAAAGCAATTATGGAAATATCAATGGAAAGAGAAAAGAGAGGGATACTGTCATTGGAGTATAATAAACAACATTTGAATGGAAATAGAAAATTGATAAGATATTCAGCACACAAGTGACAAGCCTAGCATTGAGGCATGATATAATAATGATGGTAGAAGTCAAATTATCAGATAGTCTATGGGAGTTTTCCCTCTCCAACTGAAACAAAGCATCTAATAAGGCTGGATGGCAGAAGGGATTGGAGAAGAAGAAAGACTTGATGTGAATAAATAAGAAGAAAATTTTGTGTGTTACAGTTTTGGACATGTGGAGAGGTCCTGTCAGTAAACTTCAGAGTATCAATTTGGAGATATCTGTGAGAACTCAAAGGGACATTGAAAGAAAGCAACTTGACCTAAAGGAGGAAAAAAGATCTAAAGAAAAGTACTCAAGGAGAAAAAGAAGAGAGTTGTTGAGGCAACCAAAGTAATAAATGGTAAGTGAAACAAATTAGTAAGATGTGAATGAGAGAAAGAAAAAAAGTTAAATGTGACTGCCAAGATATTGAGAAATGATGAAAGGGAGTGAAGGACAGCTCACATTTATATAGCTGCTCAAAGGTTTGTGCAGCACTTTACATGTATTAAAACTTTTTAGATCTTCACAACAATTCAGTGAAGTAGACATTATTATCATTATATATAATAAAATAATCATTTTATTAAATGCATTTACATAGCATTTTATGGCTACAAATACTTTTTTATGTTAACTACTTTGATCCTCACAACAACTTGTAAGGTAGGTGCTATTACTTTCATCTCCATTTTATAGACAAGGAAACCACATTAGAAAAATACCAGAAGGTAGCCATCACTTGAGCACTGACTATTTTCTCCTCCCTTTCCCAACTTGATCCTTGGTACAGCAGTTCAGCAATTAGAGAAATAAATCCTGGCATAGATGCATGATATCTTAGTGATGAAGATTTCAATTTTTTTTAGACCAGTGGTTCTCAAACTTTATTTTTTTGGTTATGGAACTTTGCTTTGAGGAATCATTGCATACTGAAAATAAGAGCAATCATATTCGGATTATATTTTCAATATCTCATATATGTCCTATTCTCTCCTCTAACACTGCCACTACCTTGATATAGTGACACCCAGACCATTACTAAAACATTAAGATTTGTTTTTCTGCCTAAAGTCTTTCCCAACTCTGGTCCATCTTGCATTTAGCTTTCCAAGTGATATTAGAGTGCATGTCACTGTCCCTCTGTGCCCCCCTATTAACAAATTCCACTGGCTCTCTATCCTCTCTTTGGCTTTGAAACCTTTTGTAACCTGGCACCTTTCAACTTTTCCAGTCTTCTACTTTATTCTTTCCAACATAATCTGTGATCTTGTGACACTGTCTTTTTGTTGCATATCACACAAGACAGATCCATTTCCAAACTGTGAATTGTCACTGGTTATATCCCATTCCTTTTCCTCCTTGTTTCTGTCTATTCCTTCCTTGACTTCATCAACGTCTCTAATGGCTCAGATAAAATTGTATCTTCTATAGGAAAGCCTTTCTCAATTTTCGTTAATATTAGTGCCTTCCCTTTCGGATTATCTCCAGTTTATCATGTATATATCTTGTTTGTTCATTGTAATTTGCTTGTTGTCCTCCTCGTTAGGTTGTGAACTCCTTGAAAGCAGGGACTAGGTTAGCCTTTCTTTGAATTCCCAGTAGCCCAAGTAGGGCACTGGGTAAATCTTTGTTGGCTTCATCTATCTTGATATTAATTAGCCTTACATGAGAACATTTAAGAACATCCAATCTTTTCTGCATCCAGCAAGTTATTTTTAATGGAGTATTTTCTGTATTCAAATCAAGGACATCTTGGAGTTAATAGAACCAGACTGTTGACAATAGAATAAAAAGGATTACTTTTCCCCCCTTCTGAGTGTATTTCTTTGGAGTTCAGATATACTCACCCTTGGAACCCATAGGAAAATATTAGGTTTTGAAATCTTATATTTATTAAGAATACATAGGGTTCACATAGTTATACTCATCTTTATAGACATGTTAACTTACTTATACAGAGATAAAGGTCTGAGACAATTATTGTCATTCTATTACTAGAAATAAGTGGATAATTCCAGGAATAAAATTGCCCTTGATCATCAGAGAATTTATCTAAAGTTCTACGTAAAAGAGAGTTGCTAATTTATTAGGGTGACATTGAAAACAATGTGGAACTTTTTTTAAACCACAATTTAAGTACTCTGAATTTGTGTGTGTGTGTGTGTGTGTGTGTGTGTGTGTGTGTGTGTGTGAAGAGAGCAGAATTATTATTTCCTAGAGAATCTCTTTATATTAGATAATATTTTGACTCTGATTTTAGGCCACCCACACAGAATGTTTTCTGTAATCATAATCATGTAATTTTTATTCATTCTCAAAGGCTTATTTCCTTAAAAGGCTTATAGAACTCCATGCAATTCTTAAGAATATGCATACTATAAAGGAAAGCTGGCTGTTATAGCAAAATGACATTGATGTAAATATTTTGAAATATATTCTCAATCCACATGTGGGATACAGTTCTTCAAAGGAAGTAACAAATCTGAGAATTAGGATAATTGAATCATAATTTTCAAATTAAAAAAACAACCTTATAAATTATCAAGTCTAATCCCATCATTCTATGATGAAGCCCAGAAAAGTCAATGATTTGCCATAGTAAGATTTAGAAAATCTATCTCTGTGTGTCAACACATGTGTATATAAAATTGGTATAATAAGTTAATATTTTAAAATAATATACTATTGAAAATAATATTCTCCAAAAGACAAGTTGTTAAAGAATATGACCAGATGATTTTTGAAAGAAGAAAAGCAAACTTTTAAAGACTGCTTTGATCGTATCACTAATAATGAGAGAAATACAATTTATATAATTTCTGAGGTTTTATCTCATACTTATCAAAGTGGCAAAGATGACAAAAGATTTTGTCTTATGTCCATGCCAGTGCCCACTTTTCTGTTGTTCAGCTGCCACTGCCCTTGGGAACTGCTTTACTATCTATTGCTATGTACTGTGCTTCTCAGGTAACCTTGTCTGGGGCACACGTCTGTGCCCATTCCCTATAGCCACCAATTCTGGAGCACTTATCTGTGCCTGATGCTCCATGGTTAGCATTTCTGGGACTATGTCTTTTCCCACTGCCCCTGTGCCCTAGCCACATCTCTAACCAATCTCCCTTTGTGCTAGGATCAATTGTATACCACATAAGCTAGGGCAGCACAATTTTGACCCTGTGTACCTGAGCTATTCTGATATATGTTGTGACAGAGTGATGGAGTAGGTCTCAGTGCTACTGCTGCCAATGTTGGGGAGTGGCTCTGCAATGCTAGGGCTAGGTGCTATAGGCAATAGGATCACCATCCCTCCCTGGTCCTCAATAGTTGATGAGGTCTACAAATTCCATGTGAGACAGCTCAGGATTAGTTTCATTTATGACAGGATTTGGTTTTTGTTCCTATAACTGATGATTCTCTCCAATTCAGGGAATTTGCCATTTGACCGCTGCTGAGAAACCCAGGAACACCAGAAATCTCAAACTCACAAAGCTACCATTAAGACTAAGCATGTCCAGCTTCAGATCACTACTCAGGGAAAGACAGAAAGCAAATCAAAAAGGCTAGAAAACCAGAGACTCCTGTAGGCTGAGACCTAAGAATTTCTTTGCCATGTACAAGCAGTAGCTGTTTCAGGAGAGATATTGAAAATGTAGAATAAATAGGACTTCACAACAACCTGAATATGGGAATTGAGAGATGATAAGGAAGAGATAATGACAATTACCTTGTGAGGGTGGGAAACTGAGAAGATAGTGTTGCTCTCAACAGTAATAAAGAAGCAAGAAGTATAGGATAGTTTGGGGAAAAAATGAGTTCATTTCTTTGCTGTTGTTGTTTCTCTGTTTGTTTTTGTTTTAAGTCAACCAGTTTGGAATTGGCTCTAAGATTTTTAAGGATATCCTTTTATTTTTTTAATAGTATTTTTCCCCAGTTACATGTCAAGAAAAATTTTATCATTCATTTTTACAAGACTTTGAGTTCCAAATTTTTCTCCCTCCCTTCATCCCCTCCATCTTCTGAAAATAGTAGGCAGTTTGATGTAGTTTATAGTTTATACATGTGCTGCTATGTAAAAGTGTTGTTTTCCTCAATTAGTTTTTGTTCTTTCTTTTCCATTTAGCCAATTGTACTCTTTAAGGATTTTTTTCTTGATTGGATTTTTGTATCTCCTTTTGCATCTAGTTTTTAAGCTGTTGATTTTTTTTTTTTATGATTCTCGTGTGTCACTCTCTTCTACCTCTCTTATATGATTTTTAAACTCCTTTTTGAGCTTTTACATGAGTTACTTCCGCGCTTTGAGAACATTTTCTATTCTTCTTGGGGGTTTTGCCCACAGGTGTTTTGACATTGTTGTCGTCTTCTGAGTTTGTGTCTTGGTCTTCCCATTCACCACAGTAGTTTGTTGTTGTTGTTTGCTCATCTTTTTTTTCCCTTTCTTTTAAATTAGAGCTCTTCTCCTGGGGTAGAAAGGCCATTATCTCCAGCTTATTGTACTAGGGGCTATAGGCCTAGCTGTTTACCTGGTGTTGTACTGATGTTGCCCTGAGGCCCCCTGGGGACCTGTGCTCATGGTGTGGGCATAGGGGGTGACTGGCACTGCTAGAAGCTGCTGGGGTCTGGCAGCTCACTTGGTGTTGAGCTGGGGTCCTAGTCATATTGTTTAGTGTGTGCTGAGGCATGGTGGGGTTTTTCTGTGTTTTCCCATAGCTACACTGAAGCACAAGGAGGTCTGGCCATTGTAGGATGCTTGTTTGCCAGGAGCTACACTGAAGCACACTGAAGTCTGGACTACATTCTAGTCATGCTGGAGGATGCCAGTTTGGCCTGGGCTGTGCTGAAGCTTGTGGTGGTTTTTGGAGCTGGAATCTCCCAGTTCTCCTGGCTAAGCCACAGCACATGGTGGGGGTATCATGGTATTGACATTTACCTGCTCCACCACACTGGAGCTCAGGATCTCCTGCTGGTTTGCTGAGGTGGGGCTTGCTGCTGGTTTGTTGGGGTGCTTCATCTCCTGAAATGTACTCCTCTTTTATTTGAGTGAGGTGGACCTTTCCTGCCAATCTTCCAACTTTCTTGGGCTAAAAGATTATTTCACCCCATTTTTAGCTGGTTCAGCTATTCTAAAATTTATTTGGGGGCATTATTTTATTGTTGTTTGGAGGTGAATATGGGAGAGTTACAACAATTTACTGCTTACTCCACCACCTTGGCTCCCAGAAGTCCCTCATGAATTCAGTTTTGGATGTGTTGCATTTAAAATGTCTATGGAATTTCCAGTTTTGAGATGTACAATAGGCATTTAGAGATGAAAGACTGGAGGTCAGGAATGTCATTCATTTCTGTTGGACTGAAATCCCTACTCTCTTCAAGGATACAGAGATAAACTCATTAACACATTCTAATCCTGAACAACTGTGGTGTAGCTCTTCCTTTCAATTCTTCATAGAGGATCTACCCAAAGTGCTAAAATTTTTCTCAGTCTTTTAATATTCTGTGGCTATTGGTACCCCCTGTTATCCCCTGGGTGGACCCCTGCTGGATGGACCAGCAATTGTTATCCCTTGCTCTTGATACATGATTGAATCATCTCCTTTCCTAATCAACTGCCTAGCATTTTTTTAAACTGTACCTTTGGTTTCATCATTGTTGGAGGACTTCATACAAAACTCCCTCCTTCCAACTCTGTAAGTTATAATCAGAGATAGTTGTCTGTCTCAGTGAACGGTTAAGTGACTTGCCTTGGCTGACAAAGCCATATTATTTTAACGGAGGGACCTGAACTCAAGTGTTCCAAACTCTGACACCAACTATATCAAATTGCCTCTTCTGCTGGACATGTAGTAGGTACTTAACAAATGCTTGTTGAAGTATCTCTCTCTCTCTCTCTCTCTCTCTCTCTCTCTCTCAATCTGTATGTATGTGTATATATATATATATATATACATATATATATATATATATATATATATATATATGTTATATATGTGCAAAGATAAAAGAAATACAAATTAAGGGAAATCTATGTTCTATCTCACATGTATAAAACTGACAAAGATGACGAAAGTGGAAAATGGCAAAAGTTGGAGGGGTTACAGGAGATCAGGTACACTAATGTGATATTGATGGACCTGTCATTAGACTAGAAATTCTGGAAAGCAATTTGGAACTATGCTCCCAAAGTGTCTAGACTGTAACACACTTTGAATCAGATATACCACTACTAGACTTCTACTCCCAAAGAAATCAAATAAGTTGGAAATTAATTTATATAAACAAAATCTTCTAGAGTTTCCCTTCATCATAGCCAAAATTTGGAAACTGTGGTGTTCTCTTTCATTGGGAAATAATTAAACATATCATAGTTTATAAATTAAAATTAACATTGGTCATAAAAATGAATAGTTGCAGAAGAAATTTGGAAGACTTTTATGAACTGATACAGAGTAAAGTGAGAATTTATACAATAATAATAGTATTAGGAAGAAAAACAACTTTGAAAACTTTGAAACTCTAATCAATCCAATGATAAACCATGAGTACTGAAAACTGAAAATGAAACACAACACTCATTTCTTTCCAGAGAAGTGATGAACTTAAAATTAAAGAAAAGAAAGAGATGGAAATTTTCAGGTGTAGTCATACAGGAATTATTTTTCCTGGACTTTACCTATTTATGATGGTGGTTCTATTCATTCATTTATTTATTTATTTATTTATTTGTTTGTTTGTTTGTTTGTTTGTTTGTTTATTTATTTATTTATTTATTTATTTTTGATGTTGTTGTGGTGGTGGTGGTGATGTGGTGGTGGTAATTTTTCATTCAGTTGGGTTGGACAGTGAGGAGGAAAGATTATAAAAAATATATAATAAATTTATTTATAAGAATAAAATGATACAAAAGTATAAACTTTTATACACAAATTTAAGACCCATTATGGATGAACCCAGCAATGGACTATATTATATGGCTGTTGTCCAAAGATCAGCCTAATAGGTTGGAAGTCTTTTGTCAAGGAGTGGATTTTTTTCAGTAGCAGACACTCATAGGTCCTTTTGACAAGATGGGTTAGAGTTTGCATTTATGAATGGAATACCTATAAAAATGAAATCAAGAACCTTTGAAGCAAGTTTGAAGTAAGCTGCATCTTTTGAGAGGCAATGTGGTATATTAGCAAGAAGAGTAGATTTAGAAACATGGTCTCTGGGTTCACATCCTGACTCTAACTTGGTTATTCTCTAATCCTTAGTCTCCTTGTCTGTTAAATGATGGAGTTAGATGTGAAAACTTTTGAGGTCCAGTTCATTTTCACTCTCATTCCTCTATTTCCAGACAGAGGGCAATCTATGTGAGAAAAGGAATAACATGTTTTAAATTTTTAATAGAATAATCCACCTAAGAAATTAATTCTTTCCTAGTCCTTTTAATCTTCAAGGAATAATTATAAATGTGGTGCCATGCTAGTTATGGGAAATGTAGAGAAAGGGAGAAAAGAGAGCTTGATCATTAGCAGAACCCAAGTGTCCTGATTTACAAGCCAATTCTTTTTCTTCTTGCATGCACATGGTTTAGACCACCAGAATTTCTTAAAGAGTCTCTTCTCTTATCCCACATCATAGAACTCACAAATATTCGTATTTGATAAGTCCCCAAGATACTGTCCCATCCCTTATTCACTGTATACAACATTCTTGCCCAATTGGAATCTAGTGCTTTATAAATTTATATACAGCCTATACTCATGCAATTTGTTTTTCTCTCCTGGAAACAATAGCTTTTGCTAATTCTTTTCATAAATGTGATCTCATCAGTTATTATCATCACTGAAATTACCTTACATGGAAAAGGAAATGTTACATTTTTTCCTCAATATGTCATAAGACAAAAAAAGATTGCTAAAAAGAATATGATATGTAATTGATGGTAAATTTCATTTTTAATACCATAGCTAGTGTTCATTTACATATCCAAATTAGCAGAGAACTGTTGGTATTTTTATCAGTGCCCTGCAACTAAACATAGTTTCTCTGCTGAAAGCTTACATAAAATATTTAGTTAAACATAATTACACCACAAAAGCTTATTCAAAATGTCAGCTTGCTTAAGGATATTTTTGGAGTTATTTTAAAACTAAATGGGAGGGGGAAATACCCTATAATTAATCTGTGCTAGTCCCACATGAAGCATGTAATACACAGTGAGCCAGTCTTAAGACACTGGAACATGGGGGAGGGTAGATATAGAATCATAAAAATGGGTTCAAATCCTAGATTTCCTACTTACCACAACTTAAAAATGAAATTCTCCTGACTGAATACAAAATGTTCATAGCTAAGTAAATAGAAGGTGTTTCTACAATAAATACCAAATGTTAAGGGAGGAGGGGCACTAACAACTGTGGGAAGTAGGATATGGACTCTTGAATGATATATCACTTGAGCTGAACTTTGAACATGTGTTGGGGTTTCAAAAAATGGAGGTGAAAAGGGAGAATGTCCTTTCTATGAGGGAAGACTGATGCAAAAACACAGAGTAGGTGTTGGAGTTACATGTTGAGAATAGTAAGTAGACCAAATTGGCTAACATCAAGACTACATAGGGGTGAGAAATATGTATGGAACCTATAAAGGTACATTGGAAACAGATTGTGAAGAACTTTATTTTTAAATGGACTTTTTTCTCTTTAGAGGCAATAGGGGTTCATTTAAGATCCTTCAGCAGAAGAGTGCCACCCTGATATCTGTGCTTGAGAAATAAGATCCATTTAGAACATTTCTAGTTGGAATTACCTCTGGGTAATCTGTCAGCAAGGTGGGGGAATATGCGGTAGGTACATACAGATGTGAAAGTGGAACTCATGAAAAAGGTGAGTGCTAGGAAGGTTTCTATATAGGAAAGATCCAGGGAAGCTGATAATATCACAAAACAGTCAGTGAAGAAAGAAGAGAAGAGAGGCCAGGATAAAGTCCTGGGGTGCAGACATGCATAAAGGGGCATGGGTGATGATCCTACACGGAAGAATGAGAATTTGATAGGTAGAAAGAGAAGCATATAAGAGCAGTGTCACAAAAACCCAGGGAAGAGAAGGTGTCAAGAAGTGAGACTGATCAACAGAATCAAATTGTTCAGAGAATATGAGATGGATAAGAAAAGGTTGTTAGATGGAACAATCAAGAGATGGTTAGTGATTTTGGTAAGAGCAGTATCAATAAGGCATAATGCAAGAAAATTGGCAGAGTGTTAAGCAATAAAGTAGTATGAATGAATGCAAATGGCTTTTCCCAATAGTTTGTAAAAAGGGAGGAGAACTATAGCAAGATATATTGAGGGGATGGAAGGGTATAGTGAAGGGTATTATTTTGTTTTGCTTGATTTCTGTTTATTTTGGGATGGGGGAGATGTGGGTGTATTTGAATGCTGCAGGAAAGGACCCAGTGGCTAAAGAGAAGTATGGAATTAGGGAAAATGAGCAGATAAGAGCTGGAGCAGTTAGGAAGGAAGGAGATCAATGGCACTATTAGGTTTAGCTTGAAAAAGGAGAAGAGTCATGTCATCTGACAATAGAGAAAAAGGGGAAAGAACAGAGATAGCATTGAGGTGATTTCAATCAATACCTATTTATCAAAGCATCTACAAGTGCCAGTCATTATGATATTTAATCTGCACATGAAACAGCCTGTATACTCAAGGCATTACATGTTCCTTATATCTAAAATAGTGATCAATCTTGTTTTCTACCAGATTTTTTTGGACAGCCTATCAGGCCACATCCCGATGAACATAAAGAAAAGTTTCTGCTTTTCAGAAGAGTTCTTCGTGAGAATTCATTCAGTTCAAGATGATAAATATGAGGCAGTAAAAGAGAGGAACTTAGGTGCTCCACTATAATTAAGTGCTGGACCTGGAGTCAGGAAGACCTGAATTCAAATCCTGCTTCAGACACTTACTAGCTCTGTGACCCTGGGCAAGTTACCTAACCCTTCTGTTTGCATCATTTTCCTCCTATATAAAATAAAGAAGTGAAGTCCAAACCATCCTAAAGACGAAAGGAGCATAATTTACAAATGAAATTTACCTCCTGGTAATGTTTACTAAATCAGGGGCCTCCATCTAGGTACTGCTTGTTAGGGGTTCTGGCCCTGTGAAATGTAAATTCCAGACAAATTCCAGACTTTCACAATTCCAGATGATTTGTACCTGTTAATGAACTTACCCCGGGGTAGTACAGATAAGAGGTGGTCTGTTTCCCCCTCAAAAACCCTACAAAAATGAGATCTTAAATTCTGCCCTCTAGCATTTTTCCATCTCCTTTGGGCCCATGCTACCTAATGCTCCCAACTCTAATCCATGGTTACATGAATAACAATTACTTCCTCTCCTTCTCCCCACCCTCGTTCTCTTCTGGGGGTGAATGTGGCCTGCCTTCCTTCACCATATCATTCCTTGTCTTGCACCTTCATTTAACTCTGTACCTCACTAGCTTGTCTCTGACTTTATGGGCTTTTCGTTCCTATAAAATGTAATTGCTGCCCTGTTTCTTGCTGCCATCGTGATTTTCCCCAAAGAACTAGGTATATATGTGCTCATTTAATAATTTCATAAATTAATAATAAATTCAGTAACTTACTGTTAAGTCCAACTTTCCAAGGAGGGGAATAAAAGGCATTGAGTAAAGAAAACACCTTCTCCTTAAGGGAGGAGCTGGTAATAAAGGACACATGGGGTGGGGGTGATTGAAAAGAAAGTACTTAACTCTCTTCATCAACAAAATATACACTATTATAAGTGTACTATCACCAACTATTCATATACATATGCATGTATATGTAATATATATACACATGGAATTACATATATACCTGAACATATATCTAAAGTGTATATAAACACACATATTTATAGGTATAGGTATTTATATATGTGGAAGAGTGGGATAATATGGTTATATATGCATATATGTTGTAATACAGGGAAAATTAGGAACCCCTGAGAAACCCCTAGCTACTGACAAGCACTCCCAGAAAGAATGGACTCAGATATCTTTGGTATTTAGCAAACCCCCTGGGACTCCATGTCTCCACCAAGGAATGTCAATAGATAGGACCATCCCACTGAAGGATAACCTGACAGACCCTTTCTAGCAGATATCCCTGGGGCTCCATGACTCCACCAAGGAATGTAAATGAGATTATCCCACTAGTACGATCTTTTGATCAGCCAAGACCTTTGTTCCTGTTCCCCCCACCCTGTACCCCCACATATCCTATATAAGTCAAGCTGTCACCCCAACACAGGGTCATTTTGATTTGTGATGAATTCCCCGAATGGCTGCCAGCTAATAAATTCTCCATTTAAAACTTATACTCTGTGGAGTGTCTCACTCGCTTCTGGTACAACAATGTTATACATGCTTATGTTTATGTTCTTCAGTTATTTGGTTGTGTCTGACTCTTCATGATCCTGTGGACCATAGTATGTCAATACCATCCATGGGGTTTTTTTGGCAAAGATGCTTAGAGTAGTTCACCATTTCCCTCTCCAGTGGATTAAGGCAAACAGAGGTCAAGTGACTTGCCCAGGGTCACACAGCTAGTAAGCGTCTGAGGCAATATGTGAACACAAGTCTTACAGACTCCAAGCCCAGTACTCCATCCACTGAGCCACCTAGCTACTTCAACTATGCTTACTCATATCATATGTGTGTGTGTATGTGTGTGTGTGTGTGTGTGTGTGTGCGCGCGCGCGTGCATGTGTATGTGTGTGCCAGACCCTTCGGAGACTATATGCTCCTTTAGGTCAGGGTGCAAAGAGCATCTTTCTTTTTTTTTTTCCTTTGTATCCCTAGTTTCTATCACAGTGCTCTGATTTTTTTTTTAATTTAACATTGTTATAATTATTTTGGTTCTTGTCTATGATTTTTTGAGTTTCAGGATCTCTGAGTGAAAAACCTCCTTCTATTATTGCAGATAATAGCAGATGAGTTTAGCAACTCATAGTATTAAAATGTTTCCTTGAGAGCATGTAGAAGTAAGTGACTTCTTAAGGGACACATAGTTTGAGAGGAAGGATGTGAATCCAAGTCTTCTTAACATCAAGGTAGGCTATTTATCCACCAGGCTATCATGCCTTATTTATTCAGCAATTAATAAATGTTTATTGACTGACTGAATCTCAAAGACTTTATATATTAGATAATACTATTAGGTTTCTTCTTAAAACTCAGGCTATTTGGTGTTTTTGTTATCTTAATTTAAGTATTTGTATAGCCTCTTCACTGATATTCTACTTTGATGTCTCTCTCTGTCATTGTGGTGGTGCTCAGCACCCCAGTAAAGCACTAGCTATGGGAGTTCCTACAGGTCTGGAAAGGCTTTGAATGTTTACCTAGTGATGGATTGTATTGCCCTTTGTGGATCAAAGTAAATACAGTCTGTCATCAGATTTTTTTTTTTTGGTCCATAAATCAAAGTCATATCTTATGATCTATAGATATAATAATCTGCTTTAGTTCAGAGACTACTGATACCAATGAAATCACAGATCCTTGAAGAAGTGAAAAATGCTTGTGTAGTCATGAAAACACCTAATTTAATCATCAAGTGGCTATTCTAACCATTGTGTGTCATCAGTAATTGGAGGTCTAAAAATATTGCTATTTTCATGTACTTAGACCCAGAAAGGAAATGAGCATTAACAAAATTACTAATGTAATTCAGCCAAATGTGGCATTGACCTGGGTATCCAAAAATGATATATTTTTTACAAAATAGAAGGAGAAAATATGTCAATGTATTAATCTACCAGACCCATGATTTCAATGGTGAAGGAATGTCCAGGGAGAAAACATCCCTTCCCAAAACAAATCAAACCCTTGTTTGAATTTATAGTCTTAGACAGTTGTCTGGGACATTGAGAGATGAAGTTGCTGGCATAGGATGACACAAGCAGTATGTGTTAGAGGTGGATTTGAACCCAATTCTTTACTCTGAAGGCAGTCTTCATTTACTATGTTATAATGCTTCTCTTTATCCCTATTTACAACTGATCAAAATTAACCTTTAGATTTATTATTCATCAAAAATTACTCATTGTGGTAAAAGAAGTAATAAATGATAAAAATTACAATCTTAGACCAATTTAAGCATTATGACAATGCCTAATCTTTAATATGCATTCCAGGATGTTTGAAACAGAGCTAAATATTAGCTTGCATAGCTTAAAGAATCATAGAGTTTAATCCAACTCATACAAGTTTTAAAAAAAATAAAACACCACTCTGAAATATCCCTGACAAGTTGTCATCCAAACTTTGCTTGAAGAACTCTTTCAGGGGAAAAGTTGTCTTAATAAATTCTAAAATGTTTAAGAATTTTGAGATGGGAGGGACAGAACCAAGATGGCGGCATGAAAACAGAGACTCACTTGAGTTCTCCCCCAAATCCCTCCAAACACTTGTAAAAAATGACTCTAAACAAATTCTAGAGCTACAGAACCCACAAAATGACAGACTGAAACAAGTCTCCAGCCAAAGTTGGTCTGGATGGTTGCTGGGAAGGGTCTATCACACTATGCTGGGAGTAGGCTACACTGGAAGAGCATGGGCTACACTGGAAGAGACCAGACTGGAGTAGACCAGACAGAGCAGACCTCAGGGCTGTGAATCACTGGGCTGTGGCAGATTCCAGACTTCTCAACCCACAAACACCAAAGACAACTGAGCAGATCAGTGGGGAAACTGTTGGACCTATGTGAAAGAAGTCCATGGTCTGGCCCCAGCCCCAGGGCAGCAGAGGCAGCCGAGGCAGCTGAGGTAGTTGAGGCAGTGGGGGCTGCTTCCAGAGCACCAGGCCCACAGACAGTTGTGGGGAATCAAGTAGCAGATCAGAGCAGGAGTGCAGGGATCTCTTTGCTGGCTCTGAGGCAGTGTTCTCTTGCTTTACCCTGCTTGGATCTGGGTTGCAGTGCTGGTTGGTGGTCCTTGGGGGAGGAAGAGCACTGGTGTGGTAGAACTTGTGGTAGATGTGGAGAGGGTGTCCTTCTTGTTGTTCACAGACCAGGAGAGGAGTTTCCCCCTCCAAAAAAAAACATACCACCTCAGAATAGAAGTAGCTCAAGAAAACAGCAGTGCAAAACCCGTGAAGCTTGGGACAAAGCACTCTCCACTCTGAAAGCAGTCATACAGTGAAAAAAAAAAAAGTTCAAAAGTCAAGTAATTGCCTGGGAAAATGGTCAGGCATTGCAAAAGGACTTAGACTATAGAGTCTTTCTTTAGTGACAAAGAAGATCAAAACATACAGCCAGAAGCAGTCTACAAAGTCAAAGATCTTACATCAAAAGGCTCCAAGAAAAATATGAATTGGTCTGAGGCCCTGGAAGAGCTCAAAAAGGATTTGGAAAATCAAGTAAGAGAAGAAGAGGAAAAATTGGGAAGAGAAAGGAGAGTAATGCAAGAAAATCAGGAAAAATGAGTCAACAACTTGATAAAGAAGACCCAAAAAATACTGAAGAAAATAACATCTTAAAAACAGACTAACTCAAATGGCAAAAGAGCTCCAAAAAAGCCAATGAGGAGAAGAATGCCTTAAAAGTCAGAATTAGCCAAATGGTAAAGGAGGTCTAAAAGACCACTGAAGAAAATACTGCCTTAAAAATTACAAAGGAGCAAGTGGAAGCTAGTGACTTTATGAGAAAGCAAGAAATTATAAAACAGAACTGAAAGAATGAAAAAAAAATGGAAGACAATGTGAAATATCTCATTGGAAAAACCACTGACCTGGAGAATAGATCCAGGAGAGATAATTTAAAAATTATTGGACTACCTGAAAGTCATGATCAAAAAAAGAGCCTAAACATCATCTTTCAAGAAATTATCAAGGAAAACTACCCTGATATTCTAGAACAAGAGGGTAAAATAGAAATTGAAAGAATGCACGGATGGCTTCTTGAAAAAGATCCCAAAAAGCAAACTCCTAGGAATATCATCACCAAATTCCAGAGTTCCCAGGTCAAGGAGAAAATATTGCAAAAAGCCAGAAAGAAACAATTTGAGTATTGTGGAAACACAATCAGAATAACACAAGATCTAGCAGCTTCTACATTAAGGGATCAAAGGGCATGGAATATGATATTCTGGAGGTCAAAGGAGCTAGGATTGAAACCAAGAATCACATACCCAGCAAAACTGAGTATCATGCTACAAGGCAAAATATGGATTTTCAATACAATAGAGGACTTTCAAGCTTTCTCAATGAAAAGACCACAGCTGAGTAGAAAATTTAACTTTCAAATACAAGAATGAAGAGAAGCATGAATAGGTAAACAGGAAAGAGAAATCGTAAGGGACTTACTAAGGTTGAAATGTTTTGTTTACATTCCGACATGGAAAGATGACATTTGTACCTCATGAGACCTATCTCAGTACTAGGGTAGTTGAAGAAATATACATACATACATACATGCATGGATATATATATATATATATGTAGACAGAGACTATGGGGTGAGTTGAATATGAAAGAATGATATCTAAAAAATAAAATTAAGGAGTAAGAGAGGAATATATTGGGAGAAGCAGACAGGGAGAGATGGAATGGAGTAAATTATCTCATATAAAAGTGGCAAGAAAAATCCGTTGTAATGGAAGGGAAGAGGGGGTAGGTGAAAGGCAATAAGTGAATCTTGCTCTCATCAGATTTAGCTTAAGAAGGGAATAACATACACACTCAATTGTGTATCTTACCCTACAGGGAAGTAGGGGGGAGGGAGATAAGAGGGGGAGGGGAATGATAGGAGGAAGTGCATATAGGGGGAGGAAGTAGTCAAAAGCAAACACTTTTGAAAAGGGACAGAGTCAAAGGAGAAAATGGAATGAAAGAGGACAGGATATTATGGAGGGAAATATAGTTAGTCTTCATGACATGACTATTATGGAAGTGTTTTACATACTGAAACATATATAAACTATATTGAATTGCCTGCTTCTCAAGGAGGGTGGGTGGGGAGGGAAGAAGGGAGAGAATTTGGAACTCAAAGTTCTAAAAATTAATGTTAAAAAATTGTTTTTATATGTAACTGGGAAATAAGATATACAGGCAAAGGAGTATAGAAATCAATCTTGCCCTACAAGAAAGTAAGGGGAAAGGGAATTGGGGGGAAGGGGGTGATAGAAGATAGGACAGACTGGGGAAAGGGGTAATCAGAACACCTGCCACCTTGAGGTGGGAGGGAGGGTAGAGATGGGGAGAAAATTTGTTGAATGTTGAAAACTAAAAGTAAATTTAAAGAATTTGGTTATTAAAAACAAAAGGAACAAAAGAATTTTGGGGTGAAGATTTTCCAATAACTGTCATTTCTATGGCTGTACTTTCATTAATTAATCAAGAAAATGCTGTCAATGCCTACTATCTCCATGTGTGTGTTTTAGTAAGTCTAATTTCCTGAGAAATACTTACCTGACAAGAGATAGGGGAGCTGTGTGCTACCTACTAACAGTTATTAAGTCTCTAGAGTTAATAGAAGATAGTGACAATCAAGGAACGGTTAGCTTTGTGACCTGATTAGGGTAGGTGCTTTAACTACCTTGTGATTTTTCTATAACCCTAGAATAATAACTTTGAATTGAGAGCTGTATTTGCTTGGGCAACTTTGTTTATTCAATCAATCAGTCAGTAAGTACTTACTACTGGCTAGTCACAATGCTAGGCCCTGGGGATACAAAAGCAGAAGCAGAAATATCTTTGTGATAAAGAGTCTACAGTGGTTGGGAGCTTGGAGGTGGGGCATTTTGCATATATAGCTATATACAGATCATATTCAAAGTAGAAAACAGATAATCATGAAGGGTTAGGTACAGCTAGGGAACTGGGGTGACATTTTACTAGGAAGCTTAATTTATCTCTGTGTAAGATAGACTGAATTGGCAAAACCTCAGTATATAAAACAGGTAGCTAACTAACTTTTTCAATTTTTATGTTGACTTTTTAGTTATTCTATTTGAACACAACCTAATTTAGCTGGAGAAAAGAGAATGGAAAGAAGGGTAGACCATAATTTTACTTAAGTAATGGGGCTTTCCTGGACATGGCCAGATCTCCTAATATGGAGGCAATCTGCTTCTGGGAGATATGCCTCTCCTCCAACCACATGGTTTGGAATCATCACTTTTGATTGTTTATGCAACCAGAAAAGGCTGAGTCTAAAATTCACCAGACTGAGAAAGTATTTCTCTTTCTGGCTTGTTCTCTCCTGAAGATCAATAGTATATTTCCCTCACAGGATAGGCTCCATGAAATGAACCAGTGAGAAGGCAAGGACTTATTTTCCCATCTGTCCCTTGCTTTTATTTCACCTCCAAGAAATGGACCTAAGAATGCTTGTTTCTTTTCTGTTTCATTCATTTTTCCCACATTTAAGTGGCAACTATGCCCCGCATCCTGGGAGATCATAATAACCTTGGAGCCACAATTGCAGGTAACATGGTGTAGCGATAGTGCCTGTAACTCAAGCCCAAAGGGACTTTTGGACTTGGAATTGGAATTATACTCTATAGGAACCAAGTTAAGCTAACCCTATGGATCAGATCTCACCTCAGATACTCATGAGAGGTGTGACCCTAAGCAAGTCACTTAACTTCTCTGTGTCTCAGTTTCCTCATCTCTAAAACAAGGGAGCTGTACTCAAGGTCCCTTCCAATTCTGAAATCCCTAATGCTGTCAGACCACTACTGGTGTTCATCCAATCAGAGATATGAATGGAAAATAATAATGAGAGTGAGATAGTGTATCAGTAAAGCAAGATTCATTATCTTGAGGATGACCATGAACATGCCTGTATGGTTCAGAATTGCAAAGCATGAAAAACTCTCTAGGTAGAAGGGAGAGGAAGTATAATATTTATTTAGACACCAGAGGATCAAATCCCAAGACAAATAGCTCCTATTTGATATAGCAGTAATTATATTCCAAAACCAGTAAGCCCACCTCAATGTAGCAACAAGGAAATTATAACAGTATTATAGCAATAACCATGTCATCCTGTAACCTTTCTCCCTGCTGGCACCTCCCTGTAAGCACTCATGAATCTTAACTGTGTGATTGCCTGTATTCTCTCTCCCCTCAGTTCTCTGGTCTCTGAAGCTCCCTGGTTTCCACTCCACTTTCCACTCCTCACTCTTTCTGCAGCTCTGTTGTCTTGGAGTTTGTACTTCTCCTTGCACTGGATTCTGAATTCTCACTTCTGACTTCTGACTTCTGACTTCAGAATTCTGAATTCTCACTTCTCAATGGCTACCTTCTGGGTGTATATACTCTTTTTGGGGCACAAAGGCTTTATGCCCAATCAGCAAAAGCATGTGGACCTGAGCCTTACTGGCTAGTAAGTAAATGCCTGCCTATAAACCAACCTCTAATCAAGCTTCCCTTAGTTGGCCAAACCTGAGGTCTATTGAATGGATGGGAAAGATTTTTAATCACTGATTGGCATCACAGGTAGGAACTGGTGAAGCAAGATTAACAAGCAGAAGTATGCCTGGATACTCTGAAACTAGACTATGCTGGAGATTGCCTTCCTAATCACTACCTTGATTCTCTCCCAAGTTTCACTTTCCTTCCAAAAAGGAAAGTACAGTTTGGTCACAAGCCAGAGTACCCCCACAACCCACTCAGAAAAATGTTTTAAAGTACAACTTTGTTATCCTTAACATGATTAATGGGGGAGGGGAGGAAGAGGAGGTTAGCATACTGCTATGCTAATTATTTTTTTTTTTGATAAAGAGGGTATTTGTATTTTATTCAAACACAAACTAATAAAAATTAGTCAGGGATGTCAAATACTCCCCCCTTTTCTCCCCTCACCTTTAAAATATTTTCAGGCCTAAAACAATTGGCATATTCTTATAATACTATTCTAGTAATGATATTTACCACTTCCTAGAAAGGTTGTTACAAACACTATTGAATAAACTACTAGGGTCATACACTAACATAAGTTTAGACTATGACAAATAGCTTTTGCCATACTAGGTCCAAAGCCTTAGAAGGATAGCTTGAAAAAGCTGAGTGAACATAGATTTAAGGAGTGGCTTGAAATAAATTAAATAAAATGTATGGAATGAATAGATTATTTGTTCTTGTAAATAAATCTGCATTGCCTAAATTTAGTCTATAGATTTCTATATGAACTTTCTTTGCAATTCAATTTGCTCATACTCTTGGCTTTCCAGAGTATTATTTTAGTTATTGCCAATCTTCTAGTTCCTGTTTTCTGCATCAAAAAAGTCACTGATTTATTTTTTTATTATTTCATCCTTAACCTTATAACTTGTTTTGTTTGTTGTAGATAGTGCTGACAGTTTAAAAAAAAGTCCCATTGGCAAATCTATAAGCTTTTACAGATACTGATTAGTTTGTGTCAATAAAGAATATTTTTAGATCTGTGCCAAGAAATAAAGGAGAAAATACTAAAAATGCATGCATTCTGCATTAGTTTTTTAGTTTGTTTCTGCATACATAGTACATTGATATATAGGATGGAGACAATGAGCTAGACCTCACTCAAAAAGTAACCAGTGCCAATAAACTATACACGAGGATCCTAGTGGAGCATATATTCATTTAACAAACCACAGACATTTATGTATTTCTTTTTTGTATTTTAGAGTTATTATTTTTGGTTTATAGCACTCAGTTCCACAAGTTTTTGAGTTCCAAATTTTCTTCCCCTGTCTTCCTTCCCCCCCGCCCCCGCCCAAGACAGCATGGAATCTGATATATCTTCTACATATATCTTCACATTCAACTTCTTTGCATAATAGTCAAGTTGTAAAGAAGAATTATGACCAATGGAATGGATCATGAGAAAGAAGAAACAAATCCCCCCCCCCCAAAAAAAAAGAGGAAAAAGAAAAAAAATGAGAGAGCAAATGGTTTGCCTCAATCTGCATTCAGATTCTGTAGTTCTTTCTCTGGACTTAGATAGCTCTTTCCATCGTGAGTCCTTTGGAGCTGTCTTTGAGCCTTGTATTATTGAGAAGAGCTGAGTCTATCAAAGTTAGTCATCACAGAAGCAATATGACTGTGCTTGTGTACAATGTTCTCCTGGTTCTGCTCCACTCACTCAGCATCAGATCATGTAGGTCTTTCCAGGTTATCATGAATTCCCTGTCTTCCCCATTTCTTACAGCACAATACTATTTCACTCATTCATATACCACAACTTGTTTAGCCATTCCCCAATTGATGGGCATCCCCTAATTAATTTAATTAATTTTGTTATATGTTTCCCAATCATTTTATTCTGGTTTGAAGCACATTCAGGAGTGTGGCTGGGTACTTGTTCAAAACCTCTGATTATATGATTGATGCTGAAACCCAACTTTGATTGCTCTAGTATCCAAATAATATGATATGAAAAACTGATGAAAAATAAATACTATTTAATATTACTTAAATAAATACAATATAAAGTAATTATTAACAATTACTCAGTGAATGTTTATTAAGCACCTGCTTGGATCACACTATTATGAAAAGTGCTATACAAAATGTATGATTTAATCCTTGACTAGAAGGTTCTTAAAATATCCTGTATTGAACACTGAATGATGTTTTTTTTTCTCTTGCACTCAGGAAAACCTCTTTTTTGAATTCAGCCTTAGCTATTTACTATCTGTGTAACCATGTTTTCTTTTAAAGTTGGTGCAATAGTTCATATAGGCTTGTTAACAAACAACTCCCAGGCCCATAAAGGGTCCTGAAATGAAACAAAGTCTGATACAACAATTAAACGTGTTTATTATCAGTGGGGGTGGGGGGAACCTTGGAAGAGAGAGGGAGCAGAGGTAGAAAGAGTTCTCATCTGCTCAAAGGGGAGACAAAAGGGATGGGATAATATAGTTTCTAGAGGCTTTTGGAGAGGGAGGGAAGGCTTAAATGAGACTACATCTGTAGATGTGATAAGCCAGGGAGTAAGGTATTTGGAAAGGCCAGAGTCTGTAGCTGCTGTTCAAGGCTGGTCTGGCCTCTATAACTATGAGATCCAGAATTCCCCTTGCTGGGGAACCCTGAACCTTCCCTATAATCATGGAGTGAGTTTTAATACCAAATGAAGGAGGCCAAGGAGCTCCAGATTGATTATAGGAGTTTAATCAATCATTATAATTAGAAAACAGGGGCAATCTGGGGTATACTCAGTTCAGTGTATCCCCATCAAAGAACCCCCCAAATTCCCATGGTAATTATAGAAAACAGACAAAGGGAGGAAGAGCTAGAGAGTGCATCACTACTGATTGGTGGATATTTTTGGTTTTCTGCTTAGTAATGAGCTTAAGTGTTAAGCCAATATTATCAGGTAAAATGTCCAAGCATAGATTTGTGTTGATGATGTCACATGTGGATCACAATATTCTTGTTATAGCCTTCATCAGTCATAGTATCTAAGTTAGGACTCAGTGTCTAAATTATGATTCAGTATCTAAGTTATGATTTTAATAGGTCACCATGTCCAGGCTTTCACCTTTCACAGAGTTTAAGTTTTATGGCTTTTTTCCTATTACTGTATTTTTTGGCTTTTCACCAATCAGTACCCACAGTAGCCATCTGCAAGTTCATCTAAAGTTGACTTCATAAAGGACCACTGGTATGTCAAGCAGCTTTGAGTCTCAGAAATCCTTCTAATTGGCTAGCTGTTGTGTAACTCCATTGACCTGCTCCCTTATCAAGAAGATAAGTTTTAACACATAGTATAGTCATTACAAAGCTCATGTCCAGAGACTTTATGTCACATGGCTATTTTGAGCATTAATGAGATCATGTGTGTTAGGTACTTTGCAAAGCTTGAAGCACTATCTGAATGTCAGTTATGACAGTGAGGGTTTGTGCCTACTGTTAGTCCATGTAGGAGCGTGGTAGGGCTGTTACTAGAAATGTGTGATGGAGGAACCCTTTTTCTTGTTTTACAGCCACATTGCCTCAGCTCCTGGGGCCATTCACTGATGGGATGGGTCAAGCAAGTCACTGCTCAAGACTGGATCCTCATGAAGCTTGGCTATTGCAACTACTAGCACCATTTGCTTAGGGGATCTAAAATGGCTCTTCCAAACTTTTGATGCACATCAGTTCATTCATAACCAGGTCCATTCCTTCACTGATATTCATTTAAATTAAGAAAGGATAAACAAGCAAGGAAAGAGAAGAAACAAAAACACCATGAATTCCTGGTCATGTAGCAGCAGATGGGCAGACACCGTTTTCCCACAAGGAGCCCAAAAGCAGTACTTAATTGTTGGGTATTAGGAAAGAGAGAGAGACAGTTCACGTGTTTGAGTCTTTTATATGCACATTCATTTGTGGCTTAACAGCCAATTAAAAGACATATTGTCTCCTTGCAGTAAGCTGATGGGAAACATAAGAATATGGAGCAGGCAGAAAACATTATGCACACTCCAAGGACTTGACCCTCATTAGTTAGTTCCCCCTTTCCATTATTATCATTACCATCAAGTTGGAGCAATAAGGAAGAGCCATCCGAAAAGATAATTAATTTAGAAGGTAGGATATGATTCTTGTCAACAGTGATAAGAACAGTGATTTCTATTGGTGGTCTCTGAGATAACATTTGGTCTAATGGATTTGGATTCTACCTTAAAAGACGCTACCATTTCAAATACAATCATTATTGGGCATGTTTTTGCAGACAGCCTCCTAATACTGAAAACACAAAAAATGGGTAATTCGAGGCATTTCTTTCAAAACAGACTTTTTTGCCTATTAATTGTAAGGTATTGCAAAGTCACATTGTGTCATAAAAAAGAGCAAATAGTTTTGCTCAATCTGCATTCAGATTCTGTAGTTCTTTCTCTAAGATTTTAGCTCCTTACTGGTTGAAGGTCACAGAGGTAGTGGTTTGCATTTGTTGGAAATAGCTACAGCTCAATCCCTTCCTGCTTTTTTTTTTCATTTTTACTTTTTTCCATTTTCTCAGAATGTGGTATCTCTACCTTTCCTTCTGTACAAAGATGTCTTTCGTTCATCTTGAACATTTTAAAGATTGAAAAATTTTCACTCATAATTAAACTGTTAATTTTCCAAAATTTTTGTTTATAAGTTATTATGCCCCAGCAACAGGAACTAGAGGAATTTAGAGAATGGAGAGATGACCATGCTGAGGTAGTTGTAGGGAAGGTGAAAGAAATGGGAGAGATGACCTGATACCAATCCTGAAAATGAACAGGGCTTGAACAGGTGAGAAAAGTTTTCCAAGGAAACAGAATGTTAAGAACAAAAGCGAAGAGGTAGAAAAACACAAGGAATATTTTAAGTACAAAGAATAAATTGATTATTTTGGAGTAGAAGTTTCACATTAGGGAGTAAAGACACCAGATAAGGCTGCAAGTGGCAACTACATGGTGAAGTGGACAGAACACCAGGCCTGTACTTAGGAAGACTCATCATTGTGAATTCGAATTTGGCCTCAGACATTTACAAGTGGTGCGACCCTGGGCAATTCAACTGTGCATGGCATTAGATCTGAGGCTGAAATGGTTAAGTAAATAAGATAATAACTGTAAAGCAATAAGCACACTGATATTTTAGGTGCTATATAAATATTAGTTATTATCATTATTGTTGTTTTTGCTCTTGTTATTTCTTGTATTTTCTTTTCTTGAAAGCCTGAAGAAACATGCCATCCTTGACACCAATACTATAGCAGAGTCATTTCTATGGAAGTCATATACATGAATTAGAACTTTCAAAGAGATTAGACTCAAGTTAACTTTCAGGGGTAAAACCTCATCAGTGAAGGATATCATTTAACTTAAAGCTGTCCATATACATGCTAGAGTTTATTAAGGAGGATAAAACATGGAGCTCTATTGCTCATATTCCAACTTAATCACTCTGTGGCTTTGTGCTCCATCCCAATCAATTCCTTCTTTTGTAATACCCTCTAATACAGCAGCACGGTAAAGTAGTTAAAAGCCAACCTTCACAATCAGGATGATCAGGATTTAAGACTTACCTGTTTCTCTTATACACATATGCACACAGATACACACACAGACACACACACACAGACACACAGACACACACACACACACAGACACACACACATCTATATGGTCCTGGAGAAGACCTGTCACTTTCAATGATTTACTCTGGCTAAAGCACTTCCCGTGGAATGCTGAGCCTGTGATATGGTTAATTCTGGGGAAATATATCAGCAGCTCTGAGGCATTTGACATATTGGGATGACTGCAACAAACACTAAACATTCTTTATATCCCCTTCCAGCAAGAGGGGGAATTTTTATCCAAACTGCATAAGAAATGACTGGAACTCAGTTCAGAAGAGCCACTTATTGGAAAAAAATTTTTAGGAATAACTGCTTTCTGGATCTGACACCATAGGATGTAGAAAAGATGCTGTGTTTTTTATTAGCAGAAATTTCTTCACCAGTGATTCTATATGCCTACAAAATAACACGGCTAGGTCTATCCCTTTTTAAAAAGTCCTTAGTTTTATCAATTCTATATAATTTTAGTTTCAAATTCCCCTCATATTTTCTATTTTTCATCTTTTGTATATATATTATATATTGTATATATTATATATAATTATATATATAACAACTATTTTATATATATGTATAATGGTTGTTTATTTACTGCCTACATTTAAACATTATATGCTTATTTTTTATTAATCATCACTTTCTATATTTTATTAAAATGATTTTTCATTGACATAAATTTTCCTCTCTGGTGTATTTTTCAGCATTCCAAAAATCGATAGATGATAGAGAGATAGATCCATTGTTATAGTTACCTTTCACATTCGTTATTTATTGTTTCTGTGACCCATCCTATCTTATTAATTATTTGCTGTTGTTTGCTCTTTTTTTCCTGGAGGGGGGAAGGCAAGGCAGTTGGGGTTAAGTGACTTGCCCAAGGTCACACAGCTAGTAAGTGTCAAGTGTCTGAGGATAGATTTGAACTCAGGTATTCCTGACTCCAGGGCCAGTGCTTTTTCCACTGCACCACCTAGCTGCCCCTATCTAGTTGTTTTCCATCAAGCCTGACTCTCCATGACCCTTGCAAAGATAATAGAGTGGTTTGCCATTTCCTTTACTAGCTCATTTACCAAATGAGGAATTGAGGCAAAGAATATTAAGTGACTTGCCCATGGTCATAAAGCTAATAAGTGTCTGAAACCAAATTTGAACTTGGGAAGATGAGTTTTTCTGACTCCTAGCTTAGTGTTCTATCCACTGCACCACCTAGATGCTCCCTATTCATTATTCAGCTTTTCATTATTTTCACTCAAGTTAATTATGTATTACTAGATCATATTTTCCTTATTCATTATTAGCTTTATTATGTTCTGCAAATGATGCATTTTATATGCCTTTAAAACATTTATTTATGATCTCTTCAAAACAACAGAGGACACAATCTTTTAATGGTACCAAAAGAGACTAAGAAACATGTATTTTTTTATATTCCCATTCAAAACTCACCACAAGTCTGTTAAATCTAATCTATCCAATCATTTGTTCAGCTATACAATTTTTCTTACTTATCTTTGGTATTTTCTTAGAGAGCATTTTGAAAGTTTTCTACTATGTTCTACTATAATATTATTATCAGTGTCTTCTTGGAATTCACCTAATTTTTATTTTAAGAACACCTTCTATTCTATGTGTGCAAACACATTTAATATTGTTATTTTTTTTTTGATCGTGGTGCTTTCTGGCACAATGTTGAATCTTTGTTTGTAAGTCTTGAATTTAGTTTTTATTATGTATTTATCTAAGATCATGATATAAACTGCTATTTTTTTTTGAGTTGGCTGAAGCATTTTTCTATCCCCTCATTTTCACTCCTTATGTGTCTGTATGAGTTAGATTTTTATTGTTTTTATGCTTAAAAATAAATATTAATCTATAGATATCTCTCCAACATTTCCTTATCCCACTCACCCAAATGTAACATGATATAGTGGATAGAAAGCCAGCCTTGGTGTTATGAAACTCTGTGACATATACTGGTTATATAAACCTGGACAAGTCACTTAAATTCATACTGGTAAATCTCTGAGAAGCTACCTAAATGCATTGGTAGAAATTCCTCACCCAGAGTTTCCTATACTTATGAAATCACAGATCAAATACAAAAGAAATTCACAATACCATTACTTGCTATTGTTCTTGGTTTGCATTAAACTTTAGCTGTACATCTTAAATTTGAATCATACTAAAAGTTTGTATTGAAAGATATTATCTCTTGAAAATCAATTACTATCAATACAAATAAAATGTTATCTTTTTTTAAATGAATTCCTTTGATAAAAAATGAGTATTCAGTAGTTTGGAGAAAATACCTAATATTAAATATTGCCAATGACTTAAATAAATAATTTTTTCAGGACAATTAAGAAATTATTTAAAATATGATGGAATTGCAATCAATTATAGAATCCTCTTTTAAGACAAATTTTAAAGAGAATATTTGTTTATGTATAAAAGATGAGCTGTAATGGATGACTATAGGTTCCCAATATAGAACTCTTGGACATCATAGAACTTTTTGTTCCAAGTGCACATATTTTAATACATATTACGTGTGACAATATGTTATAATAAAGCTGGAGAGCCAGCTTACCTGGGCTCAGAAAAACACGGGTGGAAATCTTGCTTCTGATATGTGCTACTTACCATTCTTCATAGGTAAAGGGAATTTCAATACTGGCATTTCCTCAAATAGATAAAATCACAGGCTGAACTTTAAAAATAAATCATAACATTCTATTTATCTGTGGATATGGCTTACCTTGCAAACTCTTAGAGAGCAAGAACCTTCTAATACTATGTACTATATTTTATATATGCATGTATATAAATTTTATCCAGTCATTTCAGTCATGGCCAACTCTGTGCATCTCCATTTGGGGTTTTCTTAGCAAAGATACTAGAGTGGTTTGTCATTTCCTTCTCCAACTCATTTTATAGATGAGGAAACTGAGACAAGCAGGGTTAAGTGACTTGCCCAGGGTCTCACAGCTAGTAAGTGCCTGAGGTTGGAACTGAACTCAGCTCTTCCTGACTGCAGGCTGAGTACTCTATACACTGTGCCAACTAGCTATTCTATATATAAACATATACATATGATATGGAAGGATATATTGGGGAAAGGTGCATAAGTAGGAAATGAGAGTGGTGATTTTTTTTTAAAAAATCATCAATAAAACTTAGAGAGAAAGAAAGAAGAAAGGAAGAGAGAGACACACACGGAGGGAGAGGGAGAGGGAGAGAGAGAGAGAGGGAGGCCACATGAGGGAAAGTTGATACAATAATTTATGTTTATTTTTTCTTTCCAGGGGAATTCCTGTATCCCCCAAGTGGAGTATAAGATCCTGAGGAAGAGAGATTGTTTCTTTTTTATTTTGTAAATTGTTATTGGCAGGTAGTTCCCACACCACCCACCCCCACCCTCACCCCCACCCCTCACTTTATGATGTGAGCTCTTTGAGAGCAACAATAGTTTGTTGGTTTGTTTCAAACAGTGCCAAGCACAATGCCTTTGCATTGCACATAGTATGCATTCAAATTTAAATTCATTCATAAGTCAAATTAGATTGAAAAAGCAAAAAATAAAGGAAAAATCAAACCCTGGAGAATGCTTAAATAAAGGAATGCTCATTTAAGTTTTGTTGTTGCACTGTTAAATATCTCACAGGAATACTACCAATGTGCTGATTTGTGGATATCTTTCTGTACAAGTTCATTTTTCAAATATCAGCTTCCTGTGTATTTTTGAAATATTATGCTTAGTTGGAACTCAATGTGAGTTATGTGAAAAAAGTGTGAAAATTTAACAAATGTTTAAAATGTAATTTTTGTTTGATTTCTGTGAATATATGCAAGGTTAGGGCAGATTAGAAATACATCTGGAAGGTGTTTTTTTTTCCAATTTGTATCATCGTCTTTCCATGTAGCTTATGAAGTTGTATAATTACTTTACTAAAATATATAGTTCAAAATCTTATGTGCATATGAGCCACAGGAAAACTTCCCCTGTTACCAGCTGCTCCTTTGCACAAAAACTTACAACCCAGGAATTCGCTTGCTTTCATCCTTTCTTTTGCCACATGGCATGCCTCTCTCTCTCTCTCTCTCTCTCTCTCTCTCTCTCTCTCTCTCTCTTTCTTTCTCTCTCTCTCTCTCAACAATGCTGAAAACTTGGAAAGTGCAAAGATTTCAAATCTTTTAAATTGAAAGCCTAGAATCACCCAGAGTCCTTCACTCAAACATTTTGTAAGCCTTCATATAATTAGCTTTGCATTACTTAGATGTATTTAGATGCTTTTTGCTGTGTATTATATATTGGGCTACATTTAAATTTGTAAGCTTCCTAACAGATGAGACCTTTTCTAGTCCTTGTTTCCTTTTCTACACAACAGATAGAATATTGCCTTGCACATTTCAGTGGATCAAGGAATGTTATCACAAAAAAAGCATAATCTGTTTCAGTAAATATCTCTTTGAAGAGATAATGTGATGTGATCATTAAAAAAGGAGGGTAAGAATTTCTGGAAAAAGTTCTGAGTTCAAATCCTGATTAAGTTACTTGCTACATATACCACATGTCATGTCACATGATCTCTCTATGCCTTAGTTTCCTAATCTGTAAAATAGGGATTATAATGCCTACTTTATAGGGTTTGGGGGAGGACCAACTGGGAGTATAAGTAAAGTAACTTTTGAATCTGAAAGCCTAATACAAGTGCTGGAATCATTGATTTTTTGTTTTGTTTTGTGGGAGAAGAAGGGAAAAAGATGATGAACAGACTTAGGATTTTAGCTCCAAGTAAGGAACTCATTCCAACAACACATATCAACCTTTGTTTTGCAATGTATTGTCTGAGAGAATTGTCTGGAGGATGTAGAGTCTGGGTGAGTTGCCAAAGTCATGCAGCAATGTTTTTCAGATGGAACTTGAACTCAAATCTTTCTGACTCCCAAGTCAGCTCTCTGTTAAACCATTCAGCCACCCAAATGATAGTTATCAATAGTTATTTTTTGTTCCACAAATTTCTATCCAGTGCTTCATCATGGCATTGAATTGACCATGGCCAGAAATTTACCATATGCCAGAAAAATATGGACTCTGATAGGTTTACCAATCTAGAAAGCTTTTAGTAAGATACTGACAACAGATAAAATTTACTCTCCAATGACTAGCCCAGTTAATTAAAGAGAGGTTCAGCAATAATCAAATAGCTACCTGGTGATGGATTCTTGTCTAAAACAAAGTAAAAATAATACTAAATATTCCTCAGACCTGTGTGGTCCCTTCTGTTTATGTAGTGATGGAAAAATGAGCTTATAATTATATGGAATCATATGGGATTATAATTATGTACAAAGGTATTCAATTATCTATGAACTTTAGTTGGTAATATAAATGGGAGATTTTTGTCCATTGATCAGAGGACATCTTATTGAAGGATCTGAATCATGAAAATCTTCTCATTCCTACTAAAAATGTAATTGAAGAAGGATAATAAAGTTTAGACTAAATAAAAGGATGAACCATATGTCCTCCTTGGAGAAGCAAAGGAAGGAACTGGCAAAATCAGTTTTAACATGCCTTTAAAAGGAACATAAAACATCATTTGATGGGATATTTGAGTGACCTCATATTGCAGTACTTTTGATGAGTATAACTGGGTCCTGATTAGAGAGAAGAAATCCTATGAAGTATTTGTTTTATTTGTGTATATGAAAAAAGAGATATAGATAGAGATGGTTATAGACACATACACATGTATCTATGTATACATATATACACACATATGTGTTGATGTAATATATATTGATATAATATATGTTGATTATATCTCTGTCTATCTGTCCATTTATCTATGTTGCAGCCTACTTCTGCTGAAACTTACTCTGAACCTCTCTAATCCCATCTTTTTGATCCTAAATTTTAACGAATTAATGTTGACTATTTCCATTGGGCTGCCCCCAATGAAAATATTTTACATAATTATAATTTAGTGTAAATTCAAATTCATTTGATCACTTTATGGGATTCATTATTAGCACTAATTGATACAGCTGCTACTTGTAAAAAAAGAAAAAACCATTGCTATAATTACAAACTATGCATGAAAATATGTTTCAGAATGTGAAGAGGTAAGAAATTCTACATGAGCTAAGGAAGACTTTTGAAACTAAATCAACATATACTTTGATATTTAGTGACTTCAATGCAAAAGTGGGAATAAGTAAGGATGATAAGAGATATATGGGAAGGCATAGGCAGGAAAAAAAACAGTCAGACTACAGAGAAGTTTCATGCCTAAATTGGATGTCAACATGCTGACAGGTCTCTGAGTTCCCAGATTAGAAAAGAACCTCAGACACCATCTCAAAACCTATATCATAACATAGCTGACAAGTGGTTATGGAACTTCTCTCTGAAAATTTGCAAAAATGAAGAACCCAATGTCTTCCCTGGGTAGTCCATTTTGGACAACTTTAATTACTAGGAAGTTTATATGTTTTTTTTTTTTTTCTGATGGTCTAAATTTGTCTCTAAGTAAGCTCCTCTGCTTTGTTTTTAATTTTGCCCTGTAAGATTAAGAAGAAAAAGTCTAACCTTTCTTCTTCTTAACAAGTCTTGAGACATTTGAATATAGCTGTCATAATACCTCTGAGTTTTCTCTATTTAATGCTAAGTATCTTCATCTCCTTCAAAAAAATCCACATAGGAGGATAGAGACTCAAGTAATATCACTGTCCTTGTTTCTCTCTTTTGGTGATCCTCTAACTTTTCTATATCCTTCTTAAACTTTGATACTCACAACCTAACAGATATAGGCTGACTACAGAAAATCCCAAAGGTCTGTCAATTTGTCCCTGGAAGCTATGGCTCTCTCTGTGAATGCAACCCTATACAGCATTAATTTTTGAGGCTGCCATATCAGATTGCTGAAGCCAATGGGGTTTGTAATCCACTAAAATCCTCAGAATTTTCCCTTCCCAAACTTCTACCTAACCCTTACTCTTCTATCTTGAACTTCTGAAGTTGATTTTTTTGGTACCCAAGTATAAGATTATATTTCTCCCTACCATTTAAAGAGTCTCTTCAGCTCTTTGAAGTTCCATATTTGTTACATATAACATATGAAAACATGTTATATGCATGCATATATATGTTATGCATAGCAAATATGGAAATTCAAAGGTATGTGTATATTGCAGCCTACTAACACTTACCCTGCACCTCTCCGATGCTCTCTTTATGATCCTTATTTTTAATTCTTCAAAGACTGCAATCTTGTAAAACTCTAGCTCTATTGTAACACTGGTAGGATCTTGGCATTTAAAAAAAAGATAAGCCTCTATTTCTAGGAAGTTTCGAGTCATTAAAAGAGCTTTGGCAAATTTCTGAAGGTAAGTCCGTTCACTCTTATCCTACTGTTTAGTTACAGACCCTGCTTATTGTCCATTTGTATTATATATCTAACATGTATCCTTTCATTTATGAGCTCTGTAACTTGCCCATGTAAACTCCTTGTCACAATCTGAACACTAAATATTCTTTATCCCCTTCATATTTCCTATGTGACTGATCATGCCAAGCTCCTTCAAGTTATCATAGATCACTTTCAGGAGTCAAAGAAAGACTTGAGAATAATGACAATCGCTATTCAGGAAGACTAATGGGGAATCATGTTTCCCACTATTTGTCAGAAAGTTGATGGAGTATAAGTAAATATCGAGGTGCACATTTTCAGATATAGCCAAAGTGTGGGTGTGTTCCAGATTGTTGTAATTATTTGTTACATGGGAGGGTTTCTGATTTTGGATTTTTTGAGGGGTAGAATTGGGGGGAGTGGAAGGGGAAAATACTGGTAGTGTTGCTAAAAAAGGTGAAGGAAAAATGCCAATAAATAATTAAAACACACAGGAGAGAGTATGAAGAAGTTCAGAGGGGAGATAGACAAGTAGGGCAATTTTGGATCTACTATGTTATATTTTAAATAGAAGATGGAATGGTAAATAAAGATCAATAGTCCATAGATATTTATTAAGTGACAGGCAGGGTAAATATACAGCTTAAATGACCTATTGCTACTTTGCTAGGTCAAAGAAATTTAGGAAGGTCCCCAGAATACTAAGCATATGTCCTGTTAAAGATATGGTAAAGCATGTACAAGTGTCATCCAGAAAAGCAGGCATAAATGGGTTGTAGTATGTGTGATTGAAAGTATCATTCAAATGAAAGGTATCATAGATCCGTTTGAATATGTTATTATCATTCCTATCTTTAGCAAATACTCCCCATGACCTTTGAAACAAGATATGTGATATGGATTCAATTGAAATAGTAATGGCTGTTATAGGGCATTGTGTCTGAGAGTGATAGTTGAGAGACAATGATGACTCGGATACATTAATGAATCACCTAGTCCTAGAGTAATTTGAAATAACCTATTTATCATAAAATAATAAGCAACAAATTCATGTATCTACAAATATTTAAAAAAACATTTTGTTATTGTATTTAACATATTACCCTATAATGAAGTTAAATTCAGCATATTTTGCCCCTCTCTGCATTAAAATCCCTTGAATTTTTTTTTTTTCAGAATGCCCTTTTCATTTAAATGTCACTCAAATTGATGTGTCTTTTTAAATTTTACTAGTTTTCATATAGGTTTCATGGTGTTAAACAATGGCATTAATGGTATATGTCAATATCAACACAATACCGTGAAATTCAGAATCACTTGTGCTCACAGAGTGTAGGATTGAAGTACCATTCTTGTGAACCAGCAAAATTGTGATACAAATGTTATTGTGCTGGGCTTGGCATTAATTTGGAAAATTAGTTTCAAATACAATCTATGATACATTATTGACTGGGTGACCCTGGACAAGTCACTCACATCTATGTATTTCAGGCAATTCCCTAAGATTCATCTTCTAAGTCATAGACTATGATAGGTACTTATTGAGGGAGTTACTATCCTGAAAGCAAATTAAACCAGCTTCTTTAATTCTGAAGTGATTGTGTCAGCACACACTGAGTTTGGAAAGCAGTATACTATGAACTCTGCTGAGTCATATATCTCATCCTCTTAAAGTGGGTGGTAGTATAAAAGCCAATGTTTATATGTGTTCAAATTATATTGCCTGTTTGATAAAAAAATTAATAGTTATTCATCTTTATTTCCAGTTGAAATTATAAGACTTAAGAAAATTTGTTTGAACTACAAAATATTTTTGAAGAGGCAAAGGGATCAAATGAGACTTATATGTAGTAATCTTATTTGGATAAAAGGTATAATAATATTTACTTGCAGAAACTGAATCTACATGAAAACTTGGCTTTAGTAAATTCTAGATTATGGAAGAAAGTATGACATATTCTCTCAATTATGAGATTCCAATATGTTGTAAAATAAAGACACTGAGGGAAACTGTTTTTCCTATTATATCAACAACCAATTATTAAATTAAGATTAAGGCTTTTTCTCTTTATTTCCTCATATAGGGACCAGCCCCTTTAGATCAATCAGCTAGTCTCCAAAGGACAAGGCTGATAGATGAGATTTCCCAAATCATCCAGGAACATCTTGGGTGAGAACCCACCCAACTGGGAGACCTTACTTCTGTGTAGAGTGTAAACAGAATTTAATCTAGGTGATTTCCAGCCCCAAAGCATTAAGCCTACGCCTTTTCTCCCCTCCATTAGAGTTTAAGGTGACCCAACTCATGAAGGAGAAAACCAACCAGAGTGGTCTGGATGGAAATGGATTCCTTTGTCCAGATTGCTGAAGGTGGCTGAGTCTCATAATCAAGCCATGTTCTTAGCAAGAGGAACTAAAGGCTTTCGACCTACCTTCTCATTTAAAAATCCACCCCTTCATTAATTGCTCACGTAGCAGGGCTGATTTCTCCTTTCAGAGGCATTCCCTTTCAAAAAAGTTATTTAAAACACTTAATTGCTCCATTAGGTGTCTTTAGTTACTAAGAAAAAGAAAACATAGAACATCAATTTATTGATTATTTGCTAGTCTAATTAATAAATTGATTATTAATTACCCAGAAACTCCATCTCTCAAACTTTTCATTTTTCTCAACACATCTATGAAATCTGAATTTGTGGGAATGTAGTCAGTCTTCCCTTCCTTCCTTGATTTCACTCTCCTCATCTCCCTCAAATATTTAGTTTTATGAAGGTAATGTCACATACAAGCACTCTGCTATCACTTAACTTCAAAATAAAATAATCAGCCTCACTTGATTTCAAGTGCTTCAGACTAACCACTTTTCTGAAAAGTTGTGAGTATAAACATCTTTAAATTCTACTTTGATGTACATGACAATTTCAGGGGGTTAATTTTTTACAAAATTTTTAAAATTATTTTTTCATTGGTGAATCCCTGGGTTCTAGTATTGTCTCTGCCACTAACTTCTTGTGTGACCATAGGTAAGTCACTTTTGCTTACTTAGTCACAGTTTGCTCAGCATTAAAATGTGATTCTAAGGTTTCTCTTCTCTATAGATTTTCTGTTAGTTGCTATTCTGTCAACAAATGTTGTTGTCTACTTAGAAGAGTTCAGTATTAAAGGAATGCTTCCTTTTTCCCACCAGTAAAATGTGTTTGACAAATTCTAATTATTTATTGGGTTTTCTTACAACAAGTGCCACCTGTACTGTCTCAAATCTCAGCACAATTCATTTGAATTGCATAATATAATATTCTATGAGAGATGAACACATTATCATGTATCATTATTTAGAATCAGCTGTTGGAAATCACTTTCTGTTCCTAACTAGCTTATGTACTAAAATATTATATTTGAAGTATTTGGGATGGACTTAGATGAATCAGTACTGTGTAGTGAATAACTAATTCTGTTCTTTAGATGATTAATCTCAACCTGGAAGGAAGTCAGCCTTAAAGAGTCAATTATGATGTTGCATTTTTATATAGAAGTACGAATGTTGAGCCCCAAATGCGATTTTCATGATTGGTTACTATTATCTGCATTATCCTTGTAACTGAGGAAAATAAGGCTATCTTGGAATAGATGATTTGACTTTTTCTTTGTTTGTTCCTAAGAGGGTAGACCATATACTTGATCTTTGCTATGGTTTTGATAGAATGTTTCTAACCAGACCTAATGATTTTTGAAAACTCAACAAAGCAAAGGTGTTTGTCTTTTGGGGTTTTCTCATTCCATTCTTTATTGCATATTTACAGAATTGTTAGGCAGAGAAATGATGAAAAATTGGGGCAGGTGGGGGAGTTAGGGGAGGAACAAGTCATCCTCTTTGCTACCTTCTAAACAGGTTCCTGGCCCTTTCATATACAAATGTGCCCAAAAGATGAAAGGAGATTGGCCCTGCTCTTAGACTCCTGCTGTTGTTCAGTCCTTTCAATTCTGTGGGGCTCTTCATGACTCTTCATGGGGTTTTCTTGGTGAAGATACTGGACTGATTTGCCATTTCCTTCTCCAGCTCATTTTGCAAATGAGGAAACTGAGGCCAACAGAGTCATGTGACTTGCCCAGAGCCACACAGTAAGTGTCTGAGGCCAGATTTGAATTCAGGAAGAGAAGTTACCCTGACTCCAGATGTGGCACTCTCCCCGCTATGCCACACTTCTATGCAGTAATAAATTATCTTAACCCACACTACATTTCTGGATACCTTCCCTGATAAAATATAATCATCTTGAGAGCAGGGACTGGATCATTTTTATCTTTGCATCTTCAGCTCCCTGGCACAAAGGAGAGGGTTGATTAGTATTTGTCTGTTTTATTCAAATAGTTTGTTTTCATTGATGAAATTATGATATTCCAAATCTTATATGTCTAAAAAAAACCCTGGATGCCAGAAACTGTTTAAAGCAATCAAATTGGTTGTGAAAATAAATATATGTTTTTAATTTGTTTTCTCTTTTCAGTTAAAACTGACAGTACAAACTTGAAGTGTTATTCAAAACATGAGTACATGCCAAGACAAGGAGGAGGGATAATAAAGTCTAAAAATTAATTCATTCAAAAATAATTTATGGAGACCCTACTGTGTACATTGACTTAAGGTCCTAATTACAAAGATGATGGAAATAGCATACACATACCTAAATATATTACTCAACACATCAGCAGGTATCAATGCAGCTCTTATTAAATGCTAGACAAATAAAAGCAGAGAGGAAAAGGAACTAATAAGCAAAACCCTAAAGAGAAAGGGGTAACAAATGAGGGGAAAGGAACAAGGGTGAAGGGAAGAGATCCAGTCAGAATAGGGCCACCTTTAAAAAAAAGATTAAAGTAACTGAAGGAATACATTACTGTGTTTATAAAAGTAGAGGGGAAAATATATAATTAAAAAAGCAATATTAGACACAGATGGAGGAAAATATAAACCTAACTCATGTAACTTTAAATGTGAATCAATTAAACAATACAATAAAATGAAAAAGAGTGACAGATTGGATAAGAAATCAAAACCCTAGAATCTGTTGCTTATAAAAGGCATGTTTAAAAATAAAGACTTCAATGATCCTTATAGTTCAAAAATGGAGGTTATAATTTCTTCATTGCTTCCCCCCTCCCATTTACCCATAGTACTTCATTTTGGGGATTAAGGTGGGAAGGGTTCAACTGAAACATCAGGAAAGATGAAGTAAAAGGACATTGTTAACTTCATTCTCATCAGAAGCTTCTACAGTGCTCAAATCCATCTTTTCGTAAATTAAGGTTAACATTAAGCAGTTTTCAGTGATAGTGTCCTCACTTCGTTATGCATTATATTCAAATTCTTATGATAAGAATGAAATGTAGTATTCTACTGAATGCTAAGTGTTAAAGAGGGGCAACTTTTAAAGTATAATGAAGGGACCAATGCTTGCCTTTTAAGTTTAAATTTAATTTTGAAAAATTGACAATGTATTTGGGGGCGGGGAGTAAAACAAACCAGTGTTACATTATACATTGTCCAACAAATCAAAATTTTTAATCAGCTGTGTCCAAAATCTATATGTCTCAATCTGTGTCCTAGGTCCCTCATTTATCTTTCAGAAGTGAGTGTCCTGCTTTACTATGAGTCCTCTGGAATTGTGGTTGATCATTCCATTGTTCAGAGTTCATAAGTCTTATCAAAGTCGATTCTCTGGCTCTGCTCACTGACCTCTGTATCAGATCATGCAGATCTCCCCCAGTTTCTCTGAAACATCCTCTTCATCAACTCTTATGTCACCATAATATTCCATCCTATCCCTAGACCATTTGAGAAAGTCATCTCCAGTTATCTTGATCTATGTCTTGCCACTGCACCCAGAAGGCTCTGGAGGAGAAAGTGAGGCTGGTGACTTTGCACACCTTTCTGTCACTTAAAATATTTTCACTTGCATGTCATGACATCACTTCCCTGATATCAAGGTCCTCTTCAAGAACAAAGGACAAACAACAACCTCTGTGAGTAGTAGTAGGAACTCCCCACTGTGGCCTTCCTTTCTTCCTTCCTACCTTCCTTCCTTCTGTAATATCAATTAAGTTGGGACTTTTTTACTCTTTTAGAATGATAAATTAAGTGTCTTTGATGGAGCCTTACTAGGTGCAAAGCCCCAGGCCCAAACTCCTGTCTACTAGGTGCTAAGCCTATGTGGGCATGATGCCCTCAGGGTCCTAAGGGGATTTGCTAAGACCAGAGCCAATAGCAGGACTCTAAGTTCTGGTCACTCAGATGATGTTTGATGATGTGCAAATACTGTATAGAAAGAGAGAATAGAGCCATTTCCTTGGGGCTCTGAGCCACAGGAGGAGTGGCACATGACTCTGGGCCAGCCGTTGTTAGGAGCTTCCCAGTTCATGAACTCAGATGTTGATGGTTCCTTGGTAACTCTGAATTGTATATGGTCTGTTTATAAAGTATGTTTGTAATTTGTTTGTATTTGTTCTGAAGTTCAGGGTGCTGGCTTTTCCCCCTGAACTAAGTGAATGATATTTGTATGCTGGTTTGAAATGATTGTTAACCCCCTAACTCTACTTTATGCAGTAAAGCAGATCAAAAGAATCTGTCCTGGCAGCATTATTGTTTTGGGGCTTGTTTTGGTCTTTCACCCCCATAGCAGCTGCTAGCCAAATTGTTGCACCATCTTCCTCCCTTCCTTCCTCCCTCCATCCCTCATTCTCTCTCTCTCTCTCTCTCTCTCTCTCTCTCTCTCTCTCTCTCTCTCTCTCTCTCTGTCTCTCTCTCTGTCTCTCTCCAGAGCTGCTCTAAGAAGATCCTTCAGCTCCTTGTGATGGCTACCCTCTTCTTCAGTGCTTTTCCTCTTCCTGTTCTTGCCCAGCTGCTTCTTCAAGCTACTGAAGTGGATCCAGGTGGCTCTTGACTATTTCATCAGGGACAAGACCCCATTGTGTGCTCCTATTCTCTAGAGGGAGTTGATACCAAGGGGCTGAGTCTGTGCCTCAGCTGCACTCTGGTAAGGTAAGACAGAAATCCTAGGGCTTTTTCTTGTTCTTTCTTCTTCCTCACACCCCCATTACAAAGTTTGCATGGCCAGAATCTTTGACAGCCATAACTGTCCCTACCTCAGGAAGGGGAGTTAGGTGTTCTGCTTCTTTTTCAAAGATCAGCTCAGGCCTCTTTTGGGGACAACAGTGCCTACTACACCTTCTCCTGCTGCTTTTTCTGGCATTGCGCTTCCTTCCAACCCATATGAGCTATATTGTCATTATTTCTGAAATGCCAACTCTCCTTCAGGAGGATGATAGTCCTGCCACTTCTTACTTAGGGACTTTGTTGGCTCCTCCTCTGGACCTGAAAGTACTTGACTTGGCCCCATAAAAAGATATTTTAAATTCCATATGGTTTCTTGAATCCGACATTGTAAAGAGAAAATTAAGCTTTAAATTAGCCCTTGAAGCACTCACCAGTCTTTGAATCTCCAAAATGCCAGGCATGGGGAACTCTGTGTGTGTGTGTGTGTGTGTGTGTGTGTGTGTGTGTGTGTGTGTGTGTGTCTATGGGGTTTATGTAAATTAAAATTAAACTCTATAATCTCTCCTATATGGGATGTTTTTGTTTCTTTTGTTTTCCAAAGCCTTTTCTAATTTCCTATTTACTTCTTGTGTAATGTTGTTTCCAGGTCTGGTCTGATTTATAATCAGAATACTCAGGGTAATAACTCTGGGTAATTTCAGGGGTCAAAAATAAATCACAAACACTTGTCATGGTGTCTGATACTTTGACATTAGTCATCTGTCTATGTCATGTCACTAAAGGTCCCTGTGAAAATGCAAAAAAAATTATGTGGGAAGAATATAATAATATGAAGCCATTTAGTGCTATAAACACTTAGCAAAGGCAGTATAATGGATAGAAAGCTGACCTAAGACTTAAGAAGACATGGGTTCAACTCCTATCTCTAACATATACAGGCTGAGTAATCAAGGACAAGTCACAATCTCTCAGTGTACTAGGCAGATCTTTAAGATCAGTTGAACAGTTACCTAACTTTCCTGGTATAGAGAATTTTCTTAATGGAATATAAATAGGTATTAGGCCTGTGATTTCACTGATATAGGCAAACACTGAACAAAAATATTCCCTTTACCTTGGCAGATTGATAAATCTCTGAAACTTAGTCTTAAATAATTGTCTTTACCAATGATTACAAGAGCAGTATGTGTCAAAGGTGTGATTTGAACAAAAGTCTTACTAGCTCCAAAATCATCTCTCTGTTGACCATGCCACACTACATGACAGGTCTGAACTCTGCCCAAATTAGTATGAGTTAGCATGATATTGTTTAACATAGAGTAGAAACCTAAAGCTATGGGACTTAGACCTCATAGGTTTTGATAGAAGGGAAAAGGTCTTGATTATGAAGCACTGTCCAGGTTAGGTGCCATAAGAAGAAGCTCAAGGAAGACTCAGTAGTGAATGATCATAGTAACCTAGTGTTTGATAAACCCAAAGACCCCAGCTTTTGGGACAAGAACTCAATATTTGACAAAAAACTGTGGGAAAATGAAAAACAGTATGGCAGAGAATAGGTATACACCAACATCTTACACAGTTCACCAATATAATTTCAAAAGAGTTACAATGATTTAAATATAAAAGGTGATACAAAAAGCAAATTAGAAGAGCAAGCACTAGTTTACCTGTCAGATCTGTGGAAAAGGGATGAATTTGTGACCAAAGAAGAAATAGAGAGTATTACAATATACATTGGATAATTTTGTTTATCTTAGATATTTTTTTTTTTGCAAAACAAAACCAATGCAACCAAGATTGGAAAGAAAGCAGAAAGGTAGGAAACAATTTTTACAGGAAGTGTCTCTGATAAAGGGCTCATTTCTCAAAACAAGAGAGAATTGATTCAAATTTATAGGAATACAAGTCATTCCCCAAGTGTAAATAGTCAAAGGATATGAATGGGCAGTTTTCAGATGAAGAAATCAATAGACATATGAAAAATATGCTTGAAATCCCTAGTGATTAGAGAAATATGAATTAAAACAACTCACACCTATCAGATTGACTAATGTAATAGAAAAGGAAAACAATAAATGTTGGAGAGGGTGTGGAAAAATTGGCACACTAATGCACTGTTGGTGGACTTATGAACTGATCCAACCATTCTAGGGAGTGTTGGAAATATGCCCAAAGGACTATAAAACTGTGCACATACTTTGATCCAGTAATACCACTATTAGCTCTATATCCCAAAGAGATCTAAATATGGGTTGTTTGTACAAAAATATTCATAGAAGTTCTTTTTTGTATTTGCAAAGAAATGGAAATAAAGAGGCTGCCCATCAATTGAGAAATGCCTGAAAAATTGTGGTATATGATTATAATAGAATAAACGATGAGCAGATATATAGTAATATGAAAAAATGCTCTAAATCACTATTGATTAGAGAAATGCAAATTAAAATATCTCTGAGGTACTACCTCACATCTATCAGATTGCCTACTATGACATGAAAGGAAAATGATAAATGCTGGAGAAGATGTGGGAAAATTGGAACACTAATGCATTGTTAGTAGAGTTGTGAACTGATTCAACCATTCTGGAGACCAATTTAGAACTATGCCTAAAGGGCTATAAAACTGTGTATCCTTTGATAGAATTAGCTCTTCTCAGCAATGCAAGGATCTAAGATAATTCCAAAATATTCATGATGGAAAATGCTATACACATCCAGAAAAGAAACTATGGATCTGAATCCAGATGGAGGCATACTATTTTCACTTTTTTTTCTTTATCCTGGATTTTTTTCCATTTTTTTCTGATTCTTCTTTCACAACATGATTAATGTGGAAATGTTTAATATAATTGTACATGTATAACCTATATCAGATTGCTTACTATCTTAGAGAGAGATGTGGAAAGGGAGGGAGAAAAATTTGGAATCCAAAATCTTATAAAAGTGGATGTTGAAAACTATCTTTACATGTAATTGGGAAAAATACTATTAAATGGGAAATTTCTTTTTAAAAAAGAGAAATGATGAGTGTGCTTATTTCAGAAAAAAGAAGTAAAGACATATGTAATCTGATGCAAGATGAAGTGAGGAGAGCCAGGAGAATGTTGCACCTAGTAATGCAATATTGCATAATGATCAACTGTGAATTACTTAGCTATTCTTAGCAATACAATAATCCAAGACAATTCCAAAGGACTCATGATGAAAAATGCTATCTCTGTCTGGAGGAACAAGGGATGGAGTCTGAATGCAGATTGAAGCATACTATTTTTCACTTTCCATTTTCTAATTTTTCCCTCTTTGGGTCTGTGTCTTCTTTCACAACATGACTAATATGGTAATATATTTTGCATGATTGAACATGTATAACCTGTATCAAATTGCTTACCATCTCAGGGAGGGGGGAGGTAAGGAATGGAAGGAGAAAATTTAGAACTCAAATTTAAAAAAATGAATATTAAAAATTGGTTTTATATGTAATTTGGGGAAACCATATGTATACACATATGTATATAATATGTGTGTGTGTGTGTGTGTGTGTGTGTGTGTGTACTTTCAAGATGAGCAAACAGTTAATGACTAAATAAATAGAGAGTGAAAGTTACAGAAACCTTTTTCATCCTGGTTTTATTGTCATCCCTTTAATTAAATTAATAGTTTCAAATATTTTTATTACTCATTACTCAGACTACACACATTCTTTCATTGCTTTCCTTTCCTAATATTCTGTCATCCATATTTATACCTTCCCATGTGTCCAGGTGATATTTCACTCCTGTTTTCTTATTACCTTCCTTTCACATGTCTCCTTTCATTTTAAGAGAACTCCTCTATAGCGATATATTCAAATTTATTGCTTGAAATGTATTTTATTTGTTGAGAGAAAAATAATAAATTAGTCAAAAAATAAATCATGCCACTCTTCAAGCTATTGTGATTGTTTTGCAAACCATAAAAATGAAAAAAGTGAAACATTTAAAACCTACAAATGGGGTTGTTTATGAATGAAAAGATTCAGTTTGACTTGTCTCTGACATTCACAGTTTTCTACCTAGTCATAAATTGCCTCTTTTTAAATGTTTATTGTTATTTTTTTCCTCAGCATTTTTCTTTTATCTTCATCCTCTAAACAGGCTCAACCATTGTGCTTTGCACATTCAGCATGCAAATGCTTTGCCTGAATAAAACTATAGGAACTAAATGATTAATGTCATAATGTGATGTTTTCTTTAGTGGAATACTACAGAACTGAATTCCTTTATATTGATTTAGATTTAGTATATTCCCAAATTAACTATCATTGTACATATATGTTTGTGTGTGTGTGTATGTGCTTTGGGTGCTTTGGTTGCTCCTTAAGATGAGGAGTTTTTTTTTTAATTTTTAAAAAAAATTTTCCCCTTTAGTTGTCTTAAGAGATCATGTAGAGACAAAAAGAACAACAAAAATCTTGGATGTGACAAGATGGTGGAATAGAAGCAGCAGAACTCTCGCAATATTTCCCTTTGATTTTAAAATAAATGCATCAAGTCAAATTCTGAAGTTGCATAGCTAATGAAATGTCAGAGTAAGATATTTTCCCAGCCCAAAACAATTTAGGAGATTGACATTGGGGTGGGACTCATAGCCATAAGTGCACACAGTAGCAGCACCAATAGTGGATATTGGAAGTGGCAATATCCATAGTTTTGAGAGCTCTTGGCCCAGAGACAGTAAAGGGATTGGACAATTGATAAAAAAGAAATTATGGGGGAGCCTTAGTTGACATTGAGTACAGGACTGGCACTGTTTTGCAATTCATTGCTCATATACAGTTTTCAGCCACAGTTCCATGGTAGAAAGGAATACTTGTGGTCAGTCACAAGGGAGTATTGGAGCTAGTCATAGTTCCAGGGATGAGAAGAGTGCTAGCACTTGGAGCTAAAGTGGAGCAGGAGCACTTCCAGGTATAAACCAGGAGAGCAGTGGCACACTTTTCCCCAGATTACACTACTTGGGAAGCACCAAAAACTTGCAGATTCCCAGAACTACTTCTGAAAACAGAAGCAAGAAAAAGGATAAAACTTGGTACAATACCTCCCCTCCCACAGGTGACCAGAGCCCAAATTTAGCATAAAGTTCAAAGTCAAGAAATAGTTGATAAATATAAGCAAAAAACACAAAAAAACCTGAACATAAAAAAGTTACTATGAGCAGAGGTGGGGGGAGGGGAGGGAAGGAAGGAGAGGGAAGATTAAGATGCAAACTCAGAAGAATATAACAATGTGAAAAAAATCTACTAAGAAAGCATTAAAGAAATACAAAAATTGGCCACAACCCTACTGGAATTCATGGAAGAGTTAAGAAAGAGGTAAGAATGGTAGGGGAAAAACTTGGAAAAGAAATGAGAGTGATGCAAGAAAATTATAAAAAATCTTGCTACATTAATGTCTTGGACAATGAGCATCCCCCAAGTGGCCCTCTCCTTCTGCAGTCCACAGTTATCATGGGAGGGTGGTAGGTGGCACAGAAGAGCTGAAGCCTTCTTTACCCATCACTGAGGTGGAAGCTTCCATGCCCAGAAGCACCAAAGTCAAATCTATTTCAGAAACTCCAGAGAGCTCTGTGGCTGGAAGTCATAACACTGGGTTGTGGTGAATGATTATGAAAAAGTATCTGATCCAGGGGTTGGAACCTGTGGCCTCAAGGCCACATGTGGCTCTCTAGGTCCTCAAATGTGGCCCTTTCACTGAATCCAAACTTCACAGAACAAACCCCCTCGATAAAGTATTTGTTCTATAAAACTTGGACTCATTCAAAAGGCCACATCCAAGCACCTAGAAGGCATATGTGACTTCGAGGACATAGGTTTTTCCACCCCCACTCTCCCAAATTTAGTTCAAAAGTCTAATGAAGAGGACTTTGTGAAATGGGAAGACTTGCTCCTTAAGCTGACCATTTATTCCAAGACAGATCTAATGAAGAAAATGGCAGCAGAACAACCATTAATTGAGGAATTATCAGCCATGACTCACACTGAAGAATTAACTGGGGACTGTCAGATCCTGAAAGAACCTAGGACTATTGCAGTCAAAAGCATGTGAGAGATCTCCAGCTGCTTACCTTCCCCTGCCCCTCCACCAATGCATATCTTCCATGGACACTAAATCAACTTGTTTCCATCTATAGACAAAAAAAGGAGGGGCAGAGCCAAGATGGTAGAATAAAAGCAGGGTGTTACTTAAGCCCTCCCCTAAACCCCTCCAGACACCTGTAAAAATGACTCTAAACAAATTCTAGAGCTACAGAACCCTCAAAATGACAGAGTGAAAGAAATCTCCAGCCCAAGACAACTTGGAAGGCCAACAGGAAGGGTTTATCACACCAGCCTGGGAGCAGAACACAGTCCAGAATTGGCTGCACCAGCACAGACCTAGCTGGAGTAGACCTCAGGGAATTTAATCACTGTCAGCTGTGGTAGTTTCCAGATTTCTCAATCTACAAATGCAAAAGACAAAGTAGAAGGTCATTGGGGAAACTCTGTTGGACCTGGAGGAGAGAAGATATGGTCTGACTTCAACAGCAGGGCAGCGGAGACAGCAATGGTGGTGGTGGAAGTAGTGGCTGCTTCTAGAGCTCCAGGCCCACAGACAGTGAGAGGATCAGGTGGCTGATCATAAGGGGAATGCAAGGATCTCTTTGCTGGCTCTGAGGCAGGATTCTCTTATTTTTCCCTGCTTGAATCTGGGTCACAATCCTGGGGTGAGGAGGAGCAAGGAAGTGGCAGAACTTGTGGCAACTGTGGAGAGAGAATCCTCCTTACAGTTCTAAGGCAGAAAGCAGTGCTTGTGGTTGCTCACAGACAAGAGCATAGGTCAGGAGAGGAATAAACACCTCTCTTTTGATCATATCTCCTTAGTAAGTTAAAAATTTACAAGTGCCTAGAAATATCTCTGATAACAGCTGCACAAAACCCCTGAAACTTGGGACAGGGCACTCTCCACTCTGGAAGCAGAGTTCTACCTCGACAAAGAGCTCAAAAGTCAAATAATTGGCTGGGAAAATGAACAAACAGCATAAAAAATCATACTATAGAATCTTACTTTGGTAGCAAAGAATATAAAAAGATGCAAACAGAAGAAGACAACAAAGGCAAAGCTCCTACATCCAAAGCCTTCAAGGACAATATGAATTGGTTGCCAGCCATGGGAGAGCTCAAGAAGGATTTCAAAAATCAAGTAAGAGAAGTAGAGGGAAAATTGGGAAGAGAAATGAGAGTGATGCAAGAAAATCATGAAAAACTAGTCAACAGCTTGCTAAAGGAGATCCCAAAAAATACTGAAGAGAATAACACCTTAAAAATATACTAACTCAAATGGCAAAATAGGTCCAAAAAGCCAATGTGGAGAAGAATGCCTTAAAAAGCAAAATTGGCCAAATGGAAAAGGAGTTCCAAAAGCTCCCTGAATAAAATCATTCCTTAAAAATTAAAATAGAGCAAATGGAAGCTAATGACTTTTTGAGAAATTAAGAAATTATAAAACAGAACCAAAAGAATGAAAAAAGAGAAGACAATGTGAAATAATATCTCATTGGAAAAATCACTGACCTGAAAAATAGTTCCAGGAAAGAGAATTTAAAAGTCATTGGACTACCTGAAAACCATGATAAAAGAGAGTCTAGACATCATCTTTCAAGAAATTATCCAGGAAAACTGCCCTGATATTCTAGAACCAGAGGGTAAAATAGAAATTTAAAAAATCCACCAATCACCTCTTGAAAAAGATTTCAAAAGGAAAACCTCCTAGGAATGTTATAGCCAAATTCCAGAGTTCCCTGGTCAAGGAGAAAATATTGCAAGCAATATATATTTATGCACACACACACACACACACACACACACACACACACACATAACACTGATTAACCCTGCTAATCCTCAGTTTATCACATTATAGGATGGAGTTCATTCTCCAAAGATTTGGCATTTACTTACATTGGGAATTTCCGGATCATGAGATTTTTTTTTTTAATCTGAAAGATTCACTTGGTTTATTTTCAAGATGTAAACTCACATTATGCAGAAGGCACTGAAAAACAGACATTTTTCTAAAATGGCATCACGTGAAGCCATTATGCTAATAAAAAGAAATTAATTGTTTACGGTAAAGCAATTGAATGTGACAAAATAGCAAAAAATATATATCCTATTAGAAGAATAAATAAACTTCCAGGATTATTATCAGTTGACTATAGCTCAACTTTTATTCTATGCTGGATGATTTAGGATCCTGGGCATGATTTATCTTGGAGATTTAGAGATTAACATTCTTTACAAAAACAACCCAGCTTATTACACAGTGATTTCATTTTTATAGTAGAAATAGCACTATAACATATATCAAAATTATTAATGCAAAGATGGCCATCTTGGTCAAAAGAAAGGTGTATAGTTAAAGGATTTTTGATAAGAAGAGGAGACAAGTAAGATTTCATCATTTTGGACTATATGTAATTCAGATTTTGTGACCATTCAAAATTGACTTGGTGGAAATTTATGTGTACACTATCACAGAAGTTAAGTATGTTGACTAAACTGAGGAATGGAATGTCACCTATATCTCGTGGTGCTGAATATCTGAATCACTCTTGACAAAAAGAGGGAAGGGTTGGCAATGATCACATCTCTTCTTACCTCACTCATGATGTGGCTGTGATCCTCCAGCTACATTGGTTATATGAGGCCCCAACATAGGCCACATTGGTTATATGTAATTTATATACACATGTATGATTGCATGTATGTATAAAAGCAGACATACATGTGTTTATATTGTACACATGCATATACAGACACAAACACATATATGCACACATATATGTACACATACATAATATACATGTGCACACATGCATATATGTATACCCACATATTCAAATGTATATGCATACATGGTCATATACATGTATGCATATATATGTATATATATATATATATATATATATATATATATATATACACATATACTTGTGTGTGTGTATGTGAAACACTCTGTAGAAGTCCAACCAACAGGCAATTATACTACTCCAAGCATGAGGTGATGAAAACCAGCTCTACGGCAATATCAATGCCAGAGAAAAGAAGAAAGCACATAAAAGAGATTTTTTCAAAAGTATAATCTAGTGGACTTGACAATAGATTGTATGGGGAGGGTATGAGAGTGAGGATTTGAAGATGACATCCTAAATTGTGAGCCTGGGTTACTGGGAGGATAATGGTGTCTCCAATAGCAATATGGAAGTTAGGGAGAGAGAAGGGATTTGCAGAAAAAATGAGTTCAATTTTGGACATGTTGAGTTGAAAATATCTCTGAGGAATACATTCCAAGATATCCCATAAGCAGTAGAAGAACTCTCAGAGGCCAAATGAGAGACTGGAGATGAGGTCAAGAGAGAGATAACAATAGAACAAATATATGTGAAAATTAAAAGCATAGGAATAATTTCCATCGAAGATGATGAGATCATCAAGCAAAAAAGTACAGAGGGAGAAGTGGAGAGGATACAGGAAAGAACCTTGGGAGATAACAGTAGTTAGCAGTTGTGACCTTGATAAAGATCTAGCAAAGGAGACTGAGAAGGAGTGGTCAAACAGGTTGAAAGAGAACCAGGAGAGAACAGTGTTACGAAATCTTAGAGATGACATTATCAAAGACAAGATCTTGAGGCAAGATTGTGGAATAAGGCAGGAACTCACCCAAACTCTCCCCAAATCACCTCCAAATAAGCATGAAATAACACCTCAAAACAAATTCTGGGGCAGCAGAACCAACAAAAAGATGGGATGAAACAGTTTTCCAGCCCAAGACAAATTATAAGATCATAAAGAAAGATCTGTCTAATAGGGATTAAATGGGAGTACAGTCTAGCAAAGAAGGTATCCAGGCAAGCCAACAGTAGACTGTACCCCAGCAAGGCAGTAGCTAGGTTCCAAAACCTAGGAGAAATAAGCAGTGAGGCACCACAGCCTCCAGCAAAGCCCAGAGGTGAAGACCCATGGTCCTGGTACAGCCCAGTGGCAAGACACTGCTGGCCCAACACTGAACAATGACAAGTCCCTGCAGCTCCTAACTCTTGGGCAGACCAGCAGTGAAGCCCCTGGCCCCAGAACAGCCCAGTGACAAAGCCCCAACATGAGCCAGCAGTGAGGCTCTGCACCCCCACTCAAGAAGCCTGGGACAACGCCCAATAAAATACAGGAGTAGAGCCCAACTTTAACATAAAAGTCACAAAATAGGCTGAAAAATAAACAAAAAACAAACAACCAAAACTGACCATAGAGAATGACTATGGTGACAGGAGATCAAAATACAATCTCAGAAGAGAACAAAAACACCAATATACCTACATGTGAAGCCTCAAGGAATTGGTATCAAGCCCAAAAAAGCACTCCTGGAAAAGCTCAAAATGAATTTTTAGAAATTAAATAAAAGAGAAAAAGTAAAAAAAAAATGGAAAAGAAATGAAAGGGAAGCAAGAGAATCATGAAAAAAGAGTCAACAGCTTGCTAAATGAAGCACAAAAATACAAAAAAATGTACAAAAATCTGCTGAAGAAAATAAGTCCTTAAAAAGTAGAAATGAACAAGTGGAAGCTAATGATTCCACAAGAAAGCAAGAAACAAAGAAATGAAATAAAAAACAAAATGAAAAGATTTTTTTTTCAAAAAAGTAGAAGAAAATGTGAAATATCTTATTGGAAAAACAACTAACCTTGAAAATAGATCCAGAGTGTAAGGAAAATTGCCCTGATATTCTAGAACCAGAAGATAAAATAGAAATTAAAAGAATCTACCTATTACCTCCTGAAAAATATCCCAAAGTTAAAATTCCCAATAATAACATAGCCAAATTCCAGAGCTAACAAGTCATGGAGAAAATACTGCAGGCAATCAGAAAGAAATGATTCAAATACCATGGTGTCAAAGTCAGATTACACATGATTTAGCAGTTTCTATATTAAAAGACTGGAGGGCTTGGAATATGATATTCTTGAAGGCAAAGGAGCTAGTATTACAACCAAAAATCACCTACCCAGTGAAACAAAGTTTAATCTTTTGGGGGGAAATGATATTCAAAGAAATATAGGACTTTCAAACATTCTTGATGAAAAGACCAGAGCTTAACAGAAAATTTGATTTTTGAATAAAAGATGCAAAAGAGACATAAAAGGTAAACAGGAAAGAGAAAATATAAAGGATTCAATAAGGTTAAACTGTTTACATTCATACATAGGAAGCTGATAACTCATAATTCTTAAGAACTTTATCACTACTAGAGCAGTGAAAAGGATCATACATAGACAGATGCTACAGGTATGAGTTGATTATGATGGGATGAGATACAAAAAAAAATTAGGGGTAAGAAAGAAGGTTGTGCTGAGAGAAAAGGGAAACGAAAAATAGATTAGGATAAATTATCTCACCTGAAGAGGCACAGAAGAGCTATTACAGTAGAGGAAATGATGAGGGGGGTGGGCAATACCTGAACCTTATTCTCATCAGAATTAGCAGATTGGGAAAAAAATTCATGTTCAGTTGGATATAAAAATCTATCTTACTCTATAGAAAAATAGGAAGTAAGGGGAAAGGAAAAAGGGGGTACTGATAGAAGGCATGGTGGATTGGGGGAGGTGGTGGTCAGAAGCAAAACACTTGTGAAGAGAAATAGGGTAAAAGGAAAGAGGATAAATGGGAAAAATTGGATGGAAGGAAATAAAACAATAGTAATCATAACTGTGAATGGAAATGGGATGAACTCACCCATAAAATGCAAGCAGTTAATAGAATGGATTAAAAAACAGAATCCTACACTATGTTGTTTACAAGAAATATATTTGAAGTAGAGACACACACACAGAGTTAAGGTAAAGGACTGGAGCAGAATCTATTATGCTTACACTGAAGTTAAAAAGGGGGGGTATCAAACGTGATCTGAAAGCAAAGGCCAAAATATATGTAATTGAAAGAAATAAGAAAGGAAACTACATCTTGCTAAAAGGTATCATAGACAATGAAGTAATATTAATACTAAGCCTATACCCACCAAATGGTATAGCATCTAAATTATTAACCTGGAAGTCAATTGAGTTACAGAATAAAATAGAAAAACTATACTCATAGGGGACCTCAAATTTCACCTCTCAGAACCAGATACATCTAACAACAACAAAAATAAGTTAAAGGAGTGAATAGAATCTTAGAAAAAGTTAAATGTTAAATGCATCCTTTTAAATGAATAATGCATTAAAATTATGCAAAGAACATAATGCAATAAAAATTGCATTAAATAAAAGGCCTTGGGAAGATAGATTAAAAATTAATTGGAAACTAAATAATATAATTCTAAAGAATGAGTGGATCAGATGAAAAAATATAGAAACAATCATTTCATTAAGGAGAATGATAACAATGAAACAACATGCTAAAATTTATGGGATGCAACCAAAGCCATACTAAGGGGAAAATGTATATCTCTAAACACTTACATTAATAAAAATAGAAGAAGAGCAGATCAATAAATTGGATATGCAGCTAAAAAAATCTAGAAATGGAATATATTGTCAATCAACAATTAAACACCAAATTGGAAATTCTGAAAATGGAAAGAAAGAGTAATAATAATTGAAAGTAAGAAAATCATTGAACTAACAAATAAAACTAGGAGTTGATTTTATGAAAATAAAACTCCATTGTTGAGATTCTAAGGATAGAAAACTTGAAAAAGGGGAATAATTTACTTATTGTTCACTTTTAAATATTACAAAGGGAGAAAAGTTCTTCTTAAAAGCATTCTTTTTTTTTTCTATGACTAAATTAGCCAGCCCTTGGCAATTTCAATCTTGGAAACCCAATCAGTGAAATTCTTATAGACATTTGATTTTCCACTTTTATATTTATAAGAAAGATTTTAATGTAATGTTTATTTAGTCTATTATCCCCTTGGAGTGTCTATTCCAACTCACACTCACACTGGCTCATAACATACTCAAGAGATGGCTGACCACGTCCCCATACTAATGAAGTCAGTATATACCTAACCTAGACTCTAAGATAGTTATGGAGACTATACCTATGATTAAATTGGTATAGGGAATTTCTCTGTGAGAAAATTCACTCTACCAATGCAGGTCTGTACCTTTTTTTTTCAATTTAAAATTTTATAGAGTTGCCTAGAGAACTGAGAGTTTAAATGACTTTCCCAGGGTCACATAACCAGTATATTTTAGAGGTGGGACTGGAATTCACTTCTTCTTAGCTCTAAGGTCAGTTTTCTAGCCACTATGCTATGCTACTCTATAAATACATACACACATGTATATGTATATATGTATGTATGTATGTATCTATCTTTACTGGACATATATGTGTGTATGTTAAAAATTATCCAAAACTGTAACCATATTCACATATTTTAAAACTATTGTTTTCAACCGTATTCTTGCATAAGTTTGAAAAACCAGAGTCTATTACATTTTGTTAATTTTGCAAATCAAATGCTCACAGAATTATTTTGGCATACTTTCTCCAATGATTCTTGCTGGATCAAGTTGACAAGGTGGAAAGAATTAATTGAATTGAGTGCTCTAAACTCTAAAGCATTAATTAGGGAATTTGGTGCCCAAATGCAAGCCTTATAGAGCAATGTTTGTAATTTATCTCTGTTTGGGAATATTGCACCAGCTTGCACACATTTGATTTGAGGCTTTAGGAATTATTAATATACTGAGGATTAGCTGGTTTTAGGATTAATTGTAACTTGTTTTGTGGTTCTTTGAACTACAAAGAAATTCTGCTTTACTATGGTTTTTTTGTTCTGTTAGAAAATATAATTTTTATTATTATTTTTTCTAACTATTTATTTTAATCACCATTTCCTGAAATAAATTGAACATATTTAACACTGTTTCCTATTAAGGAAGGTCTAAAGTAATCATATGAGTAGTAAAGAATTTTAGAGTTGGAAGTGGCCTCAATGGCCACTTCATACCCAATCCATACCCAAAGAAAGATCTTTCTGGAGAGACAGAAATACTTCAAATTGTCTATGAAAACCATGAATGAGATTGGTTAAGTGGGCACTCTTTCTGCTAAAAATTTCTTAATGTTGTGCTAGAGATGTCACCAGGTCCTACCAAGCTAGAACACTTCAAGTGGGGATAGTGATGACTGCTGATGAAGGATCAGCCTAAATCCAGAGTAACATCACCAGAGGTTACCTATCCTTTCATTTTTTTTAATTTAAAAAAAATTACCAAATGTTTTCTTTGTTCATAGTACTGTGCTAGGTTTTGTGAAAGGTATGATGATTAAATAGGATATGGTACATGCCTTCATGAAGTTTACAATATAATTGAGGGATATTACACAAAGATAACCAAAATACAGATCATTATACATTAAGAATCTTAAGAAGTTGGAAAATAAAATGCTAGATGAGTTGTAAGAGTAATAAAAGATTACCTCCAAATAGGACTGGAGGCATGGAAAAATCAAGTTGTACCCATACTAATAAATTGATAAAAACTTTAAGTATTGAACTATTGTATGTATTATGTACATAAATATACATATATGTGTATATACCTGAATATGTATGTACAAACACAACAAAGCAATTTTACTATTTTGTGATTATATAATACCATGAATATACACATATATGTATATGTATACATATTTAATTATTTATTTCTGACAAGACTTGAGCCCCAATTTTTCCTAATAAAAAGGACAACAGTATACCAAACTTATTAATGCAAAAGTTAGCTTCCTAGAAGTTATTTGACCAACAGTAAATGAGTGTAACAGAAGACTTATAAAAGTATAGTTTTCTGGCTCTATTACAACATTTGTTCATTTCCAGGAATATCACATTGCAGTTATGCTAAAACCTCCATTCCTTATGGTCTACTTCAGTATTTCAAATATCAGAGATTTCATGGGAATGTCTATTCTTTCCACCAACACAGGTCGTAGCCCCACCACCCTTTAGATGATTTTCTTCATGGCTTGTTTTGGCCATTTTAAAAATATTTCTGGTGGTGAGCTTCTCTAAACTTAGGCAGGACTTTAGATAATCAGTTTGTGATTCTTTGCCAAATCTATACTCAGAACCTTTTCAGAGTTTTAGAAGCTGCCAAAGTTTCTTTGGCAGTTACTTAGGTCACCTCTATCCTATGATGAAGTATAAGATAGACATAAGAATATTTATTTTGATTAAATAATAATGATAAAATAGAATTCATAAAATACTTGCTTTCTGTTCTCAGTAAGTCAAGCAATTTCATCCAGTTTTTTACCATATTGAAACAAAACCTTTTTATCATCAATGCACAGACTTATGAATTGTGACTATAAATCTGAATGAGTACACAATCATAGTTTTAGGAAGATATCTTTAAGCAGATGGCATTATTAAAGTGGTAAATAATTCACAATGGTAGTACTAATGAAGTTTCACTTTCTTCTGAGGTTAAAACAACATAATATTCCTGTTATCTTCTTGAGTATAAAAAACAAAAATATTGAATCCATTCTAAAAACCTAGGCATTGTTTCAATAAATACTCTTTTAGCTATAATTTTTCAGTGTTGTACCTTTGAAATTTAAAAGTTCAATGTTCCCTTCCTACTAACATTTAGTTATAATAATGCTTGCTTCCACAAAAATAGGGGTGAATTGGTCAGGCATATTAATTTTATTGCTTACATTTCAGGTGGTTGCCCATGAAAAATTGTTGAGGTCTTGTTTGTTATACAACAACATCAATAATTATAAACTTATATTTATATAACTTACTGTGTTTTAAGATGCGTTCTTCACAACAATCCATTGAGGAAGATAAAACAAGTATTATTAGTTCTTACTGATGGATGACAAAATTGAGACACTGAGAGTTCAGATGATTTGTATATGATCATATATGTGTGGGATAGGAATTCCAGTTCGGTTCTCTTGAGCTCACATCTACTTCTCTGGTCCATAATACTCCTTAAATCTGGACACTATGAATAGTTAAACAAAGCCAATCTGTTCATTAATTCTAACCAAATTTAACTCAAAGTATTAATTCTGATAAAACACTAATTATTTTAAATCTGCATTTAATATTTACTAATATAATAGCAAATAAGAAAATGTAGAAGTAAAATAAATGAACATATGAATAGAAATATGGACTAATCAAATGGCAAAAATGAGAGATGATTCAGGTATCTCACTGGAATCTTCATAATGTCAAGAGAAAAAAAAATGAGAAAAGCCTATCGGCACATTAAGCAGAGGTGGTGAACTTAAAGGAGAGCATGGACAAAAGTTGTACAGCATGTGCAGACTTGAATGGGTTGTAATTTGCATTACTGGAGGCAAAATATTTTGATAAGATCACAGGCTCATCCAAATATCTGAGTATTCTAGCATTTTGAGAAAATGACCTTTGAAGATGTGGAAATTTTTTTATTACAAATAGATGCTTTTAACAACCTATTCCACTTAGTCAATGTACTTTTTTGAAGTAATAAGAACTTACTTTGAATCTTTCAATTATTGACAGCATGGGTCTGCTTTCTTCAAAGTACAGCTCAGATTCTACCAACTATATGAAGCCTTTTCCACTTCCCTCGACTCCTGAAGTTATTGGCATTCATTACCTCCCATAATTAATTGTACTATTTTGTATGCATATTACATTTATTTAATAATATAAGATCATAGATTTGGAGCTGGAAAAGAACCTTAAAGACCAATAGGCCAATCCATTATTTTATAGACAAGTAAAGTGAAGTGAGAAGGTTGTGACTTGGTTCAATTCATACAGTCAGAAAGCATCAGAGGAAGAATGTGAATCCAGCTCCTCTGACTTAAGTGCCAGATCTCTTTTCATTGTAGCAGTATGAATTGCATCCTAACCTCCCTTAGCCAACCCTCACATGCACACAAAGTAAAATATAATTTCCCAGAGGACAGGGACAGTTTTATTTTTTTCTCCATAGCCCTAGTACCCAGAAGAGTGCCTTGCCTCTAGTAAGTGCTTGATAAGTCCTTCCTGGAAAAAAAATGAATAATTACATAATCTAAATGAATAAATAAAATACATTTTTTTAAAAAGCTAGGCTGCTTTGTCTCTTAAAGCCTTAGAACAGCTTGCAATTTTGTGCCTTTAGTATGTCTTTGGATTCTGCCTCTTCTGGGCAAGAGAGAAGTAACCAGTCTTTAACTGTTTATTTAACTTATGTCTCAGTTAAGTCTCTGAGAACTCTTAGATAGGAAAATATAAAGATAAGGTGAAGAAAATTCTTTTATAACCATCCTTCAGTTTGTTTATTTATTCATAAGAACAAAACCCAAAATCTGAAATAATTTTAGAAAGAAATATATTAAGTTGTTTGGTAGAGGAGAGGGAGTTGAAAAGGAGGTATGACTCCCTCCTCTCTAGGGTCTGGAAAGTTTACATTATATAAGATTTAGAAAAGGTACCCACAGACAAATCACATGTACACAGTTACGTATTTGTTTTTTTCCAAGAGGGCAACTTGAAAGCAAGGTAGATTGAGGTAGATATGAGTAAATGTAAAAATTCAATAAAATTTATAGAAAGATAGAATCACAAAGTGACCAAAAACATAAACTTGGAGGGACCCAAAATAAGACCTGGGTATGGGAACCCAAAACAAGAATATTCTGGGTAGATCTAGGACCTGGGAGAACCTAAAATTCCTTGTAGCTATATCCAGGATTCCTAGAGATTTCCTGAGGGTTAGAGTGTTATACTGCACTCAAATAATCTCTAATCATACAAGTTAGATTTAAACAGTATAATAATAAGTATTCTAAACAATATCATAAATGATAAATAATAATCCACACAACCAAGGTACCATGACTATTGTTCTTTCTTTTGGCAAGCTTAAATTTAATCTAAAATTCCCCAAACATGCTGCTTCTATGGTCATCCACACTCACCCAACAATTCAACTGCTCTGTACTGTTTTAATTTCTCCAAACCCAACATGTGAAATTCCTATAATTTGTCTCTGATTAAATGAGCTTTCCTTTGCAAATCTGCATTTGTATTACTTTCTTTTATATGCTAAGCTTACATTACAGAAGTGACTTGAACATAACAATTCATTTCAGAAAACATTTATTAAGTGACTACTCTGACAAGCATTTGCTAAGCACTGGGGATGCAAAAAAGAGGCAACAGACATTGCCTGCCTGCAAGAAGCTTACCATCTAATAAAACACTTGCAATCTAAGCCATAGCAATTAATTACCAAGCCTAAATACCTGTGGTGTCTGTACAATCTTAACCAAAATAGGATCTGGTTGTTTGGGATTTTTGTCTTCACAGATTCAAACTTTCAAGTTCTTATTTTGTAACATTAAAGTAGTCTAAAGATTTCCATGTTACACAACCAATAAGGTGGCAGATGTCCAGCTAGGTGGTACAAAGTGCATAAAGGCCCATTGGCCTGGTGTCAGAAAGACATATCTTCCTGAGTTCAAATCTAGTCTCAGATACTTCCTAGCTGTGTGATCCTGGGCAAGTTATTATGTGCTTCAGATTCTTCATCTGTAAAATTAGCTGGAGAAGAAAACAGCAAACTACTCCAATATTTTTGTGAGGAAACCTCAAATAGCATAACGAAGAGTCAGACATGACTGAAAATGACTGAACAACAATAAAAGGTAGGAGATTAGTCAATGTCTCCAACCTAATTCAACTCTGCAACCCTCCAAGAAAAAGAACTATGTGTCAGATATGGAGTACTTACAGATATGAATTAACACAATTATTCATTCTTAAAACACAAGCTAAGCATCTTTCTTCCATCAGCCTCCATTCTCCAATGGTGTGAGCACAAGCAAAGTCACAGGTTTATGTTTTAGGATCCATCTTGGGATTCTGTCCTACTGGGTTCCTACAATAGAGACAGTGTTAGAACACTGTCACTTTTTCTACTCTCCCCAACAAGCAGAAAGTTATGATTCTTCAGTCACTTGAGGCTGGAGCAGAGAAAGAGTATCCTAAGAACTTTCTGCCTTTTTATTAAAGCTTAATCCTAATTTAACAATCCCCAATGGTACAGGGACTTTTTCACATAACATAGCTCACATACATACCCTACCTGAATCTTACAAAAACCCAGAGGTTCTGATACATTCCAGCCAAAGAGGAGGAGAGGAGAGTACAGGAAGGAATCAAGGCAGTGTGCAAACACTTTCATCTGAACTCTAGGTCTGAAAGATTGAAGACTGGACACGAGTTGGGGCTAAGATGATACTCAGTACAGGGGGACATAATGATAGAACACAGCAGGAGAAGGCAGAGACACCTATCAATGAAGGGAGAAGAAGCTGTGAAGTGAGTGAGGAATGAATATATGTATATATTTATAAACATACACCTATATGTCTGCTCTCAATCACCAAAGAGCCATAAAAACTGATAATACAAACAGATACATTAAGAAAGATGGTTCAAAAAAAACAGAAGGAAAATGAATAATAAATTCATAAAAAAATGAAGCTCTCTAAGCAAATATTATAATACAAAGGAAAGTAAAGATATGTCTGAAGAAATAAAAATTCCTGTGGACTCCCAAGATAACATGGAATAACCAGAAATCCCAGATTGGCTTGAAAAAAGTAATGAAATCCATAAAAGAACACATTAAGAATGAATATAGGTCAGAACTTAGAGATCCCAGCCCAGGATTAAAAAGCAACATCAACAACTCAATTAGTAGTTAAGAAAACAATCATGGAGATTCTTACTAAATAAATGGGAGATAAATATATTTCAAAAACAAAAGTGGTGGCAGAAGAGAAGCAGAAGACAATGGCGCGAAGAAGGATCACACATGAACGAAATACAAACCAAAGAAACTGACCTTGAAGTCAGTATGTGCAGTTGAATGAAACTCCCAGAAGAACATGACAAAAAAAATGACTGAAAATAAACCAAGAATACTATCTAGAACTTCTGAGTACAGACGATATAGCATCAATTAAGAGAAACTAGAGAGTACCTTCTAAAAAAAAATTCTCTGACTAAAACCCCAAGATATAGAATAGTTAAATCTAGAAATCTCAATGACAAATAAAATGGAAAGGAAATCTGAATAATACAAAATTATCCCTCAGTCATGATAAATTATGCAAGTGAATGAAATAGTATATTCCCCAAATCAAAAGTGTTTAAGATATAGCCTACAATGATATAGCTTATAGGCCTCTGAATAAAAGAGAGGTATTTTAGGCATTCTTGAAAAAAAATACAAAAGTTTAAAAACTATATGTATATGTATACTATTACGAAGGAAAGAATAAGGAACTAAATTATCTCATTATATAAGGATTATTTTAAAATACTCATATTAGCAAAGCACAAATAAAGAAATATAATATGGAGGATACAAGTAAAACTTACAAAACTAAATGAGGAATATAAATTCTTGAAAAGGCCTTTTTTTGAAATAATGAAATAAAAAAGTAAAAACTAATAAAGTAGAGTTCATGTTATCTACAACCATATTATTAAAAATGAATGGGAATGAATACCCCAATTAAAAAAAAACTGATGAGTGGATTAAAGATAACATTTTATGGGGGTAAATTTCATTCATTTAAATATTAAAAAGTTGCAAAACAAGTTTTGTTGATTGTACTGGTGGTCAATATTCTTCACAATAAATAATTTAAGTAAAAATAGAATATGTTCTTGTATATGAAGCTGGTCATTAAAAAACTGGAATTATGCCCAATAGTATGAGGCATCTAGTGAATAACAACCTTGGCCCTTATATTAATCAGTATACCTCTAAAATGGTGATAAGGTCAGTCAATAAACACTTATCAAGCACCTACTATGTGCCAGGCACTGTGCTAGGGATACAAAAGGAGGCAAAAGACAGTCCCTGCCCTCAGAGATCTCACAGACTAATCATGGAGACAGCAAGCAAATGATATGTACAAACAAGCTATATACAGGATAAAGTGGAAATAATTAAAACATCAAAGGTGCTATAATTAAACAGGGATTTGGAAAAGCTTCCTATAGAAGGTGGTATTTTAGTTGCAACTTAAAGAAGACAGAAGCCAGTAGACAGTGACAAGGTAAGGAAATGTTTCCTATGTATATTTTATATATGTATATTTTAAAATTCCAAATTTCCAATATCAAAACCAAGTAATAATTGCTGTTAGCTATATGGTGCTTTAAAGTGTGTGAGGTACTTTAAATAAGTTCTCATTGGTTCACAACAACCCTCTAAATCAGATGTTGATATTATCTCTATTTTAGAGATGAGAAAACAAGCCAAATAACTTGGCCCACTTTCCCAAAACCAGTAAGTGACTGAGGCAGATTTTCAACACAAGAATCTGTACTCCAAGCCCAGTATTCTCTTCACTTTGCCACCTGAATGAGACAGCAAAACAAAACAAAACAAAATTCCCAATTAAGGATAAGTGCAAAATCCAATACTAAACTTTATATCCATTGCTGGAAAAATATTCACGCAGCACTATAATGGAAACATTATTTCTTATATGTAAAGTTTGTTTCCCCCACTAGATCTGCTAGTTGTAGACACAAAGCATATTTTATAGTTCTTTACTACCCAAAATATGCTTGGCACAAAACCGGTCACAGAGAAGATTCCCAATAAATTACTTGTGAGTAAAATTGTTTACAATATCTACCTGATATCTGATCAACATTCTTCTTTATAAAAATCAAAGAATATAGAATCTTAGAGACCCTTTAGAGCTTGAATCCAACTCTCTATGCATTAGCAGAATTCCCTTGAATCTGAAAAGGAGCCTCCTACCACACAAGGCAGCTGTTCCATTTTTGATTGTTCTAATTTCCCTGAAGTCCATCCTTGTATCTGTTTCACTATGACGTTTCCCTGTAGGTGTTGTTTAGTCATTTCAATTATGTCTGACTCTTCATAACCACATTGGGGATTTTATGGGCAAAGATACTAGAGTGGTTTGCCATTTCCTTCTCCAGCTTATTTTGATGGATGAGGAAACTGAGGCAAACTGGGTTAAGTGACTTTCCCAGGGTTGAGCTAGTAAGTGTCTGAGCCCAGATTTGAATTCAGGAAGATGAATCTTCTTGACTCCAGGCTCAGCATTCTATCCATTGTGCCACCTAGTTCCCCCAACATCTATTTTTGTACTCCAGAGGAAACAGAGTAGAGGGGATTTTTCAGTGGGAAATCAATTTTCAAAGGGGAAACAAAGAGAAAAAAGTCTGAAGAGGCACGTGAGAAAGAAGTCTGACTATATCAGGAGATTCAAAGATAAAGAATGTATAACGCGGAAAAAAGGGAAGAAAAAGAACTTGGTATCAATGTCATCTATTTAAGACTTCTATAAAGGGTAAAGTAACTTCTGAGAAGGAAACAGCTTTTCATGTTCTAATGAAGTGTTCTTAAAGCTTCCCAGCTGTTACCGAGTGAGGCCATTCAGAGTTGATCAGAGGAAGAAGATATGAGTGGTAATTAGTGATCCCTACAAAGGGGTATCAGAGTACCCATTTGTAGGCCCAATATGAAAAACAGGGATATTTATTCTTTTCAAAGGGAACAGATATGGGACAATGAAGAGCATCTTCGCACTTGTCAATGTTAATGAATATTACAACCTAATGCTAGTGATTTTCATGGGGCCAAATGATACTAACAGAATGATCCTAGGATCTGCCTTTAGCTCTGAATTGTCTATCTTTCTATCTATAATCTAGCTCTCCATCATCTATTTACCTACTTCTTATCTTTATCTATCCCTTTATGATTTAATTAATTTATCTATATCTTCTTTTTATTTTTTAGTTTTTCATATAAATTAGATAGGCATCTAGGTGGTACAGTGGATAGAGCACTTGCCTAGCATCAGGAAAATCTGAGGTCAAATCCACACCCAATCACTTGTAGTTGTGTGACCCTGGTGAAGTCACAACTTCTATCTGCCTCAGTTTCCTCAAAATAAAAACAATAATAGCATACACCTACTAGGGTTGTTGTGAGGATCAATGAAATAATATTTATAAAGCACTTAGCATAGTGCTTGGCACATAGCAGAAACTTAAGTATTGAATGGGATTCTCTGATAAAAAGTAAACTCCCTAATATTGAAGATCTTCAACTGAAAATTTGACAGTCACTTTTTAGGGATGCTGAGGAAAGTTTCTGTTCACATATGTGTGCAATGTGATGATATTTGAAATCCTTTCTACGTCTAAAGTTCTGATATAAAGTGAAGGTTTTTGAGCAAGGGAGTGATATGGATAGACCTGTGCATTAGGAATATTATTTGGCAGTTATGTGAAGGATGGCTTGAAGTGGAAAGGAGATTGGTGGCAGAGATCAGCTAAGAAGCTATTACTATATAATACAGTGGTTTTTGAAATGTTAACACAACATAGATAGTCCTTTCTAATAGCTTTTGAAGTAGTTTCAAAGAAGCAAGTCCAACATTTTCAGAGTCATAGAAATGAGGCATATCTCTGCAATGAAAATCATTGGCTTATAGATGTACATTATCAGTTCTATGAATTATATTTATCAATTCTATTAAAATACTTAAATGAGAGTAACCTGATTTCTATAAGCTGCATTTTATTTCTTTAGTAATATCAGGCAGAAAAACTCTGCTAATTAACAGATATAGATATAGGTATATATAGGTATGTACATATACATATATATGTATTTGTGTGTATGCATATATATGGCCATGTCAGCAATACTTAAAGAAAGATGTTCTATTTTTTATACTATTCCCAAAATACAATTTTTGAAGAGTTGCAATTTAATTGACACTAGAGGCTTTATATGCCAACCTTAATTGTACTGGTTTATGTACTTTGATTTATACATCTATCTACAATATAACAAAAAATAACAAAATAATGAATATTTTTAAGTTAACAAGTAAGTCAGGGAAACAAGCATTTGTGATGTTCCTTACAATATTTCTGGAGTTGTGCTAAAAACAAAGAAAAGGTAAACTATTCCTTTTCTTAAAAGAGCTCCCAATCTAAGCTACAGCAATAAAGTATGTGTAGGATTCATGAAGTAGAGGGTCAGCCCTCAAGAGTTCATATACCCTTATTCTATTAGCATATCATTATCAGTTCATCAAATTTAAAAAATTCATCTCTGAAGCCAAAGAAAAAGATTGGCTCCATTCAATACAATTTAATAAACATTTATTATGTGCCAGGCTCTGAACTAACTACTGTGGATACAAAAAGAAAAAGAGAGTGCCTGTTGTCAAGAAGCTTAAAATCTAATGGGGAAGACAATGCCCCCCAAAAAGTAGAAGGGTGGTTGTAGTCACTTTAGGCTATATGGACTGGGATGTTCAAGGAGAACTTGCACCTCAGGTGTGAAGGCTTGCCAAACCTTTTTCAGGGTTTCTCATCCACCTTTGGTAACCACCTATCATCCAACTCTCACCTGTGGTTCCAAGAACCTGTAACATGCACAGTGGCTACACTCTGGCAAAACTATCTCAGCAGACAGTCTAAATCAGATTGAGAGTAAATGATAGTCCCCAAACCCATAAATGAGTTAGAGGGATGTCTGTTATGAGTGCTTGAAGATTTACCTCAATAGAAAGGGCAGATGACACCAGTTTGTGTCAATGGCCATGAAGGTGGCTGAAGCAAGTGCAATGGACAGCTTAGAGCTTGATTAGAAGACTCCAAGGTTATCTATTATAACCTAGGTCATCACCAGTCATCTTGACTTTTGTCTTGCTACTGAACTTTGATGACTCTGAAAGAGAGAGTGAGTCTGAAGACTTTGGGCAACTCTGCCTTATTTAAATGAAATTCATGTGCAAGTCAAGATATCAGCCAGTGATGTCAGTGGTCCTCTTTGAAAGTGAAAGTGGGACAATAACACCTGGAGTAGGGGTACTGTGTCCCTGAAGTCAAAAGAAAGCAGAGCTACGAATGTAGAATATAGAGCCACCTGGAAATTTTTTCAACTCTCTATAAAAGGAGGCTTTGAGAGGCTTTAATGTTCTACCTTCCAGTCCTCCAATGAGAGGAGAGGTAACACAGGGAGGTAAGAAGGTATTCAGTATCAAATGCCTAGTCAATCTCCATGGTAATGAGATTTCAGATGATCAGCTTACCCTGGGGGAGTTAAGATATTCTTAGAGTTGAAACCAAACAAAGCTGCTTGGTTCTGAGGTAATGAGGTATGAGACTGGAGGGAAGAAAAAGAGAAGCAAAGCATAGCAGCAACAAGGGCTGCAGATTTAAGGAAGTTCATTGATTAATAAGATTTACGACTAAAAAGGAGGCACCCTAATGAGGCCTCTGTGCTTTTTTCGATGGGAGAGAAGTAACATATGAGAGCTCTAGGACCCAGCACTCCTCAGTTCTATTCTAATTTCAGGGCTAGCAATTCATTGCTTGTGATGTCTAAGGTATTTTGCACATTAATGAAAGAAGTCAAAACACAGGTACTAACTCACTTTTTTATTTTGGCTAAAGGAACCACAGTGGTGTACTTAGAGAGCCTGGTGAAGTTTAAAATGCCATGGATTGCCCACCTCTGATATCAGAGAACAGAATTCAAAATAATTCAGCATGAACAGTAGCAGGAAACTGGCTACTTTATCCTATTTTCCTTCAGCTAACAGGATTATGTTTTAACATTGTAGTATTTTAAACTGGAGTCAAAGAAGCATGAAAATACTTAAACAGTCTCATTCATATCCAGCAAGACCTCTTTACTAGACATGTTTCACAATATTTAAAGTGCTGGAGATATGGTGAACTGGTTTAGTTTCACTAGTAACAAGTCATCCATTAAAATCATGTTCTTAAAATATAATAACCATTATGCTGAAGAACTCCAAGTTAACTATCATTACAATGGTCAAATATTACTCTCTGATGATATCTAGGATTAAAGTGACTTAGTCAGTATTCAATAAACATTTATTAAGAGCCTACTATGTGCCAGTCAGTCCCTGTGTTAAGCACTGGGATACAAATGCAGAAAAAGAAAGACAATCACTGACCTGTAGGAGCTTGCAATTTAATGGGAGAAGGCAACACACAAAAGAAATCTGAAAAGCAGGGGAAGGGAGAAAGGTTTTCCAGCATGAAGCATGGTAGAGAAAGCAAAGAAGTTCAAAATGAGGATAGCTAGATGGAAATGAGATGTATGTTCTGTCTCCCCCACTTAAATAGAGGGGTTTATGGCTCCACTCTCCAATCAGAGGAGCAGAAGATACTGATGAGGGCTAAAGAACAAGGCTGATTAGATCTTGCAAGATGATGAGATTTTCCAAGAAGCATTTGCTATGAACATTGTTGTTGTTATTGTTCCATACTTCATTTGCATTTAAAAAATATTTATTTTTAGTTTTTAATGTTCACTTTTATAAGATTTTGTGTTCAAAATTTTCTCGCCTTCCCTTCCTTCCCCCCTCCCCAAGACAGCATGTAATCTGAGAGGCTATACATGTACAATCATATTAAACATATATCCACATTAGTCATGTAAAGCAAAATTAGAACTAAAGGGGAAAACTGTGTGAAAGAAAAAAAAAGGAGGAAATAGTATGCTTCTATCTTCATTCATACTCCAGTTCTTTCTCTGAATGTGCCTAGGATTTTCTATCCTTTGGAATTGTCTTAGATCATTGCATTGCTGAGAAGAATGAAGTCTATCAAAGTTGGTCATCTCACAATGTTGCTGTTACTGTGTACAGTGTTCTCCTGGTTCTGCTCACTTCACTCAGCATCAGTTCATGCATATGTTTCCAGGCTTTTCTGAAGTCTGCCTGCTCATCATTTCTTATGAAACAACAGTATTCCATGACATTCACATACCACAACTTGTTCAGCCATTCCACAATTAACGGACATCCTCTCAATTTCCATTTTATTTTTGCCTCTACAAAAAAGCTTCTAAAATATCTTTGGTACATGTGGATCCTTTTCCCATTTTTATGATCTTTTTGGAATACAGCCCAAGAAGTGGTGTTGCTGGATCAAAAGGTATGCACAGTTTTATAGCCTTTGGGCATAATTCCACATTTCTCTCTAGAATGGTTGGATCAGTTCACAGCTCCACCAATAATGCATTAGTGTTCCAATTTTTCCATAACATTAAGCATTCAGTAAAATATCCTCTGTCACTCATATGCTCAAGTCTTTCTTCTTCCAGGTCCTAGAAATCCATTAAATTCTCATATACAATCCCTTCACATACCATAAAAACCGTACCAGGTGACTATACCCTAAGGATTAGTCACCAAGAGCCACACTAGACTCATTGGGCAGTTATAGAAGGCCTATGAGTTCCTACTGACCTACCTCAAGAAAAAATAAGTGGTGATGGACAGTAAGTATTTAAAATATTCACATCCTGAAATATTTCATTAGTGGTTTTTAACTCCAGTCTTTGGAGGGCAATCTAACCCTTTGTGGAGATTCCTTTCAACCTTTTATAAATTAAGCCTATTTTCAGTTGGTACATTTACAAATTTATTTTGAATAGCCATAAAAGACCTAATTCCTCATTTTCACTTAAAGATCAACAATTAGAATTCATTTGTGAAAAATATCTGGCAGTATATGAGCTAAGATCGTGACCAGTTCTTCAGGCCTGGCAAGTTGCCTGAGTGGATTTTCAAACCCAAAAATTTAATACAGTTTATGTAATATGAGCTACCAATAGTTTGTCTTTCTAATGCTGATTGTTTGTTAAATTCTGTTAGAGGAGTTGAGAGCTCTAGGGTTTTCTGACTGGTAAATTCACATCAAAAGTTCATTGCTGGTTCTTGTCCATAGGTGTGAAGATATGTGTTTTATAATTCATTAGGTGGAGAGAGAAAGAAAGGAAAGAAGGAAGGAAGGAAGAAAAGAAGGAAGGAAGAAAGGGAGGGAGGGAGGTGGATTGAGAGAGAGAGAGATAGGAAGGAAGGAAGGGAGGGAGGGAGGGAGGGAGGAAGAAAAGAAGGAAGGAAGGAAGGAAGAAAGGAAGGAAGGGAGGGAGGGAAGGAAGGAGGGAAGGAATAGAGAGGGAAAGAAAGGAAGGAAGGAAGGAAGAAAAGAAAGGAGGGAGAGGAGGAGTAGATGAGAGAAAGGAAATTAGGGAGGGAAGGAGAGAAAGAAGAAAGGAAGGAAGCAAATAAGGCAGAAAGGAAGGAAGGAAAGAAGGACAAAAAAGAAAGTCCTAGCTGCAAAGAGTTTATATTTACCAGAGCAGACACATATGTATGTACATTTACATATGAATACCCATGCACATATTTATGGGTATACATGCACATATGTGTGTATATTTACATATGTATTTGTGTTCATGTGTGTGATATGAATATATGAATATATAAAATATATGCATGTGTGCCTGCATAATACACATACATAAATGTGTATTTACAACATTGATGCAAGTTTTTTGTGTTTTTCCCCCCACAGGGGAAGAAACCAGAAGTTAGGGAAATGAAGAAAGATCTCCTAAAGAAGGTGGTGGTTAATCTGAGTCTTGAAGAAAATTAGGGATCATAAGAGGTAGATATGGAAAGATATCACAGATGGGTGATAGCCAGTCCTCCACCATGGAGATGGGAGCTACAGTCATATAAGAAGAGTAATTTGGCTGTACCACAGAGTCTAGGAGGGATATAATTTGCAATAAGGCTTGAAGGGTAAATTGGGCCCAGTTTGTGATGAGCTTTGAATGCAAAGTATAAAAATGCACAGCCTGGTTGCATAGCCCTGGAGAAATTAAGGGGACCCCCCAATAAGTTACATTCACCTGTAGAGGCAAAGTTATTGTAGGTCTTGAACAATGGTCACATAACAAGGGCAACATAATAGCCAGTCAGATGTACCCAGTTTATGCCCTCATCATCTCTCACCTGGATTAATACAAGAGATTTCTAACTGTTCTCTCTGACTTCAGTATTTGCTTTCAGCAAAAACTTATCAGCCCTTTCTTGGTTCCTCTCCCACACATTTCCATAAACTCTCATCAGAGACTCTGTTATGCCTATTTCATCTACTTTTTTTGCTGATCTTCTGTTGCATTACATCTATACCTCCTTAAAAAGTGTATTTCACCTTTACAGGGAGAAAGCACCACTGTAGAAGGAAGTGATTAGGGAAAAAAAGGATGGTAAATACATTGAAGAATGTCCCAGCTTCCCAATTTTATTTATGATGACCTTTGTATTCTTTCGACTATGCAGATAAATAAAAGCTACTTGCATGGATATTAGGAGTGCTGAACAGTCACAGAGGTGCTTAGTTCAAATACTCTAGTGCAGATGAATCCATCTTTGACTTTCTGGCATGTGGTGAACAGACAATATGTTGATCCTATCACTACCCATGTTTTCACCAGTCTATCGATAAAGTATAGTTATAAGTTATTTCGCCATAATCCAGAAAGTCATTTCTATTTTTAAGGACTGATTTAATGGAAACACAATGTCAGACATAGAAAGTAATTCCAATAACAGTAACTTTTAGGCTTCATAATATCACCAAAAAGTAATGTAATCTTAGAGTGGGAAGTACCCCACGCCTAGAATGCAGTTCCTATATTTTAGAAAATTTCTTTCTTTAAGTGCATTACAAGTATCCACTTCTCCATGAAGACTTCCCTAATTCCCCTCAATAGCTCTTTCTCTTCCCCCCAAACTCACTTGAATTTCTTTGATATTTATTCTATCTTTATTTATCCTGTATGTATTTATATGTTCACAATGTCTCCTCTGAGACCGTAAGTTCCTTGAGAGTTGGGATTGTGTCATTCTTTGTATTTATAGCCCCAGTGGGATTCCAGAACAATGTCTGGCACATGAGAGGTACTTGACTGATTGATGGAAACCCAACCTGAAGTATGATGTATCACTATAACATCACTGATAAGTACATTATCCAGGATCCACTTGAACATTTATGAAAAAACTGGAAATATACTTCTCATAGCATCCTAGTTCTTTGAGAGTTCCAATAGGTAGAAAGTTTTCACTTAACTGAGCCCTCCATCTCTGCTACATACTACTTACATGACCTTGGCAAGTCATAACCTTGCTGATTTTCCTTTTCTTCATATAGTGAAAAAAAAGTGGGTCAAAGGGATAATCACCGAGATGTTTTTCTTTTTTAAATCCATGATTCTGTAAACCAAAAACTGCCTCAATCAATTCAGTTCAACAATTCAAATCACCAAATATGGGAAAGTCACTATGTTAGGTTGTTAGAATAGTCCAGAATTCAAATACAGGGAGGTAGAATGTTGTAGGAGAAAGAGTGCTGCATTCCATCTCAGAGCAACTGGGTTTAAATCTCATCTCTGCTACTAACACCAGTGTGATCAGAGGGAAGTCACAACCTCTCTGGGTCTTACTTGTCTCATGTGCAAAATAGATGGTTGCACTTAATGCCTTTTAAAATCCATTCCACATCCAAATTTAAAATTCTATTATCTGTGATCTCATAGATTTGAACATTTCCTCCACCAATACAGCTACAGTAGTTTACCTTGATGCCATTTTCATCTTTGTTGAAGGTGCTTGATAATATCACTGAAAACATGCTAAAAAGCATGGGAGCAATCACATAGTCCTGCTTCACTCCACTGATGACACAGAAAATGCAAGAGCACCATCACTTCTCCAGACCCAAGGGAAGCATGCCATCATAAAACTGGCATAGTTACTGATGGACTTCTCCAGGCAAACAGATTTTGTCGTAATCTTCCACAAGCCCTCACAACTGATAATATCAAACACCTTGGGTAGAGTAATGAATGTCGTGTACAATCCTCTATTGTGCTCCTGACATATCTCCTAGACTTATTGGACAGCAAACATCATGGCAACTATTCCTCAGCCCTTTCAGAAGCTACAATAGCTCTTGGGGAGATGACCATCTTCCAGGTGAAGGGTCAACCAATTAAGGATTACTCTGGCAAGGATCTTGCCAGATGACAAAAAGACAAAATGACTAAGAGAGACCCTGTTGTGGTTGTCATAGGACAAATTATTTCTTTTGCCTTTATATAGATGGATAATGGGGGTATCCTTGATTTCCTGGAGAATAATCTCCTCTTGCTGTATAGCCTGAAAGATTTGCTTCAGCTTTTATATGTGCAGTAGGTTCCCAGCCTTGTAGATTTCACAAAAAAAGAAGCTACTTCAGTTGGAAGTTGAGCTAAAGAGGAGTTGACTTCAAACTGAAGTAAAGTCAAGGGTTTCATCATTGGTTGATGATGGTCTGTTGAAAACACTATGGAAGTATTCAGCCCATCATTCCAGGATCATGTGTGGTTTCACCAGTGCTGAGTGGTTGAACTGCAGCAAAGGTCTTTGGTCTGTAAATAGCCTTCAGGGCACCATAAAACCCTTTGCATCATTACTATCAGCATAAAATTGAATTTCATCTACCTTCTTAATGAGCCAAGAATCCTGTATATCTCTCTAGGCTTTACTTGCACTTTACTTTTGATGGGGTCAAATGCTGTCTTTTTAGAAATCAATGAACTATACTACTAGTAGACCCTGTAGAGTCTTCATTTTTTGTCTTGTAGTAACCTCTGAATTTCCTCATCATTTTCAGAAAACCAATCCTAACATTTGTTGAGTGTTCTGGCCCTGATGAGTAAATGCAGTTCTCCACATAAAATCTCCAAAAGCTGCCTTTTCTACTTTAATATTAACAATAGTGTTTTGGCTCACCTTTACCTCCAAGTCAGTAACAAACTGTTTACACATGGAGAAGTGCTCTAATCTGCTGAAGTTTAGTCTTCTGATAGTTGTCATGCCTTGCAGTCATTATTTTTGTTGAATGTAAACGTTTAGCTTGAAGAGAATAAGACTATCATAGGTTCAGACCTCACCTTTGTCACCCTCATGTCCTGTCTTGTCATTTCTTTTTACAAGGACACAAATTACTAAATACCAATATTTATTGAGAAGGTGCATCCATTAAGTTTTGTTGCATTTAAGTAAGTGGAAGACAGTGTTGGTTATAAAAAGGTAATAAGACTCACAATTCTTCAATAGTGACTATTGCTGTTGTTGCTTCCAACTCCATTCCTCCCAAAGATTCCCTTCATTTCTGATAACCTGTGCCTACTCTGCCATTAAAGTCACTCAGAATTACAAGCTTGTTATCTTTTCGCACATTGATGATAAGTTTTTTTTTTTTTATTTCATCAGGGTTTGTCATGGCGGGAGCATACACACTAATGATGGTGACATTGTATTTTCCCCCAAATTGCAGTCTCATTGTCATGAGCCTCTCATTTACACTTTTTAGGAGGCATACCAGCTTGTAAACTAGATAAGATTTGATTGCAAAACCTATGCCAGCTTCATGACACTCCCCATCATTGTGGCCACTCCAGAAAAAAAAAAAAAAACAAGAAAAACTTTTGGAAGCTGGCCAACATTTTCTGGCCTTGTTTCACTCAGGGATGCTGTTTGATTTGATACCTGCTGAGTTCTTTCTCAACAAGAGCTGCTGTATTTCAGGTCTACTGAATTTCTTGTTGTCCATAGGCATGAATATATTCCATGTACTGATGGTGAGTTGACGCATCTGCACAAAGTATTTTATACCTGTGTTTTTCTTTCTATTTTGACCACAAAGTAGGGATCCCACCAACTGTGGTAAGTAGGCCAGAGTTAGATTAGGTGAAGCAGACAATTTTAGGACACATTTTCTGGTTCCTTCTTCATGCTAGGAGGTGGTCAGTGCTGTCCTTAAAAAGGTTACTCAGACACACAGGCAGTTACCAAATCCCACTGCTGCTTTAGTGCAGTGATAGGATGACCCTATGGCCTAGACCACCTTTGTGCACAGTTGTAAGATAGAAAAAAATTAATAGTTGAATATTAAAATAATAAAGTGATAAAGTTGTAAAATTATTGAATAATAAAATAATGAAATAGTAAAATGGTCTGGGTAATATCTTTTGATTAATGCATAAATTGGATTTAAGTGAGGCAGAGTTGTGTGAAGTCATCAGTCTCATTCTCGCCTCTAGAGTCATCAGAGCAAGACAAAAGTAAAGATGCCTGGTGATAGCTATGGATATAATGGATAATCTTGGCATCCTCAGTGTATGACCAAGCTCCATGCACTCCACAGAAACTGGTTCTTCTGTCTTCATATCCCGTTGCCTATTCCACTGGGGAATTCTTCATATGTTTGGGTAGACAAACCCCTAACTCACTAATAGGTTTGAGGCCTGTTGGTTACCTTCAACCTGGTTTACCACATCTGCCAAGGCAGTTTTATCAGAATCTGGATGCTGCACATTCTATAGCTTCTTGGAACTACAGGTGAGAACTGGTTGGTAAATGGACACCAAAGGTAGAGGCGCAGTCTTCACGTCAGGAGCACTAGTCCTCCCTGAATAACAAATACACCCCATCAATAAGTTCTATGTGCCCAGAATGTTCCCTTAAAGCATTAAGTTCTACTTCTCATCCTGGGAACTTTATCTTTCTCTCAATGCTTTGTACTTCGTGACTCCTCAAAGTTTCTCATGGATCAGAGTCAGCTGAGATAAGGCTAAGTTTGGGACAGGGATGAAATTGGAATGTTCAATGGTCCCTCCTTGCTCAACTGTTTGTCCTTTGCCTTGACACCAAGGAAAACAGCTCTAGAAGGCTCACCATCAGAAGGGTAGTTGAGGAGGCAAAATTTCAACAGATTAGCTGAAAGGGATCTGCTTCCTATTGATGACACCAAACCTAGGCCACTCTTTCCTTCTTAAAGAGTAAAATAGTCTCAAAAGATTCAGTATAATGGTATGGAGAACCTCATGTTCAAAAAGATGAGAAGCATTCAGGAATGAAATTCTGGAGACACAAAGGGAAATTACTCTGATGAAAAGGAATGTGGGAGTTTTCTGGAGATATTGAATAAATACACAAAGGACTAACTAAGCAACATTATGAGTATATCAAATATGTCAACTTGGTTGTTGACCCAAAATCATACCAAAAAGGCATCAATATCTAATTTAGGAACTCTTAGCATTCAGTACCCCTGTTTTTTTTTTATCACTTCAGCATACTCGCCATGGAAGTAAAAGGGAGATATACAAGATTTAGAGCCATTTTATTTATTGGTCCAAATTCCTGGACTGTTAGAGCCAGAAAAAAAAAATTACTAGCCAAGCCTGTCAGTGGGCAGGCTGTTCACTGGATTCAGACATTGTCCTTCTGGGACTACACTCAAAACCTTCATCTTGGCAAGACTAGAAAAACTTAAAGTCTGCTACCATAACCTTTCCAAGACTATGGCTATCTCTACAGCAATATTGCCAATATTTTCTACCATTTTAGTACAAAACTCTCCTTCAGCTTGATTAATTTTTCAGTGCTTAGCATAGTGCCTGAGATATAGTAAGTGGGGGGAAGGGGGAAGAGTGGAAGAAGAGGGAAATAAGCATTTATTAGGCAATTACTATGTGTCACTCCCTGTGCTGACTACTTTAAAAACCTTGGAAGGTAGATGTTGCTATTGTCTCCATTTTACAGTTAAGGAATCTGGGACAGACAGAGGTCAAGTAACTTTCTCAGGCTCACACAGCTAGTAAGTGTCAAAGGTAGATTTGAACTCAGATCTTCTTGCCTGCAGGGTCAGAATTTCTTTCCACCAAGCCAACTAGATGTTTAGTGCTAAGTGCTTAATAAATGCTTGTTGACTGATTGACTAGTGTGGAGAAATTATAAGAAATAATTTTATCTCTAAGCCTAAGTTAGATAAAACAAGAGATGAAATTGACTAAGTGATTTGCCCTGAGTAATGCATCTAGTTAGCATCTGAGGCTATATTTGAACTGCATTCTTTCTGAATCCAGGTCCAAAGACCTATCCATCGAACTAACCAGCAGTTGGAACTTTAATTTCTCTGAGTCTGTTCAAGTTCCCATACAGCTGGGAAGGAACTCTAAAGTATTACTGATCTGAGCTATGGTGATGCTACTTAGTAAGTCAACACTCAATTCAATATGAAGTAATTGTCTTTAAGAGTAGATGCAGTGGGAAACAAACTGGGGCAGAGCCATGATGGCAGCTGGAAAGCAGGGACTTGCCTAGGGCTCTCCCTCAGGACCCTCCAAACACTGGTAAAAAATACAGAACCCACAAAATAGCAGAAGAAAGCAGGGCTCCAGCCCAGGACAGCCTGGATGGTCTCTGGGTAAGGTCGGAGCAGAGCAGAGCCCAGCGTGGGCTGCGCCTGGACCAACCAGACTGGGAGCCAGATGGAATAGGCCCTAGCACCCTGAATCAGTGAGCTGTGGCAGTTACCAGACTGGGAGCCAGGTAGAATAGGCCCCAGCACCCTGAATCAGTGAGCTGTGGCAGTTACCAGACTTCTCAACCCACAAACACAAAAAACAACAGAGAAGTTTAGGGGGAAAAGCTTCAGAGACAGAGTGAAAGGAGTTTGAGGTTAGGCCACTGCCCCAGGGGCAGCGGGGGTGGTGCAGCTACAGAACTACAGCTGCAGTTGCTTCTGGCCCTAGGTCCACCTGGTGGAAGGAATTAAGTGGCAGATCAGAGTGGGAGTGCAGAGCCTGCCTAGATCTGAGACACAGTCTGGGTTGGAAGTTCTTTGGGGAGGAGGAGTGCTGGTGTGGTAGAGCTTGCTGTATAGAAATAGCTCTGAAAACAACAGCCCATCCCCTCAAGCTTGGAACAAAGTACTCTATACTCTACAAGCAGTCATACCCCTACAAAAAACTCAAGGGTCAAGTAGTTGTCTGGGAACATGGCCAGGCAGTGAAAATGCTCTCAAATTCAGACTCAGACTTGGAAATCTCTCTTTGGTGACAAAGAAGACCAAAACATACAACCAAAATAAGTCAACAAAGTCAAAGAGCCTACATCAAAAGCCTCCAAGAAAAACATGAACTGTTCTCAGGCCACAGAAGAGCTCAAAAAGGATTTGGAAAAGCAAGTTAGAGAAGTAGAGGAAAAATTGGGAAGAGAAATGAGAGTGATATGAGAAAACCATGAAAAACAAGTCAATGACTTGCTAAAGGAGACCCCCCAAAATACTGAAGAAAACAACACCTTAAAAATAGACTAACTCAAATGGCAAAAAAGCTCCAAAAAGCCAATGAGGAGAAGAATGCCTTGAAAGGCAGAATTAGCCAAATGGAAAAGGAGGTCCGAAAGGCCACTGAAGAAAATACTACCTTAAAAATGAGATTGGAGCAAGTGGAAGCTAGTGACTTTATGAGAAATCAAGATATTATCAAACAGAACCAAAGAAATGAAGAAGTAGAAGACAATGTGAAATGTCTCATTGCAAAAACCACTGACCTGGAAAATAGATCCAGGAGAGATAACTTAAAAATTATTGGACTACCTGAAAGCCATGATCAAAAAAAGAACCTAGATATCATCTTTCAAGAAATTATCAAGGAGAACTGCCCTGATATTCTAGAGCCAGAGGGTAAAATAGAAATTGAAAGAATCCACAGATGGCCTCCTCACAAAGATCCCCAAAAGAAAACTCCTAGGAATATTGTCGCTAAATTCTAGAGCTCCCTGATCAAGGAGAAAATACTGCAAGCAGCCAGGAAGAAACAATTTGAGTTTTGTGGAAACACAATCAGAATAATACAAGATCTAGCAGCTTCTACAATAAGGGATTGAAAGGCTTGGAATATGATATTGGGGAGGTCAATGGAGCTAGGATTAAAACCAAGAATCACCTACTCAGCAAAACTCAGTATCATGCTCCCAGGCAAAATATGGATTTTCAATAAAATAGAGGACTTTCAAGCTTTCTCAGTGAAAAGACCAGAGCTGAGTAGAAAATTTGACTTTCAAACATAAGAATCAAGAGAAGCATGAAAAGGTAAACAAGAAAGAGAAATCACAAGGGACTTACTAAAGTTGAACAGTTTTGTTTATATTCCTACATGGAAAGCTGATGTATGTAATTCATGAGACCTCAGTATCAGTATTAGGGTAGCTGAAGGGAATATATATATATATATATATATAGACAGAGGGCAGAGGGTGAGCTGAATATGAAGGGATGATATCTAAAAAAATCAAATCAAATTAAGGGATGAGAGAAGAATATATTGAGAGAGGGAGAAAAGGAGACATAGAATGAGGTAAATTATGTTGCATAAAAGTGGCAAGAAAAAGCAGTTTGTTGGAAGGGAAGAGGGGGCAGGTGAGAGAGAATGAGTGAATCTTGCTCTCATCGTGTTTGATCTGAGGAGGCAATAACATATACACTCAATTGGGCATCTTACCCCACAGGAAAGAAGGAGGAAGAAGATAAAAAGGGGGGACAATAGAAGGGAGGGCCCATGGGGGAGGAGGTAATCAAAAGCAAACACTTTTGAAAAGGGACAGGGTCAAGGGAGAAAATTGGATAAAGGGGGATAGGATAGGAAGGAGCAAAATATAGTTAGTCTTTCACAACATGAGTATTGTGGAAGGGTTTTACGTAATTATGTGCATGTGGCCCATGTTGAATTGCTTGCCTTCTTAGGGAGGGTAGGTGGGAGGGGGAAGAGGGGAGAAAATTTGGAACTCAAAGCTTTAAAAGATTTCTAAAAAAAAGTTTTTGCATGCAACTAGGAAATAAGATATATAGGCAATGGGGCATAGAAATATATCTTGCCATATAAGAAAGGAAGGGAAAATGGGATGGGGGAGTGGGGTGACAGAAGGGAGGGCTGACTGGGGAATGGGGCAATCAGAATATATGCCATCTTGGAGTGGGGGGGAGCGTAGAAATGGGGAGAAAATTTGTAATTCAAACTCTTGTGAAAATTAATGCTGAGGGGCAGCTAGGTGGCGCAGTCAGTAGAGCACCGGCCCTGGAGTCAGGAGGACCTGAGTTCAAATCCGGCCTCAGACACTTGACACAAGTACTAGCTGTGTGACCTTGGGCAAGTCACTTAACCCCAATTGCCCTGCCAAAAAAAAGCAAAAAAAAAAAAAAAAGAAAATTAATGCTGAAAACTAAAAATATTAAATAAAAAAAAGAGTAGATGGAGTGACACAGAATTGCAGGTTGGTCCTACTCAAAATTGTCTTGAAGATAAATTTGACCTGGAGAATATCAGAACCAATGGTGCTCCTTTGCATTATAATGCCGGAAAACATCAAGGTACATGAGAACAAATAGGAAATATCAGTACCCTACCTGCTGGAAATGCTTTAGGGCAGGGGATTCTGAATACTATAATGGAAAAATCATGAATGTATGAAAAATGGACTAATATAACAAAAAAATTCACTATTTAGTGGGACTATAGTATAATACATTTGAAAATGTATATTTCTGGCTATATTCTGAGACTTCATACTATGTTGGATTAAAGGTGTCCTCATCTCCAAGTCTCACAACAGTTCCTGAATGACTCCATGCCTTTTAGCTGGTGGCTTTCCATATGTGGAATCTTCTCCATCCTCACCTTCACCTCCTGGCTTCCCTAATTTCCCCTAAGACTGAGTTCAAATTTTTGCCTTCTGCAGACCTAGTCTCCTACATCCTAACTAGTGCCTCTCCTTTGAGATTACCTTCCCTTTTCATCGTATGTATTTTTATTAAATATAGTTATTTGCATTGTTATGTTCCCCATTAAAATATGAGTTCCTAGAGAAGAATGACAGGTATTTTGTACTTCTTTAGTTTTCCAATGATTAGTACAGTGCCTGGGACATGGTAATTGGGGCATGGGGGAGAGAAGAAGAAGGAAACAAGCATTTGTTAGGGATGTACCATGTGCTACTTGCTGTGATAATTGCCTTAAAAGTATCTCATTTAAAAGTCACAACAATCCTAGAAGGTCGATGCTGTTATTGCATCCATTTTATGGTTGAGACATCTGAGACAGACAGAGGTGAAGTAACTTTCCCAGACTCACAGCTAGTAAGTGTCAGAGGGTAGACATGAACACAGATCTTCCTGCCTCCAGGGCCAACACTCTTTCCAAGGTGCCACATAGATGCTTAGTATTAAGAGTTTAATAAATGCTTATTGAATGATTGACTAGTGTGATAAAATTATAAAAAAATCTCTAAGCCTACATTACACAAAATATGAAGCTGAGTAGCTACTGAATTCTGAAGAAGAAAAAGTATAAGAACTTGAGATCCCTGAAAACCTTTATTGTAAACTGAAGAAAATATACCTTGTTGTGAAAAAAATATCAAAACAACATTAATGCCAAAAATGATTTTGAAAAGAAATATACATAAATTAGAATTTTAAAATATTCTTTTTCCCTTGATGATATGGTCACCTAGCAGAATTATGCTATCAAACCAGAGTGACTCAAAAAGACTTGCATTGCATTCTCTCTTAGTATTTGATAAGAAGTATAAAATATTTCAGGAGTAGTAGTGGTGGTGGTAGTAGTAGTAGTAGTAATGGTAGTAGTAGTAATAGTAGTAATAGTAGTAGTAGTAGTAGTAGTAGTAGTAGTAGTAGTAGTAATTGTAGCAGTCATATTAGTAATCATAGTAATAGTAGTATTGGTAGTAGTTATTTCTATATAAGAACCAAAGGTAGACAGAGCTATCAAAGAATACAATGGCTAGTTATAAAAAAAAAAAAAAACAATTTTGATGGAAGCAACTTAAGGATTTCTTCAAGATCTGTGAAGAGGCATTGGGATATTATATCAAAAATATCTGGTTCATGCAGAAAACATGAATTCTATATCTCTCAGTTAAAGGCAACAGTAAAGAAATATATGGAACGGAATTCAGGAAATAAAAGTATAATTAAGAATCCAGATTTGTTTAATCAGGTTTTGAAAAAAGAATCAAAATGTTAAGATGATAAAAAGAATAAAAATTACACAAAACAATTCCATTAATTAAAAAAAAACTTTACTATAGAGGCTTGAAAATGAAGAAATTAGAGAAGAATAAACTCCTAACAAAGGAGAAAGAAAATTTGAGGTTGTGGTAGCAAGTAATCCAGCACAAAGAAAATTCAAGTTTAATCAAAAAAGATATAAAGCCTGAACACTATTGGTATAATAAACAACAAAATAGTTACACAAAAGATGTTGAATGAAATTCTAGCTTCTCTGTGAAACTGGAAAGTGTCAGGGCTGGATAGGACCCACAATTACTCACTCAAATGTTTCACAGAGGTGCACAACTAATTGGCAATGGACTTTACCAGATTTCTCTCAAACACAAACTTGATCCTGTCTTTTGTGTATCACAAGATTTTGTGTTGTCAAATAAATAAAATAAAGACAAGAAAACAATATTTTGGGTGAGAAGCAAAAAGAGTGTGCTAAAAATTCAAGTAATGTACTAGAGAGCCACTTTGATCAATTTGGTAATTATTGAACAAGCCACCTGCAAGTTTCATTTTTCTTACTGTCTTTATTTATTATAGCGAAGTCTTGTACTCACATTCTATCCATGTACTGCCAATATATAAACTAGACACAAGAAGAGAAAGAGCACTAGGCTAATTGATTTACATTTGGAAAATTGTTCTCTATAAAATATACCACCAACACAACAATGCCAAGAATAAAATAATATCAAGAACACAATTATAGAAAAATGGGATTTTTAGGAAGATATTTAAATTCACTGTAGTTCTGCTTAGCACTAAATCCACTATTATCAAAGTTAAAGGAGTTGAATCCAAACATCTTATTAATATCTTGATGTGTATGAATAATATCACTACTAATCCACCAAAACCATGTTAAATATCTCTTTCATTTCATAGTCTTTTTTTTTTTGCTTTGACATAAATTGCCATTTGCTCTCAATAATTGTAATCATCTTAACATATGCCAAGGAAAAATGGAGGTCGATATCGCTGAGCTTCAAAAAGAAGGTGAAATAGGACCAATAAATGAATCCAATGTCTACAATTATCTCATACTGTTCCAGGAAGACACATCAAGCATAAATTATGAAGGAGAAAGTTGTGGCTGTGTATATCAAGAGACTTATTGGCATCTTAAAATCAAAGCTTAAATTGAAGAATACAAAAAACATTAACATTTACAAAATACCAACCATAATGCATATTTTTAGATCTTTAAAGGATATGAAAATAGAATTAGAAAGTACCCTTTAAAAACTATATTAATGAAATTGATGTCTCAATCCTTAAAATACTAAGGCATCTCTTAAAAAATTAACACCTCCTCGTCAAGAACAAAAAATTATGATTTATTACATTCTTAGACCTTGAAGTCAGAGGTATGATCAATGGGCAGAAGTTGCAGAGAATCAAATTTAGGCTTGATATAACATTTTAAAATAATTAAAGTCTTCTAACAATTTGACTTGTCCAAAAGTGGAATATGCTGCCTTGAATATAGTAAGTTCCCAATGACTGTAGATTATTAGAAGGAAGCTTGAAAACCAATTGCCAGATAATTTGTAGAAGTGATATCTATTAAAGAAAAGATTAGACTAGATGAATCATCCAGTCAATCAAAAAGTGCTCAATAAAACACCCATTATGTACAAGGCCCTGTACTAGGATTGGGGGCTACAAATACAAAAAGTGCTATATTCCCATTCTCAAGGAGCTTGTATTCTAATAGGATGATATAGCACATGTTAAATCATGTAGGTGTAACCGGAATGGCCTTTGTTTTCTTTGAGTGACTCAGCTTATCTCATTTGAGCCTCTGGATGCTGTGGCTTGCTCTTCTGGGGCAGGAAGTCCAGTGACCATGCCAGGAATCAGAACTTCCTGTGTGATGAGTCATGGGGCTGGCTGAGGGGAGGTGTTAGCTCCATAGCCACACCCTATTGGGTGTTAAATGGGTCTACGCTAGGGGGAGAGGCCAGCTCAAGAACCAATTGGCTCTGGTCATTCAGGCAGCACTTGATGATGTCAAAAACTCTATAAGAGGGGAGAGGACAGCTTGAAGAGCCCTCTTTCCTTTTCCGGTTGGTGTGGGAGCAAGCGGGGACTGTGACTCTGGGCCAGCCCTTGCTCTTGGGCCGAGCCCAGATGTTGGTCACTATGAATTGCATTGGGTCTGTCTGTTGATATTTGTAATTTGTTTGTATTTTGGTTTTGAGGTTCGGGCTGCTGGTTTGTTTTTCCCCAAACTAAATGAATGTTTTGAACCTCAGGGTGCTGGTTTTTTCCCCTGAAGTAAGTCGATGAATCTGTATTTGGTCTGTCTCTTGATGCTTGTCTGTATGCTCCCCTGAACTAACTGAATGCTCGCGTTTTTCCCCCTGAACTAAACGAATGTTGTCTGTATGCTAACTGAATGCTGGATTAAAGTAAGCTGGTCAACCCCTTCACCGTGCTTTCCTTGCTTAAGCAGATAAAAAGAACCTGTGCTTTCCTGGCGTCCCAGCAGCCTCTGGGTCCCAGCAGCCTCCTGGGTGCCAGCTGTGGGGGACGGATCTTACGCCCCCACTGAAGCTGCTAGCTGGGTTGTTAAAACAGTAGGCCAGGAAATAGAATTTTGGTTTTTGGAGTTACAGAGATTATGAGAATGATGAGGAGTGGATTATCACATCCTTTTCAGTAATCATAGCAGTCATGTAATTATTGTGTTCAGAGAATGAAGAAAAAGGAATTATAACAAGGGGCAGCAAAACAGTTTAGGGACATTTAAATACAGTAGGTTAGATGAGTTTTCAGTGATTCAGCAAAGAGGTAGTTGACACCAGAGTTTACTTTCAAGTCTGGGATGCTATGATTCTATGAAAATAATTTAATTGAAGTATTATCAGACCTGGTCAGGACAATTGTATCCTAGTCAAGCCTCTGTGACAATTAGTCATAGGACCTTAAGTAAGATCATCAATGCATTTGCCTTTGTCCCCACCCAGAAAATGAGGGGGAAACAATCTCTTCATCTTTAAATCCAACATTTTATGAAGAAAAATGATAGTATTACAAATTGAAATTTTTGAGAAAAGTTTCCTTCTATAAGCTCCAATACTATTTTTAACATCTCCAGTAATAAACCTCAAGGGGTAATAGGCTCTGGTAATCAGTCTGACATTTCCCTTTTATATAGGAATTTTTATTGCCTTTTAGGTAGCATTAATATATCTGTCAATATATGATTTGTACACAATTAACTCTAAATTCCTCCCACCAAGGACAATTGTGCTTTCTTAATTTTTAAGTATTGGAAATCCTTCCATTGTTTCTATTCTCTAAGAAAATTAAGAAAAAAGTACTTTGTGTAGTTACTTTAAAATAGACTTAGAGGTCTTTGTGGACAGGAACAATGTGTCTAATGGAGGGCTTTGAGCATAAGAAACGCAAAACAAAATATTCGTTGAATGGACAAATGTATGTTAGCTCTACTTTTTAAAAACTTTGCTTTGATGTCCTTATTCTAGTTTTTTTCTACTCTTTTCAGTGTAAGATCTGCGGAAGACTTTTTTTCCTAAACGTAAATCACAAGATCATCTCTTCCTTTCAATTATACTTTTCCAAAATAATTAGTAATTGAGCCTAGGAAAAGGAGATTGACATTATCACAAAATATAGTGAAAGAGTCTATATAACTTTTTATGGTAGTTCTATGTACATGGCTGTAAAGATGGAAGTCAGCATTACACAGATGCTATGAATTAAATTGACCAGGAGAAGCAACAGAGAAAACAACACATTATTTCCATTTACAACATAGCTTACAGAACAGTCAAAGAAAGCTTGCAGAGGAGAAAGAAGAACCAAAAAAGACTAAGGAGAAATTCTGAGACCTGATCCAGAGCAAGGAGCCCCCAAAGGCATATCATTTGAAGGTAGCTTTCCTTTCAGGTATAGTGTGATTTACAAAAAAAAAAAAAATAATAAGAAAGGGAAAAATGTCATCAAGACGTTTATTCATATTATATTTCTTGAAGAGGAATAAATAAACTAAATATTTGGACAAAACATCAAGTATTACAAAAGAGTAAAAGTTTGATCAGAGCCTTTTCCTCATTGCCTCCAGATTCTAGTTGAAAATAACTTTATTTTGAAGGGAGAACTCTTGGAATCTTAAAGTGAAAAAAAAATCTTGGCTTTGTTTTTAGTGTGTTTATAATGAGCCATAAAAGTAAGAATATGGTTTAGCTGCCAAATACATTTATTATTCTTTTTTTCTAGGTCATTATTGAGAAGAAAGGCTTTAGTGAGATTTTGGTATTGTTTTTGAAAACTTACGTAAGTCTGGTCTCACTACCCATAAGCAGGCATACGTATGACTATTTTATTTCTTGTTTATGACTATATCTTTGTCTGGCACGCATTCTTTTTTTCCTGTCCTACCTTTTTCAATCCTATGTATCCATCAAGATCTAGCTAAAATCAGAAATTCTTCACAAAATTCTATCTACCCCAAACTCAGATACCCATAATCCCTGCTTCAAAATCTCCTGATATCTTCACTGATTGTTTCCTTTGATTTAATCTTCAAGGAAAAGGTGATATTTCCACTTTCAAGGCCAACTTCTCTATTTGTTTCCTCTCTCTATTCCATCTCCTCCTGATTCCCCAGAAATTTAACCATTGATCAATGTAAAAACAATGCTGCTTGCAGCTGTTGTGGAGGTGAAAGGCCAATAACATGAGGACACAGGAGGGCTGCTATCACAAGTTCTTTGATCTACTTTTCTAAGGAAAGGAACTTTAAGGTGTTTACCATCTCACTTTAATTAAACATATATATATATATATATATATATATATATATGCATATATATGTATGTATGTACATATATTTAGTATTCACTTAGTTTGGGGGAAAAAGTCAGCAAGCTGAACTTCAGAGAAAACACAGAAATTATAAGAAGAAATTATATAAACAGAGCAAATAACACAAATCAGCAAACAGGGCTTCTAACTGTTTGTCCATATGTATCAGTAAGGCAAGATTCATGACCTCAAAGATGAACATAAATGTGCCTGTATAGTTCAAAATTGCGAAGTATAAGAGATTCTCTAGGTAGAAGGAAGTATAACATTTATTTAGACACCAGAGGATCATATCCCAAGACCAATAACTCCAACACAACACAGCAGTAATTGTATTCCAAAGTCAATAAGTATACCTCAGTATAACAGCAACGAAATTGTAACAGTATTACATCAAGGAAACAAGTCATCCTGTAACCTTTCCCTGCTGCTGGAGCCTTCCCATAAACACACGAATCCCAACTGTCCGCTTGCCTGTGTTCTCTCCCCCCCTCAGTTCTCTGGTCTCCACAGCTCCCTGGTTTCAACCTGCCACTCTGCACTCTCTCTGCAGCTCTGTCGACTTGGAGATCGTACTCCTTCTCCTTGGGCTGAATTCTGAATTCTGATCTTACAATGGCTAACTTCTGGGTATATATACTCTTTTTAGGGCCCAAAGGCTTCATGCCCAATCAGCAAAAGCATGTAGACCTGGGGCTTAATAGCAAGTAAAGAGTGTAGGCCTGCCTACAAGCAAACCTATAATCAGGCTTCCCTTAACTGGCCCCACCTGAAGCCCATTGAATGGGTGGCCAAGACCTTTCATCACTTATCGGCATTACAATCATTCCTTGTTCTGCTGTCTATATCTCTCTGCATCTCTGTCTGTGTCTGTATCTCTGACTGTCTTGTTTTTGTCTCTTTGTATCTATCTGTGACTATATCTCTGTCTATCTTTGTCTCTGTCGCTCTCTCATCTTTAATTTCTCTAACTTTGGGCTCCTTCCCTATAGAGCAAGAATACCCTCTCCAATAGTAGTGCAGCATGGTTGGCAAAAATACTAAAATGGAGTGAAAAGACTTGTTTTTCTAATTTCTGGTCTCTTTCTTTCTACTTCTACGACCAGATAACTTCTCTAGATCTCATTACTAAATGAAGGCTGGACTTTGTATTGTGGAGGTCCAGACCTACAACTATAATACTGGCCTTTATTTGAAAAATATTTAGTGAGGAGAAATCTATTTCCTCTTCAGAAGTCTATAAACAGAAGATGGCGGCTGCTAAGCACGGACTAGAGTGAGCTCCGTACCCGAGTCCCTCCAAAAACCTATAAAAATGGCTCTGAACCAGTTCTAGAACGGCAGAACCCACAGAACAGCGGAGGGAGGCAGGGCTCCAGCCCAGGACAGCCCGGATGGTCTCTGGGTGAGCTCTATTCCACACGGAGCTGGGAGCTGGGAGCTGGGAGCTGGGAACGGAGTGGAGCAGAGCCCAGCCTGAGCGGCGTGGACGATCCGGACCGGAAGCCGGGCGGAGGGGGCCCTAGCGCCCTGAATACGGGAGCAGTTACCAGACCCCTCGACCCACAAACACCAAAGACTGCGGAGAAGGTTAGTGGGAAAAGCTGCGGGAGTGGAAGGAGTTCCCGGTTCGGCTTCCAGCCCCGGGGGCAGCGGAGGTGGGGCAGCTACAGCTGTTGTTACTTCTGGCTCCAGGCCCACCTGGTGGGGGGAAATAAGTGGCGGATCACAGCAGGGGTGCACAGCCTGCCGAAGATCTGAGCCCAGTCTGGACTGGGGGTCCTTGGGGAAGGAGGAGTGCGGCTCTGACAGAGCTGGCACCTCCCCCCCAAACGTAGAACATAGAACTCTGTAATCTACAAGCAGTCATACCCCACTGAAAAACTCAAGGGTCAAGTTAGTTGGTTGGGAATATGGCCAGGACGCGAAAACGCGCCCAGATTCAGTCTCAGACTTTGGATTCTTTCTTTGGTGACAAAGAAGACCAAAACATACAGCCTAAAGAAGACAGCAAAGTCATAGAGCCTACAACCAAAGCCTCCAAGAAAAACATGAACTGGCCCCAGACCATAGAAGAACTCAAAAAGGATTTGGAAAAGCAAGTTAGAGAAGTAGAGGAAAAATTGGGAAGAGAAATAAGAAGGATGCGAGAAAACCATGAAAAACAAGTCAATGACTTGCTAAAGGAGACCCAAAAAAATACTGAAAAATACACTGAAAAAAACAACACCTTACAAAATAGACTAACTCAAATGGCAAAAGAGCTCCAAAAAGCCAATGAGGAGAAGAATTCCTTGAAAGGCAGAATTAGCCAAATGGAAAAGGAGGTCCAAAAGACCACTGAAGAAAATACTACTTTAAAAATTAGATTGGAGCAAGTGGAAGCTAGTGACTTGATGAGAAATCAGGATATTATAAAACAGAACCAGAGGAATGAAAAAATGGAAGACAATGTGAAATATCTCCTTGGAAAAACTACTGACCTGGAAAATAGATCCAGGAGAGATAATTTAAAAATTATTGGACTACCTGAAAGCCATGATCAAAAAAAGAGCCTAGATACCATCTTTCAGGAAATTATCAAGGAGAACTGCCCTGATATTCTAGAGCCACAGGGCAAAATAGAAATTGAAAGAATCCATCGATCGCCTCCGCAAATAGATCCCAAAAAGAAATCGCCTAGGAATATTGTTGCCAAATTCCAGAGCTCCCAGATCAAGGAGAAAATACTGCAAGCAGCCAGAAAGAAACAATTTGAATATTGTGGAAACCCAATCAGAATAACCCAAGACCTGGCAGCTTCTACATTAAGAGATCGAAGGGCTTGGAATGTGATATTCCGGAGGTCAATGGAGCTAGGATTAAAACCTAGAATCACCTACCCAGCAAAACTGAGTATCATGTTCCAAGGCAAAATATGGACTTTCAATAAAATGGAGGACTTTAAAGCTTTCTCAGTGAAAAGACCAGAACTGAATAGAAAATTTGGCTTTCAAACACAAGAATCAAGAGAAGCATGAAAAGGTAATCAAGAAACGGAAATTGCAAGGGACTTACTAAAGTTGAACTGTTTTGTTTACATTCCTACATGGAAAGATGATGAGTACGATTCATGAGACCTCAGTATTAGGGTAGTTGAAGGGAATATGCATATATATATATGCATATATATATGTTTATGTATATATATAAGTGAATGTGTATGTATGCATGTATCTATGTGTATATGTATGTATGTGTATGTATGTGTATATATATATGTAAAGAAAGAGAGCAGACACAGGGTGAGTTGAGGATGAAGGGAAGATAGCTAAAAGAAATAAAATGAAATTAAGGGATGAGAGAGTAACTTACTGAGAGAGGGAGACAGGGAGAGATAGAATGGGGTGGATTATCTCCCATAAAGGTGGCAAGAGGAAGCAGTTCTAGGAGAGGAGGGGAGTGGGCAGGTGAGGGGGGAATGAGTGAACCTTGCTCTCATCAGATTTGGCCTGAGGGGGAATACCATACATACTCAGTTGGGTATCTTACCCCACAGGAAAGAAGAGGGAGGAAGATAAAAAAAAAAAATAAAAGGCAGGGGGATGATGGAGTGGAGGGCAGATGGGGGTGGAGGTAATCAAAACAAACACTTTGGAAAGGGGACAGGGTCAAGGAAGAAAATTCAATAAAGTGGGATGGGTTGGGAAGGAGCAAAATATAGTTAGCCTTTCACAACATGAATATTGTGGAAGGGTTATACATAATAATACATGTGTGGCCTAGGTTGAATTGCTCAACTTCTTAGGGAGGGTGGGTGGGAAGGGAAGAGGGAAGGGAATTTGGAACTCAAAGTTTTAAAATCAGATGTTCAAAAACAAAAAAACTTTTTGTATGCAACTAAAAAATAAGATACACAGGCAATGGGGCGTAGAAATTTATCTTGCCCTACAAGAAAGGAAGGGAAAAGGGGATGAGAGGGGAGGGGGGTGAAAGAGGGGAGGGCTGACTGGGGAACAGGGCAACCAGAATATACGCCATCTTGGAGTGGGGGGGGAGGGCAGAAATGGGGAGAAAATTTGTAATTCAAACTGTTGTGAAAATCAATGCTGAAAACCAAATTTGTTAAATAAATAAATTGCATTAAAAAAAAAAAACAAACAAACAAAAAAAAAAAAACAAAAACAAAAAGAAGTCTATAAACAGCTCCAAAATAATAATAACTCATTATTATAACTATATATTGTTTACAAATCCTACTAACTTAGTGAATGACCTACATTTAGGCCCTTCAGCGTGTGGCTCAGAGCCTGACTGTTACATCCCTGTCTTACTTATGTTGGCATAGAGGGGATTTGATAGCAATCATCAAGTCATAAAAAGAGGAATTGGTCAGTTAGCCAATAAGCATTTATTAACAACTATATTAAGTGCTATGGATACAAAGATAAACAAAAGCCAGTCTGTGCCTTAGGAAGCTTGCTATTCAAATGGAGGAGACAACATTCAAACGACTCTATTAAAACAAACTATAGAACAGCCAAGATGGTGAAGTACAAGCAGCAACTCAGCTGAACTCTGTGAACATTCCCCTCCAAACAACTTTAAAATAATGACTTGAATACAGACTGAGGCACACTACATGCTTGCCTTTTTTGCTTCTCTTTTGTTTTTGTTTTTGGGTTTGTTTGTTTTTTTTTTTGGTTCTGTTTCTTCTTTCTCATGATTCATTCCATTGGTCAAAATTCTTCTCCATGACTTGACTAGTGCATAAATTAATTCAATGCGAAGTTATACATGACAGTTATATGAGACTCCATGCCATCTTGGGGAGGGAGGGGGGAGGGAGGGGAGAAAAACTGGAACTCAAAACTATGTAGAACCATGTGTGGTAAACTAAAAATAAATAAAGAAATTTATAAAAAAAATGACTCAAATTTAATTTTGATGTGGCAGAGTCAACAAAAAGTCAGAGTGAGGCATTTTCCAGTCTAAAAAACTTAGGAGGTTGGCAAGAGAGGTCTGTGACACCAGGGTGGATGTCTACCCAGAGCACAACACATGCCTAGTGACACCAGTGTCAGGCCTTAGAGGTGACTGTAATAATGGTAGCAGCAGCTTCGAGAGTTCTCATCACAGAGATAACTGATTAGAAAGAAATTACAGATCCTTTGTTGGCACTAAGTATAGTACCCTGTTGCAATGCCTATACGTAGTCATGAGTCATAGATCCAAGACAAAGAGAAACACTAGTGCTTGCAGCCACAGTGGAACAGGGGCCTTCCTGGGTTAAGATCAGAGCACAGGGTAGGAGACCAATAGCCACAACTTTCTTTGTATCACACTGTTTTGGAAGAATGGATGAATTGCATACCCTCTGAAATATATTCTGAATATTCTGGAAGGCAAAGAAACTAGGACTACAACCAAGAATCCCTTACCTGGCAAAATTAAGCATATTGTATCCAGGGAAAATGGTCATTCAATGAAATAGATTTTAAGTTTTCATAAGGAGAAGACCAGAAATAAACCAAAAATTTGACTTCCAATATGAAGACCCAAGCGAAGCATAAAGAGGCAAAAGGGGAATAGAAAACAAAAGGGATCCAAGGGAACTGGACTATTTGCTTCCCTACAGGGGAAGATGATACTTTTAATTCTTGAAAATTGTAGCACTAATAGTACAGCTGAAAGGAATATACATAGATAGAGGGTAACGGTACAAGGTCAATTCGAGAGAATGACATAGAAGCATTAAGTGATGAGAAAGAAGAGTGCAATGTATGCAGAGGGAAGTGAGAGGAGGAATGGGGTAAATCATTTCACATAAAGAGGCGCTAAGGACCTATCATAGTGGAGGGTAAAATGGGAGTGTGGGGGATGAGCATCGCTTGAACCATATGTATATGTATATGTGTGTATATATACACACATACATCCATTCCATATAGATATATGTGTGTGTATAATATTTGTGTATATATATATATATTAAAACACACACACACATATAAACACATATATATGTGTGTGTGTGTGTGTGTGTGTGTGTGTGTGTGTGTGTGTGTGTTAACAGACAAGGAAACAATTTCAGAGAAGTCAGCATAATATAGATGCAATGAAATAAAATGACATTTCCCAGATGTTTTGCAACTTGAAGTGCAGAGACTACAGCCCAGGTCTTTCTTCTTGTTACTTGCCTAGTGAGTATTGTTTGTACATTACATTACTCCAGTGCTTTCAAATTCAAAGAGAAACAAAGGCTACTAGTTGATTCATAAAGATCCATGCAGGCCACACATTGCCTTAGTTTAAAAATGTAATGTTGTATATGTGTATTGCATTTTTATTTATTTCGTTAAATTATTCTCGATTGCATTTTAAACTTATTGGGATGCACTTGAGTGTAGTGGCAACATGAAGTCCACTCACATGTTTTATACCTCTGTCTTGAGTCCACACCCTCTGAAAAAGGTGTTGACCATACTAGGGATGCTTAATCTGAAGAGGAGGAGTGGTAGGGAGATATTATAGTTGTCCAGACATATTTGAAGGACAGTCCCATATAAGAAATGAATGGGATTTCTTTTGTTTGGCTGCAAAGGGTAGAACTAGTAGTGATGGATGGAAGTTACTCAGGTAAATTTACCTTTGACAAAAAACAAAAACAAACAAAAACCAAAACAAAACACTTCTTAATAAATTGTGTTATTCCAAAGTTGGATAGGAAATCTTAGGAGGTAATGACAATCTTGTGGTCTTTTCTTTTCCCTTAATAGTATTTTATTTTTTTCCCAATTATATGTAATGATTTTTAGGATTTTTGTAAAATTTTGAGTTCCAAATTTTTTTCCCTCCTTCCTTCCTTTCCCCCCTCCCCAATACAGCAAGCAATCTGATATAGGTTGTACATGTACACCCATGTTAAACATATTTCCACATTAGTCATGTTGTGAAAGAAGAATCAGAAGATAAGCAAAAAACCAAAAGAAAGAAAAAAATGGAAATAGTATGCTTCAATTTGCATTCAGCCTCCATAGATCTATTTTTTTTTAGTATTTCCATTTTGTTTATGTTTTTAATAATTAGTTAATTTTTAGTTTTTAGCATGCACTTCCAACTTGAATTTTCTACCCCACCCTCTCCATCCCCTTCCCCAAGATAACATGAAATATGATATGGGCTCTATTTATACATTAATATTAAACATATTTTCACATTAGTCATGATGCAAAGAGGTAGGACTAATGAGAAGGACCATGAGAAAGAAGAAACAAGACAAAACAAAAAAGAAAAGAAGAGTAAATAATATGTTTATATCTGCATTCAGACTCCAAATTTTTTTCTCTGGATGTGGATAGGATTTTTCATAGTTAGTCTTTTGGAGTTGTCTTAGATCCTTTTATTGCTGAGAAGGACTAAGTCCGCCAATGTCAGTCATTACACAATGTGGCTGTTACTACGTACAATATTCTCCTAGTTCTGCTCATTTCACTCTGCAGCAGTCTTTCCAGGTTTTTCTGAAGTCTGCCTGCTCATCATTTCTTATAGTGCAATACTATTCCATTACATTCATATAGCACAGCTTCTTCAGCCATGCCTCAATTGATGGACATCCCCTCAATTCCCAAGTCTTAGCCACCACAAAAAGCTGCTATAAATATTTTTGTAAACATGGGTCCTTTTCTGTGTTTATGACCTCTTTGGGACACAGACCTAGAAGTGGTATTGCAGGGTCAAAGAGTATGTACAATTTTATAGTCCTTTGGGCACAGTTCCAAATTGCTTTCCAGATGGCTGGATCAGTTCAAAACTCTACCAACAATACAACAGTGTTTCAATTTCCCCACATCTTCTCCAGCATTTAAAATTGTCCTGTTTTGTCATGTTAGCCAATCTGACAGGTGTGATATGGTATCTCAGAATCATTTTGATTTGCATTTCTCTAAACAATAGTGATTTAGAGCATTTTTTTATATGACTATAGATAGCTGTAATTTCTTCTTCTGAAAACTGTCTGTTCATGTCCTTTGACCATTTATCAACTGGGAAATGACTTGTATTCTTATAAATTTGACTGAGTTCTCTATATATTTTAGGAATGAGGCCTTTGTCAGAGAAACTGGCTGTAAAAATTGTTTTCCAGCTCTCTGCTTCCCTTCTCATCTTGGTTGCATTGGCTTTGTTTGTGTAAAACCTTTTTAATTTAATGTAATTAAAATCATCCATTTTGCATTTCATAATGTTCTCTATCTCTTGTTTGATTATAAATCTTCTCCATAGATCTGACAGGCAAATTATTCATTGCTCTTCTAGTTTGCTTATAGTATCAGTCTTTATATCTAAATCTTATACCCATTTTCACTTTATCTTGGTATAGAGTGTAAGATGTTGGTCTATGCCTAGTTTCTGCCAAACTGTTTTCCAGTTTTCCCAGCAGTTTTTGTTAAATAGTGAGTTCTTATCCCAGAAGCTGGAGTCTTAATAGTAGATTGCTGTAGTTATTGGACTTTGTGCCTTGCATGCCTAACCTATTCCACTGATCCACCACTCTATTTCTTAGCCAGTACCAAGTAGTTTTGATGATTGCTGCTTTTTAATACAGTTTTAGTTCTGGTACAGGTAGGCCACCTTCCCTTGCATTTCTTTTCATTAACTCCCTTGATATTCTGGACTTTTTGTTCTTCCAGATGAATTTTGTTATTGTTTTTTTTTCCAGATTTAAAAAATAATTTTTGATAGTTTGATTTGTATGGCACCACACCAAATAAGTAATTTAATTTAGGTATAATTGTCATTTTTATTCTATTAGCTCAGCCTACCCATGAGCAACTGGTACTTTTCCAACTGTTTAGAGCTTACTTTATTTGCATGAAAAGTGTTTTGTAATTGTGTTCATATAGTTCCTGGGTTTGTTTTTGGCAAGCAGACTCCCAAATATTTTATAATGGCTACAATTAATTTAAATGGAATTTCTCTTTCTATCTCTTGCTGTTGGGCTTTGTTTGTTATATATAGAAATGCTAATGATTTATGTGGGTTTATTCCATAGTCCTTTCTCTGGATGTGGTTAGCATTTTCTATCATGAGTCTTTTGGAATTGCCTTGGATCTTTGTACTGCTGAGAAGTGCCAAGTTTATCATAGTTAATCATCACACGGTATTTCTGTTGCTGTGTACAATGTTCTCCTGGTTCAGCTCATCACTCAGCATCAGCTCATGTAAGTCTCTCCAGATTTGTCTGAAATCTGCCTGATCATCATTTCTTATAGCACAATAGTATCCTAACACATTCATATACCACAACTTGTTCAGCCATTCCCTAATTGATGGTCATCCCCTCAATTTCCAATTCTTTGCCACCACAGAAAGTGATGCTGTAAATATTTTTGTACATGTTGTCACTGTTGGTCTTCAAGAAGAAGGTGGTCTTCAAGAATGACAAGTTGCTGTTTATGTTGTATTCATGATTTTGGAGGTGGGGTAAGGAGTATAATTTGGCTTAGTAGATTACTAATATTTATTTCAACTCTGATTCTGTCAATATAAATATATGCACACTTATATATTTGTGAAATGAAAACACTGATTCTTAAAAAATATATAAATGTTACTATCAGGAAGTAAGTTCTCCACCAGGAGAAAGGCAAGAAGTTCTGGAAGGGAGATGGAGAAAAATAAGCTTCCACATTTTCAAGCTCTATTATCAATCTAAATGAGGAGGGGTGTGCTACTCCTATTATGAGTTTGCCCTTTAGCATATTTGTTTCAATTTCTGTTTTTTTATTAAATTTATTTATTTAACATATTTAGTTTTCAGCATTGATTTTCAATTTCTATTTAGTGCCCTGCAGAGAATATTTGATGCACAAAGCATAATTTAACATTTAAGTCAAATTTGTCTTTTAGTCCTGTTGAACTGCTTTTGACAAAAGTTTTTTTTTTAAAGACATACAGTAATTTTTAATTTATTTAATTTATTTAATATATTTAGTTTTCAGCATTGATTTTCACAAGAGTTTGAATTACAAATTTTCTCCCCATTTCTACCCTCCCACCCACTCCAAGATGGTGTATATTCTGGTTGCCCCATTCCCCAGTCAGCCCACCCTTCTGTCACCCCACTCCGCCTCCCATCCCCTTTTCCCTTCCTTTCTTGTAGGGCAAGATAAATTTCTATGCCCCATTGCCTGTGTATCTTATTTCCTAGTTGCATGCAAAAACTTTTTTTTTGTTTTTGAACATCTGTTTTTAAAACTTTGTGTTCCAAATTCTCTCCTGTCTTCCCTCAACACCCACCCTCCCTAAGAAGGCAAGCAATTCAACATAGGCCACATGTGTATCGTTATGTAAAACCCTTCCACAACACTCATGTTGTGAAAGACTATGTTTTGCTCCTTCCTAACCTATCCTCCTTTATTGAATTTTCTCCCTTGACCCTGTCCCTTTTCAAAAGTGTTTGTTTTTCATTGCCTCCTCCCCCTATCTGGCTTCCCTTCTGTTTTCTCCCCTTCTTATCTTCTTCCTCCTTCTTTCCTGTGAGGTAAGATACCCAATTTGTATGGTATTCCCTCCTCAGGTCAAATCCAATGAGAGCAAGATTCACTCATTCCCCCTCACCTGCCCCCTCTTTCCTTCCTACAGAACTGCTTTTTCTTGTCACTTTTTATGTGAGATAATTTACCCCATTCAGTCTTCCTTTCTCGCTCTCTCAATATATTCCTCTCTTATCCCCTAGTTTGGTTTTATTTTTTTAGATATCATCCCTTCATATTCAACTCACCCTCTGCCCTCTGTCCGTATATATATAGATAGATAGATAGATATAGATAGATAGATAGATACATATATACATACACACACATATATCATACAGCAATTTTAAAGTGGTTATATAGATGGCAATGATAAATAGTTTGATCTGATGATATTTAAAACATCATTTTAACTGTAACAAGTACCATGGCAGTAGAAAGATAGTGGAATTTGGAGTCACAAAATTGGATTTGAGTTTCTAACTCTCCTTCTCAAGACCTGTGCAATCTTAGTGATCACACTTCACCTTGCTTGGGCTTAGAGCCTCTTTTTAAAATTTGGGGATTGGAGCAAATAATTACTAAAGTCCTTTCCATCCCATAATCTGTGGTTCTATAAGTCCATTTAAGAAAGTCCATGAAAGTCACTTCAAAATATATAGAAGAGATCAATTAGGACACTCTTCTATACTTTTCAATTCAATCCAAATCATACCTCCTCCTTTTAGCATTACATGATACTAATAGCCAGAAGTCACTTCTCACTTCTCTTAACTTTTTAAAGTGTTTTGTTTCTTCCCTTCCTATGCACTCAGATTCTGTTCTGTATTTTTTTTATCTTTGTATTAGTCTTAACTCTCTTGTGATTCCATGGCTGACTTTAGGGTCAGGATAGTTTCCTGTTTATCTTTTTATCACTGTAAGGAGTTTAGAATAGTTTTTTGTATGATGTTTACACTGAATATTGTTTATTGAAATCAATTAATTTGAATTCACCTCAGCTTTCTTCAAAGAGCAAAATCTTCCTCAATTGTTTATAGAATTATAGACGTGGGACTTTAAGAAACCTTACAGGTTATTTAGTCCATTCCTCTCCTCTATATAGATATAACACCTTTTTAATAATATTTTTCTAAATATTATTTAAATTTAAATTATAAAATTAATATTGAAGTACATGCTATTGAAAGTCCAGAAGGTATTTATATGAAAAGTCATGAGTTCATTGTCACAATCATTCTGAGCCCCAAATTAGGAAAATACCTAATATGTAAACAGTGGTTTAGCTTTCTAACTAATTATACATTTATAGCTATCTCTAGCTAATCCTTGCCCTCTTATGGTTGAGGCAAAATTCAATTTACTGGAAATATTTGGGAAACAAAAAGTAGAGTATATTTTAGAGTCCACAGATAGACATTGGGCATAATCAGAGACAGTTGTAGGAAAATTTTCCTCAGGAATTTTCCCACCAAATTTTCTTCTGTTCTGAGATTCTTATAGAGTTAAAGACTTTTCTCTGTATCTCTTTTCTCTGTCACAGCTCAGTCCTACATTTTCTCCTTAGAGATGTGTTGTCAGAAATCTTCACTCTGCGTTTGAGAAGAAATTGTTCTTTTATACATATTTCTTAGGGCATAAATTAGTCACCCATAAAATGGCTCTGATACATTCAAGGAAGTATACTCACCTTGTTCACACTAAATTTTGATTGATTCAAATAGGAAATACTATTCCCTAAGAAAGAATGTTTTCTAGTATGTGGGAAAATCAATGGAATCCCATACTTATGCAGATGAGCAAATTGAGACCTAGAGAGTATTTTTGTTATGATTATTAGTTTTGCTGTTATAATTATTAAGAACAATGATCAATGAAGTATAATGGCTACAGAATTAACCTTGGAGGTAGGAAGACTTGAATTTAAATCATTCCTGTGATAGGTACGGCCTTGTGGCTCTAGGCAAGTCAACTAAGTTTTTGATGACCCAGGAAAATATCTGAAATTAAGCTGCACGGGACATATAGAACTCCACTGACAGAGGGAGTTTCTGCATCAGAGAGTTTCATATATCGATGAAATTGCATAACTCATACCTATTCCTATACTTATATTTTTGGTAATTTTATTAGTATTATTTTAAATTTGTATTGTTGCGAATTTGTATTAGTTCAATTTGTAGATTGATGTTAATAGTGCCATGCTTCTTATTCTAATGATTTGAGTAGCCATAAACATTGACTATCCCTCCAATTATAACATTGTCTATATTTCTGGGAAATTTGTTTTGAAATTTTATTTCTAAAAGAAGAATATATCTTGACATTTTGAACACAAGACAATTAAGGAATTTTCTTGCTATTTGCAATATTTTTTTTCTTTTTTTTCTCTATCCATGCAACTCCCTCAATTCTCCCCCTCAAAAAAGACCTACATTATAAAAATAAATCCACTGAATCAAACAAATTCAAAAATTAGTTCCACCTGAAAATGTGTGTCTTATTTGGCATGTCAAATTCATTCTCTTTTGCTGAAATTTTGCTTGTATTCAGTCTTCTAGTGTCATGATTGGTCATTAGACTGATCAGAGTTCTGAACTTTTCCTTTTCCTTTATATTATTGAAATCTTAAACAATTTTGCTTTTCTTCCTAGGTTTCTCTCACTCTTTATTCATTTGTTGCGATTGAAGAGTATTCCATTATATGCATACGCTTTGGTTTATTCAACTATACCCCAAATGTATGGGCATCTATTTGGTCTATACATATGGGAAGAAGACATACACACACATTTATAAGAATGTAAAATATGTGTGTATAATACATATGTGCATATACATATATAATACATATATTCTAGATAGATGCAAAGAACCATAAACATACATACTGGTGTGTATGTATATATACATCTGTATTTACACATACACACATACATAGTCATTTCCTTCTGTCTTTGACTTCTTTGAGAATGTATTCTTAGCAATGGTACCAGTGGGTACCATTTAGTTATAACAGGTCACAATTTAGTGATTTTGGGGTCATAATTCCAAATTGTTTTCTGTTGTTCTGTTTGGTCTTTTTGGTCATGTCTGATACTTCATGACCCTTTTGTGGGGTTTTCTTCGCAAAAATACTTGAGTGGTTTGCCATTTACTTCTTCAGATCATTTTATAGATGAGGGAAACTGAGGCAAAGGGGAGTAAGTGACTTGCTTAGGGTCACAGAGCAAGTTTCTCAGGCTAGATTTGAACTCAGGCCCAGTACTCTATCCGCTGTGCCACCTAGCTGTCTCAAGTGTTTCTAGAATGGATGTATTAATTCATAGATCCATAAACAGTACCTTAATTTGTCTGTTCTTTCCCAATCCTTCAAAAAATTATCATTTTACTCTATATCATTTTTGGCAATCAGGTGAATAGGAATTGAAATATAAACTATTTTAGCTCATGTTTCTCTTATGATTAGTAATCTGGATAAATTTTTAATTGTTTGTTGATAACTTGCATTTGTTCTTTTAAAAATTATCTGTAAATATCCTTTGACTACATAGTTATTGGATCAAAGTTCTTTTTTTTTAACATCTTTTTCAATGTCTTTTATACAATGGACATAAGATCTATATCAGATAAATTTCCAACAACTATTTTTCCTGGCAAATTTTCCACTTTGAATTCAAATTACATTGCTTTTATTTTTTCACTTTTCAGTTTTATGTAATAAGAATTATACATTGTATCTTCTGTGATAAGCTCTACATATTGTTCCTACATAATGAACAATTCTTTCCCTTTTCATATGACAATGAATGGTATTACTTTCTTTACTTTTTGGATTTCTTTATACATTTTTCTAAATATTTAGGTCTCACAACCATTCAGACTTTAGTATTTAAGACATTGTAAATGTTGCTGTAAACCTAAATTCTGCTCAACTACATCCAATAAGCAATCTTCAATATAATAGTTGGTAGCTTTTGTTTCTTTGTTTCAGCATTCATTTTTCATAAGATTTTGAGTTTCAAATTTTTTCTCCCTTCCTACCCCTTCCATCCTCTTCCCTGCCCCAACACAGCAAGCAATCTGATATAAGTTATATATGTGCAATCATGCAAATTAGTCATTTTGTGAAAGAAGAAACAGAACAAAAGGGAAAAGACACACACACATACACACACACACGCACACGCACACACACAAACAAACAAACAAAAGTGAAAATAGTATGCTTTGATCTGCATTCAGCCTCCATAGTTTGTTCTCTGGATATGGATAGCATTTTCCATGATGAGTCTTTTGGACCTGTCTTGGATCATATGGTTGAGAAGAGCTAAGTCAATCATAGTTGATCATTGCACAGTGTCGCTGTTACTATGTACAATGTTCTCCTGATTCTGCTCACTTCACTTAGTGTTAGTTCATGTAAGTCTTTCCAGGTTTTTTTTTTTTTGAAATTCACCTGCTCATCATTTCTTATAGCATAATAGTATTCCATTACATTCATACATCACAATTTCCAATTCTGTGCCACAACAAAAAGAGCTGCTATGAATATTTTTTGTACATACAGGTCCTTTTCCATTTTTTATGATCTCTTTGGGATACAGACCTAATAGTAATATTGCTGCATCAAAGGGTATAAACAGTTTGATTGCCCTTTGGGCATAGTTCCAAATTGCTCGCTAGAATGATTGGATCAGTTCACAACTCCACCAACAATGCAATAATGTCCCAATTTCCCAACTTTTTCTGCATCATTTTACTTTTCTGTCATATTAGCAATCTGATAGGTGTGAGGTGGTACCTCAGAGTTGTTTTAATTTGCATTTCTCTATAGTGATGCAGAGAATTTTTTAATATGATAGCTGATAGCTTAGATTTCTTCATCTGAAAACTGCCTGCTCATATCCTTTAACAATTTATCGATTGGGGAATAACTTGTATTCTTATAAATTTGACTCAGTTCTCTATATGTTTTAGAAATTAGGCCTTTATCACACTGGCAATAAAAATTGTTACCCATCTTTCTGCTTTCCTTTTAATCTTAGTTCCATTGGTTTTCTTTATGTACACCTCTTTAATGTAATCAAAATTATCTATTTTGCATTTAAAAATATTCTCTATCTCTTGTTTGGTCATAAATTCTTCCCTTCTCCATAGATGATGGTAAGCTATTCCTTGCTCCCCCAATTTGCTTATGACCACTCTCTCCCTCAGTCTGCCCTTCCTTCTATCAACCCCCTTTTTCTTTCCCCTTTCCTTTCCTACTTCCTATATGGCAAGTTAGATTTCTATACCTAATGGAATATGTAATTCACTCTGAGCCAAATCTGATGAGAGTAAGGTTAAAATAATGCTCACCTCCCTCCCTTCTTTCTTTTTACTGTAATAGGTTTTTGTGCCTTTTCATGTGATATAGTTTACCTTTTTCTGCCTCCTTCTTTCCTCTTCTCCCAGCACAATCCCTTTTCACCACTTAATTGGATTTTCTATCATCACATCAAAGTTAACTTATACCCATGCCCTCTGTCTATGTATACCCCTTTTAAATGATGCAATAACAATACAGTTCTCAAGAGTTATAGGTGTCATCTTCTCTTTGCCCTTAATAATAATATATTTGGATTTTTCTTTCTTGTTTACCTTTCTATGCCTCTCTTGAGTCTTATATTTGGTGATCAAATTTTCTGTTGAGCTCTGGTATTTTTATCAGGAAAGTTTGGAAGTCCCTTATTTTATTGAATAGCCATCGCCTGCCCCTCAAAGAGTATGCTCAGTTTCGCTGGGTATTCGATTCTTGGTTGTAATCCGTGCTCCTTTGCCTTGTAGAATATTGTATTCCATGCCCTCTGATTGTTAATGTAATAGCTGCAAGGTCCTGCATAATCCTGACTGGTTCCATGATGTTTAAAATTGTTTCTTTCTAGCTGCTTGCAGTATTTTTCTTTGACTTGGTAATTTTGGAATTTGGCTACAATGTTTAAAATTTGGGATCTCTTTCAGGAAGTGATCAGTGTATTCTTTGGATGACTATTTTACTGTCTGATTCTAGGACCTCAGGGAAGATTTCCTTGATGGTTTCCTGAAAGATGCTGTCCAGGCTCTTTTTTCCATCATGGTTTTCAGGTAGACCAATAATTTTTAAATTGTCTCTCCTCAATCTATTTTTCCAGATCAGTTGTTTTACCAATGAGATATTTTATGTTTTCTTCTATTTTTCATTCTTTTGTTTCTGTTTGACTGATTCTTAATATCTCATAGAGTCATTAGCATCCATTTGCCCAATTCTAATTTTTAACAAATTGTTTGCTTCTATTAGATTTTGTACCTCCTTTTCCATTTGGCCCATTTTACTTTTCAAAGAGTTCTTCTCTTCAGTGGGGTTTTGTGCCTCCTTTTCCAATTCTGTTTTTGGCAAATTCTACTTTTTAAGCACTTGTTTTCTACAGTCAATTTTCCCCTTCCTTTTCCAAGATATTGATGCTCTCTTAAATAACTCATTTCTTTTCCTAATTTTTCTTCTATCCTTCTTGAGCTCTTCCAAGAAAGCTTTTTGCACTTGAGACCAGTTCATATTTCCTTTTGAGGTTTTAGATGTGGGTATATTGACAAACTTGTCCTCTTCTGAATTTGTGCCTTGATCCTCCCTATCCCTAAAATAAGAATCTATGGTCATTGTCCATTTCTGCTTTTTGCTCATGATATTTGCCTCATTCCAGGCTTTTAGAGTTGAGCTCTCCTGCTGGAGCACAGGGGACACTGACCTAAGCTTCTTGTACTAGGAGTCTGGGCACTGGTTGCTGCTTTTGTGTGCTAGGGCCTCGGGTGCTGGCATCAGGAGGCTGTAGGGGTCTGGCAGCTTACCTGGTGCTGAGGCAGGGTCAGCGAAACTGGGGCTCTTGGGTTGGGGATGGGGACTCTGACCCCTGCGGGATGCCTGCTCACTTGTGTCTTGCACTCAAATGTTTGCCTGCTGGTGGATGTCAGCCAGTCTGGAGCTATGCCTCCTGGAGTTGTGCTTCCTAGAATTGTGCTGAAGCACTAGGAGATTTGGCTGCTGGAGAATGCAGCATATGTGGTGTTTTTCTGAGATGGTGTCTACCACTTCCCCTGCCTGCACTAAAGCATTCCGAAGTCCTAGTGTTGGCATTTGCCTCCTCCACCACCCTGGGGCTCAGGATCTCCTCTTGGTTTGCTGAGTTGCGGCTTGCCATTGGCTTGCTGGGACACCTTCCATCCTCCACTGCACTCCTTCCCCCATTGTGAGAGGTGCCTTTACCATTAATCCCCCAAGCTTCCTGGGCTACCAGACCTCTTCACCCTTTCCTTTTTTATAATTAAGATTTTTTACTTTTAGTTTACAATGCTCAGTTCCACATAATTTTGAGTTCCAGATTTTCTCCCCCCCCCAAAACAACATGGAATCCAATATATCATCTACATATAACTTTGCATTGAACTTATTTACACAATAGTCAGGTTGTAAAGAAGAATTATGCCCAATGGAATGAATCAGGAGAAAGAAGAAACAAAACCCCAAAAAACCAAAAAGAAACAAAACAGGAAAAAGAAACAAAGGGAAAAAAGGAGAGCAAACAGTGTGCCTCAATTTGCATTCATACTCCATAGTTCTTTCTCTGGATGTAAATAGCTCTCTCCATCATGAGTCCTTTGGAGCTGTCTTTGCACCTTGCATTTCTGAGAAGAGCGAAGTCTATCAGGGTTGGTCATCACAGAACCCATATGTCTATGGTTCTGTGTAATGTTCTCCTGGTTCTGCTCCACTCACTCAGCATTATATTGTGTAGGTTTTTCCATGTTATTATGTAGTCCGTATCATCCCCATTTCTTATTGCACAATAGTATTACATTACCTTCATATACCACAACTTGTTCAGCCATTCCCCATTGATGGGCATCCCCTTGGTTTCCAGTTCTTTGCTACTACAAAAAAGAGCTGCTATAAATATTTTTGTATATATGGGTCTTTTTCCCACTTGTGTGATTTCTTTGGGATACAACCCAACCCTAGAAGTAGTATTGCTAGTTCAAAGAGTATGAACATTTTTATAGCCCTTTGGGTATAGTTCCAAATTGCTCTCCAGAATGGCTGAATCAGTTCACAACTCCACCAGCAATGTAACAATGTTCCAATTTTCCCACATCCTCTCCAGCATTAATCATTTTCCTGTTTTGTCATTTTAGCCAATCTGACAGGAGAGATGTGGTATCTAAGAGTTGTTTTGATTTGCATTTCTCTAATCAGTAGTGATTTCAAGCATATTTTCATGTGTCTATAGATATCTTTAATTTCTTCATCTGAAAACTGTCTGTTCATACCCTTTGACCATTTCTCAATTGGTACTTGTACTCCTATAAATTTGACTCAGTTCCCTATATATTTTAGAGATGAGGCCTTTATCAGAGACAGTGGTTGTAAAGACTTTCTCTGAATTTTCTGCTTCCCTCCTAATCTTTGTTGCATTGCCTATTTAAACAAAAAAAATCAATCTAACATAATGGAAATTGTCCATTTTGCATTTTGTAATGCTCTCTTTCTCTTGCTGTGTCATGAATTCTTTGCTTTTCCATAAATCTGATAGGTAAATTATTCCTTGCTTTCCCAAATTGCTTACAGTATCAGCCTTTATTCCTAAATCATGAACCCATTTTGACTTTATTTTGGTATATGGTGTAAGATATTATATTGGTCTATGCCCAGTTTCCACCCTACCATTTTCCAATTTTCCCATAGTTTTTGTGAAATAGCGAATTTTTAGCCCAGAAGCTGGATTCTTTGGGTTTATCAAAGAGTAGATTGCTATAGTCGTTGACTACTGCATCTTTTGTACCTATCCTATTCCACTGATCCATGGCTCTGTTTCTTAGCCAGTAGCAGGTAGTTTTGGTGACTGCTGCTTTATAGCACAGTTTAATATCTGGTATGGCTAGGCCACCTTCTCTAGCATTTCTTTTCATTAATACCCTAGATATTCTAGACCTCTTGTTCTTCCAGATGAATCTTGTTATTATTTTATCCAGCTCTGTAAAATAATTTTTTGGTAGTTCAATTGGTATGGCACTGAATAGATAAATTTAGGGAAAATTGTCATTTTTATTATATTATCTCAGCCTAACCATGAACAACTGATATTTTTCCATTTATTTAGATCTGACATTATTCACATGAAAATTGTTTCATAATCATGTTCATATAGTCCCTGGGTTTCTCTTGGCAGATAGACTCCCAAATATTTTATAGTGTCTTCAGTAACTTTGAATGGAATTTCTCTTTCTGTCTCTTGCTGTTGGGTTTTGTTTGTAATGTATAGGAATGCCAAGGATTTATATGGATTTATTTTATATCCTGCAGCTTTGCTAAAGTTGTTTATTATTTCAAGTAGTTTTTTACTTGATTCTCTAAGTAAATCATCATATCATCTGCAAAAAGTGATAATTTAGTTTCTTCTTTTCCTATTCTAATTCCTTCAATTTCTTTTACTTCTTTTATTGCTACAGCTAACATTTCTAGTACCAAATTGAATAGTAGGGGTGGTAATGGACATCCTTGTTTCAACCTGGATCTCAATGGGTATGCATCTAGCTTATCCCCATTAGAAATAATGTTTATTGATGGTTTTAGGTAGATGCTATTTATAATTTTAAGGAAGGCTCCACTTATGCTTTCTACTGTTTTTAATAGGAATGGGTGTTGTATTTTGTCAAAGGCTTTTTCTGCATCTATTGAGATGATCATATGGTTTCTGCTAGTTTTGTTGTTGATATGATCAGTTATGCCGATAGTTTTCCTAATATTGAACCAGCCTTATATTCCTGGAATAAATCCTACCTGGTCATAATGTATTATTCTCATGATAAGTTGCTGCAATCTTTTCCCTAATATTTTATTCAAAATTTTTGTATCAATATAAATTAGGGAAGTTGGTCTATAATTTTCTTTCTCTGTTTCGACTCTTCCTGGTTTGGGTATTAGTACCATATTTGTGTCATAAAAAGAATTTGGTAGGACTCCTTCTTCACCTATTTTCCTAAATAGTATATAAAGTATAGGAATTAATTGTTCTTTAAATGTCTGATAGAATTCACATGTAAAACTATCCGGCCCTGGGGATTGTTTCCTAGGGAGTTCATTGATGGCTTGCTCAGTTTCTTTTTCTGAGATGGGGTAATTTAGGAATTTTACTTCCTCCTCTGTTAACCTGGGCAATTTATATTTTTGTAGATATTCATCCATATCCCTAAGATTGTCAAATTTATGGGCATACAATTGGGCAAAATAGTTCTTAATTATTGTTTTAATTTCTTCTTCATTGGAGGTGAATTCACACTTTTCATTTTTGATACTGGTAACTTGATTTTCTTCTTTTTTTAATCAAATTGACCAAATGTTTATCAATTTTATTTTTTTTTCATAAAACCAGCTCTTGGTTTTATTTATTAATTCAACAGTTTTCTTGATTTCAATTTTGTTAATCTCTCCTTTGATTTTCAGTATTTCTAATTTAGTATTTAATTGGGGATTTTCAATTTGTTCTTCTTCTAGCTTTTTCAGTTTTATGCCCAATTCATTGATCTCCTTTTTCTCTATTTTATTCATATAACCATTTAGAGATATAAAACTTCCCCTAAGAACTGCTTTTGATGCATCCCATAGGTTTTAGTATGTTGTCTCGTTATTGTCATTCTCTTGAATGAAGTTATAAATTGTTTCTATTATTTGTTCTTTGGCCCACTCATTTTTGAGAATTAGATAATTTAGTTTCCAATTAATTTTTAGCTTATTTTTCCATGGTTCATTATTACAAATAATTTCTTTGCATCATGATCTGAAAATGATGCTTTGACTACTTTTGCCTTTCTGCACTGGATTATGAGGTTTTTATGCCCTAGTACATGGTCATTTTTTGAGTGTGTGCCATGTACTGCTAAGCAAAAAGTATATTCTTTTTTATCCCCATTCAGTTTTCTCCAGAGGTCTATCATATCTGACTTTTCTAAAATTCTGTTCACCTCCTTAACTTCTTTTTGTTTATTTTGAGGCCAGATTTATCAAGTTCAGAGAGGGGGAAGTTAAGGTCTCTCTTATTATGGTTTTGCTGTCTCTTTCTTCCTGTAACTCCCTCTCAAAATTTGCATGCCATACCACTTGGGGCATATATGTTAAACAATGATATTGCTTCATTGTTTATGGTGCCTTTTAGCAGGATGTAGTGTCCTTCCTTATCTCTTTTAATCAATCTAGCTTTGCTTTTGCTTTGTCTTAGATTAGGATTCCTACCCCTGCTTTTTTTTTACTTACCTGAAGCACAATATATTCTACTCCAGCCTTTTCCCTTTTCCCTATGTATCCCCCTGTTTCAAATGTGTTTCTTGTAAACAGCATATCGTAGGATTATAGTTTTTAATCCATTCTGCTATCTGTTTTCATTTCAGGGGAGAATCCATCCCATTCACTTTCAGTTATGATTACTATCTGTGCCTTTTTCTCCATCCTATTTCCCCCCTGTTTATGCTTTTATTTCTCCCTTTCCCCTTCCACTCCTCAACAAAGTTTTGCTTTTGACCACTGCCTTCCTCAGTTTACCCTCCCTCTTGATTCCCCTCCCTTATCTTCCCGTTTTCCACTTGCTTCTTCTTCCCTCCCTTCTGACCACCCCTTCCCTTTTTTCCCCCTTTTCCCTCCTACTGCCTGTAGGACAAGTTAGATTTCTGTACTTATCAGGGTATGTTATTCCTTTCTTGAGCCCAATCCGATGAGAGTAAAGCTCGGATACTGCTCTTCTCCCTCCGTTCTTTCCTTGTACTACAATATGTTTTTGTGCCTCTTCATGTGTTGTGATTTGCCCTTTTCTACTACCTCCTTACCTCTTCTCCCAGAACCATCCCTTTATATCTCTGTAATTATATTTTTTATCATTATATTGCTTATTTTATACTGACATCCACAGTCTATGAATATCCCATTCAATTGTCATAATAAGTGTACTATTCTCAAGATTCACACATATATATCAAACATACATAAAACAAAATAATCCTATATAAGGATTAATTAATTAGTCTTATTGATTAACTAGGGTTTTTTCCCCTATTTATTTTTTAATTCTCTTTTGAGTTGTGTTTTTGAAGATCAAATTTTCCATTGAGCTCTGGCCTTTTCATGAGGAAGGTCTGGAATTCTCTTATTTCACTGAATGCCCATCTCCTTGCCTGGGAAATTATGCTCAGTTTTGCTGGGTAGTTCATCATTGGTTATAGTCTAAGCTCCCTTGCCTTTCAGAATATTGTATTCCAATTTCTCCTGTCATTTAATGTAGAAACTGAAAGATCCTGCATGATCCTAACTGTATTTCTGTGATATTTGAATTGTTTCTTTCTAGCTGCTTGCAATATTTTTTCCTTGACCTGGTAGTTCTGGAATTTGGCTATAATATTTCTTAGACTTTTTAATTTGGGATCTTTTTTTCCAGGGGTGATCGATGGATTCTTTCAATGACAGTTTTACCCCCTGGTTCTAGGACCTCCAGGCAATTTTCTTTAATGATTTCATGGAATATACTGTCCAGGCTCTTTTTTTCATAACTTTCAGGTAGACCAATAATTCTTAGATTGTCTCTTCTGGATCTATTTTCCCGGTCGGTTGTTTTTCCGATCAGATATTTCACGTTTTCTTCTATTTTTTTCAATTTTTAGATTTTGTTTGACTGATTCTTGATGTCTCATAGACTCATTAGCTTCTACTTGCCCCGTTCTAATTTTTAATGTTTTGTTTTCTTCCTTTGTCTTCTCTATCTCCTTTTCCATTTGGTTGATTTTACTTTTCAGTAAGACATTTTCTCCAATTACATTCTGATTTTCCTTAACCAATGCTCCAATTTTACCTTTTAAAGATTTGTTTTCCTCAATGAATTTTTTTTCCATTTTTTCCATTGTTTCTTTTACCTCCCTAATTTGTTTTTTAAATTTTTCCTTGAGTTCTTCCAGGAATGCTTTTTGGTCTGGAGACCAGTTCACTCTCCCTTTTGAGGTTTCAGATATGGGTGTAGTGTCCATGCTGAGTGTCCTCTTCTGAATTCGTATTTTGGTCTTCCCTGTCTCCATAATATGAGTCAATCATCTTGGAAAACTTCTTACAATTCTTTTTCATGGTGTTTTTTTCCCCCTCCTAGTTTCTGACATGGAGGTCTGTTTCTGAGGCTCAGGGAGCTCTGTCCCAAGTTTCTTACGTTGGGATCTAGCTTTGTGTGCTATGGCCTCTGGTTTCGTGAGGTGTGGGGGAGGCGTGGTCTGCCTGCTGGGAGTCTCCTCTTCCCCAGGACTGCTCTACAGCAGGGGTGGTCTCAGTTTGTGTCTGTGTTGGTGTCTGCCACTTCCCCTGGCTGGGCAAAGCCAAGTCTGGGGTCCTGGCATTGACGTTAGTTAGCTCCACCCCCTGGGGCTCAGTTATTCTCATTGTTCGGCTAAGGTGAGGGCTGCTGGGACACCTCTCTTCCTGCACTAGTCTCCTTCTGCCACCAAAGGAAGGTCCCTCTCCCCCACTTCTCTCACTACTGAAGTCCCTCTTCTGGCTCCTCTGTTTCTCCTGAGGTTTTATTCTCTTGGTTTATTCAAGGGAGGGATATGAGCCATTTTACCTGCGCATCCTGCCTACCAGGAGTCCAAGAAGGCAAGTTTCAAACCTTTAGACTGTGGGTTGGAGGCCTCCAGGCTAGCTGCTGCTGCAGCTGCAGGATCTGCGCTCTGACAGACTCCCATCCTGGGCTGAGAGGCCTGGAGCTTGATTGCACCCCATAGCCAGTACTTCCCACCTTGGGTCTGTTCCTGCCCCGGTGTGTTGCTCACCCAGTGTTCTCCCAGACCTGCTGGCTGCCAGATTCCTCTGCTGTTCCCGGTTGGTTTAGTCTGGTGCCCTTGTGTTTGCCTGGGGTTGGAGGCCTCTGGGTTAGCTGCTCCCACAGCCTTAGGCTCTGCACTCTGACAAGACTCCCATCCTGGACTCTTCACCCTGTCTTTCTGCTGGGTCAATATTTTCTGGGCTTTCAGATGTCAGTAAGGAAGGATGAGAGTGACTTACTTCTTACTCTGCCATCTTGGCTCCCAAAGCTCATAGCTTTTGTTTCAATGAAATATAAGAAAAAAAATTGCAATTGATTTTGAACTTTATTTGCCTAACATGTTGCATTTATCACTTTTATATTTTAGAGTTAAATAATTTTGATAATTAACATTTTATAACATAATTTGTGATCTGATGCTACTAGTTCCACTTCATTCCTGCTTTCTCTACCGTTACTTCCTTGGGATTTTTGTAATTTTTTCCCCTACATGAATTTTATTATAAATTTGCCTACTATTTTAAAGCAATTGTTTATAGTTTGATTCAAATGACAATATGAAGGGAAAATATCTAGTTGAACAAAATTTGTGGAGAAACTAGCTCTAGAAGATGTACAGAATCTTTTAAATGGTACTGCTAAATAATATACATACTTCTCAGAATCATCTAGAATTTTTACAAAAATTGACCATGTATTGGATCACAGAGATATCACAGTGTGATAGAGATAGTAATCAATTCAGGAAACAGAAATAAGTAGCACAAACCCAAATAAATTGACAAAGAATAAACATTTATTAGGTGCCTATTTTGTGACAGATATGTAGATAAGTGGTACAGTGGATAGAGTGCTTGGCACAGAGTGAGGAAGTCTCATCTTCCTGATTTCCAATCTGGCCTTAGACACTCACTAGCTCACTAGAGCTGACACTTAGATACTCACTAGCTGTGTGACCCTGGACATGTCACTTTTTCTTGTTTACCTCAATTCCTCATCTGTAAAATGAGCTGAAGAGGAAATGGCAAAACATTTCAGTATCTTTAACAAGGACATCCCAAATAAGGCCACAAAGTATTGGATGTGACTAAAAGGGGACCGAGCAACAATAGATGTGATAGATGTTGTGCTAAGTGCTTTTAGAGATACATCATTTAATTCTCTCAACAACCCTCTGTGCTAGGAGTTATAATTATGCTCATTTTACAGTGAAGTAACTGAGACAGACAGAATTTAAGTGACTTGACCAAAGCCATAGAGTTAAAAAGCATCAGAGGCTGGATTTTAACTCATATCATCATGGCTTAGCTTAGTACTCTATCCACTGCACCACTTAGCCAACAAAAAGAGACAAGAATGAAATTCTAAATGATGAGTAAACCAAAAAGCAAATTTTATAGTTAATAATTATATGAAATCAAATCATAATGACAAAAACACACTAAAATTCTTAGAATGCAGCTAATGAAGTTCCCAGGGGAAATATTTTTATCTCTAAAAATATATAATAACATAATGGAAAAATAAAAGATGAATAATGTGCATATATATGTATGTATATGTATATGTGTATATATATATATATATACAGAGAGAGAGAGAGCAAATAAACCAACCTAAAATAAGCACAAGATATATTTAAAAATTAGAGGAAAAATAGATAAACTAGAACAAACAAAAAAATAGAATGATAAATGAAACTAAAATCTGGTTGTCTGAATTGAATAAAAATTTACAAACTTTTAGCAAATTTGATTTTAAAAAGAAGGCAGAAAATCAAAATAGCAAATAAAGTGAGATCATTTTGAAACTAGAAGTAAAAAAATTATATAATGATAATAATAAATTATACCAAGCATTTTGATAGTACATTAAGCTTTGCAATGTGCTTTACAACTGTTATATCATTTGCTCCTAAGGTAAGGAGGTAAGTGCTAATATTATCCCTATTTTAGATGACAGAACTGACTCAGGCAAACTTTGGAAGCTTTGCCCAAAGCCATATAGCTAATAAATGTCTGAGGCCAGATTTGAACTCAAATCTTTCTGACTCCAGTCCCAGAATTCTAATTCTACCCTTATAATTTATCATATCTTATTTATATCATTTAAAATTTGGCAATGTTAATTTTCTCCTTCATATCTGGAATGTACCTTCTTCTCACCTTAACTCATACAGTTCTTCTCTTCATATACCTGAAGACTTTTCTGATCTTTCCCAACTGCTATCATCATTCTCCCTAATTACCTGGTATTTAACAATTTTGTGTTTATTCTCTTTATATTAAATCTTTATAAATGACATATAAACGTATATACATATAGGTCTGTGTTTGTATATACATGTGGATATATATACATATATACATACATATACACATATGCATAAATACATACACAGTAGTTGTCTCCCCTAAAGTAATGTAAGCACCTAGAAATTAGGCATTGCTTTATTCTCTGTATTTTTCCAGTGCCTCATCTAACAACTCATTTAAAACTGGCACTGAATAAGTCTCTGTTACTTGATGGGCTTGCTACTTATCTTTTTATTGAACTTGACAAGATATGAAAGAGCATATAAATATCTCAAAATATTATTGTTTTGCTTTACTATTTCTTGTTATAATTCAATTGACTTTTTCATATGAACTTAGATGCTAAACCATTAGGTGAAAACATTAAATACTGATATATCATTATCCATTATGACATTGATTTTAATGTAGTTTCCCTGCTTATCTCTTTTCACCATGCTTCTTTTTTATTGTTTCCTTGCATGAGATTATGATTGCTACTTAATGCTTTAAAAAATTTCCAAAAGATAAATCCAGCTCCAACCCCTCATTTTAACACTATGTGAGTCATTGTCGCAAATGTTTTTCTTGTAAACAAGATTGTTCAATTATGCTTTCTAATTTATTTTGTTACACTTCCATTTGATGTGTGAGTTCATCCCATTACTTTCATGGTCTTGAAAGTCACTGTGCTTTTCCAATTTTCATATTTCCAAATAGGTTTTCTTTATCTTGCTGCCCTATATCCTCTTCATAAAATGAAGGAAGGAAATGATAAAGAATGGGACCTACATATATGTAACCCCACCCTTCTCTTTGCTAGCCCAAACCCTAATTACTGGTTCTCACACCTTCTTTCTTTCCTTTTCATCCACAATTTTACATTTATTCTCCAAAGCTGAGGTTTGTTATTGTTGTGATTATCCCCTATTCAATTCTACACTTTGTCTTAAACCTCATCTCTTATCCTGCTGTCCTAGACAGTTTGTTGAATTTCATGTATTCTATACCAAACTCTGTACATGTACGTACAATAATTTTCCTTTGAGAAGGTCCCATAAGAGCAAGTTTCATGAGATCCTGATCCCCTCCTCTCCTCCAAATTTGTATACTCTTCTTCAGACATACCCTCAATTGAGAGAAAATATTTCCTCTTTTTATTTTTTCCCTCATGTATATCTTTTCATTTCCCTTTGTTTTCTCTTCCAAAACTAACACTCCAGAACAAAACTATTCTAGGACCTACATCTCTCTTTCTTCACTACTGTGATCTTTGAATTATGTGAGATTTGGGGAAAATACCTGTGCCTTTTTCTCCTATTAGAACACAACTACCTGATTATCATCATCATGCCTTTTCCAATTGCTCAAATGAATTGACCTTTTCTAGATTACTCTTGTCTTTTATACTTGAATCTCAAAGATTCTGCTCAGCTCTGGTTTTTAAACAGGAATTCTTGAAAGACTTCTTTAAAAAAATATTCCCTCCATTATATTATAAGTTTTGCAAGATATTATTTTTCGTAAACTTTTTTCTTTTTTAGACTGTTGTTGTTATTCAGTTGTCTTAGTGATGTCTGATTCTTCATGACTCCATTCAGGATTTTCCTGGCAAAGATACTTCAGTAGTTTGCCATTTCCTACTCCAGCTCATTTTACAGATGAGGAAACTGAGGCAAACAGGATTAAGCAACTTCCCTAGAGTCAAAAACAGCAAGTAAGTGTCTGAAGCAAGATTTGAACTCAGATAGATGGGACTTCCTGACTCCAGGCCAAGTGCTGTAACCATTGTACCACCTAGCTATCCATCTGTCACATAGTAGACACTTACTAAATATTTATTTATTCCTTGCTCATTTATTTGGGTTTGTTTTATTTATTTCTGATCCCTGAACTCATTGCTATCTCTATCACACTGTGGTCTATAAAGGATGTATTTACTATTTCTGATGTTATTTGGAATATATCTGTGCTCCAATATATGGTCAATTTCTCTAATAATTCCACATGATGCTGAAAGTATATGTCTGAGGCAAGATTTGAACTCATGAAATTGACACTTTCTGACTCCAGTCCTGATACACTATCCATTGTACCACTTAGTTATGTAGTTACCTTTTTTGGAATATTATATTCCAAAATTTCCTTTTTTATGATAGTTGTAGCACATTATTTTGTGATACTAACTCTAATTCATTAGTTCTTGAACACTTCGTGAATTTTTTTATTTGACCTGCAACCTTTTGATTTTGGCTGTGATATTCCTGAGTATTTTCACCTTAGGGTTTCTTTTATCTGAGATTAGGATTGCTACACCTGCTTTTTTTACTTTAGCTGAGGCACAATACATTTTACTCCAGCCTTTTACCTTTACCCTATGTGTATCCCCCCGTTTCAAATGAGTTTCTTGTAAACAGCATATTGTAGGATTATGGTTTTTAATCCATTCTGCTATCTGCTTCTGTTTTATGAGAATGTTCATCCCCTGCACGTTCAGAGTTATGATTTCTATCTGTGTCTTTTTCTCCATCCTATTTCCCCCTGTTTATGGTTTTATTTCTCCCTTTCCCCTTCTCCTCCTCAACAAAATTTTGCCTTTGACTGCCGCCTTCCTCAGTTTACCCTCCCTCTTTATTCCCCTCCCTTATCTTACCATTTCCCACTTGCTACTTCTCCTCTTCCTTCTGACCACCCCCTCCCTTTTCCCCCCTTCCTCTCCTACTTCCCGTAGGACAAGTTAGATTTCTAAACTTATCAGGGTATGTTATTCCCTTCTTGAACTAGATCAGATGACAGTAAAACACAAATACTGCTCTTCTCCCTCCCTTCTTCCCCTCTACTATAATATGTTTTTGTGCCACTTCTTTTGGTGTAATTTACCCTTTTCTACTACCTCCTTACTGCTCCTCTCATAGCCCTCCCTTTATATCTCTTACTTATATTTTATATCTTTACATCAGTTAATTTATACAGGCATTCACAACCTATGTATATCCCTTTCAATTGTCAAAATAGCTGTACCATTCTCAAGACTGACTTATATATGTATATATATATATACATATGCATACATGCGCATATATATACACACACATATATACACATATACACACACACACATATATATACATACATATATATATATATATATACATATACATATACATATAAAACATACATAAGATGATATAATCCCACATAAAGATGTAAACAACCTGCCTTATTGGTTAATAAGGTTTGTGGGGTTTTTCCCCCTGGTTACTTTTTTATGTCTCTCTTGAGTTTTGTATTTGGAGATCAAATTTTCTATTGAGTTCTGGCCTTTTCATCAGGAAGATCTGGAATTCCCTTATTTCATTGAATGTCCATCGCCTTGCCTGAAAAATTATGCTTAGTTTTGCTGGGTAGTTGATCCTTGGTTGTAGTCCCAGCTCCTTTGCTCTTCGGAATATCATATTCCAATTTCTCCTGTCTTTTAATGTGGAAGCTGAGAGATCCTGCGTGATCCTGACTGTAGTTCCATGATATTTGAATTGCTTCTTTTTGGCTGCTTGCAGTATTTTCTCCTTGAGTTTATAGTTCTGAAATTTGGCTATAATATTTCTTGGTGTTTTCAGTTTGGGATCTCTTTCAGGGGGTGATCGGTGAATTCTTTCAATGACTATTTTGCCCTCTGGTTCTGGGACCTCTGGGCAGTTGTCTTTGATAATTTCTTCAAAGATACTGTCAAGGCTCCTTTTTTCATCGTGGATTTCTGGTAGACCAATAACTCTTAGATTGTCTCTCCTGGATCTGTTTTCCAGGTCAGTTGTTTTGCCAATCAGATATTTCACATTATTTTCTATTTTTTCATTCTTTACATTTTGTTTTACTACTTCCTGGTGCCTCATAGATTCATTAGCTTCCACTTGCTCAACTCTAATTTTTAATGAGTTAGTGTTTTCATTTTGTTTTTGAGTCTCCTTTTCCATTTGGTTGATTTTACCTCTCAGGGTGTCATTTTCTCTCTTTAGATTCTGACTCTCCGTAGCCATTTCGCCAATCTTTTTTTCCATATTTTCTTTTAGCTCCCTAATTTGGTTTTTAATATCCTCCTTTAGCTCTTCCAGCCATGCTTTTTGGGCTGGAGACCAGTTCATCTTACTTTTTGAGGTATCAGACACGTCTATAGTATTATTGCCGTCCTCTTCCGTATTGATATTTTCCTCCTGCCTGTCTCCATAAAAAGAATCTATTGTCTTCGGTTATTTTGTGTTCTTCTTCATGTTGGTTTGCCTTTTGCTGGCTTTACCCTGAATTTCTAGCTTTGGGCTCTCTGTCCCAGCTTTTTTATTCTGGGGCTTGTGAGTCTAGAATTATAACCTTCAGTTTCCTGAGGTGTGGGGGAGGGGTCTGGCTCCCTGGCGTCTCACTCCCTGTGGGTACTCTCCAGCACTTGCTTTTCAGCAATGGTCTCAGCTGTTTGTTGTTTGAGCTGATGTCTGGCACTTCCCCTGGGGGAGCAAGGTTACGTCTGGGCTCCCAGTGTTGACCCCTGCCGACTCTGCCCCTCTGGGACTAATGAGCTTCTAGTATTTGTCCTGTGAGGCACCACTACTTTCTCCTCTGTTTCAGTTCTCTTTTTTTTTTTTTCCGAGGAATTCTCTGGGTGAGGGGGGGATTAGAGCCTTTTACCTGGCCATTGAGTCTTCTGGAAGTTCAAGAAGTCGAGTTCCTGGGTTTTTCAAGCGTCAGGAGTGGGTGTTTTCACGGCCGGTGGCGCTGTGCTGCCTCTCGTGGCTTCCACAGACTGCCGTCCTGTGTTGGGAGTCCTGGGGATCTCTGCCGGTTTCGGGCGCCTAGCTTTCTCGCCGTCCGTCTCCCACGTGGATTTCCCGGCCGGCCGCTTCCGCCTTGGTCTGGAGCAGCTCCGCAGCTGAGCACTCTCCGAGCCTACAGGATCATGTCTTCAGCCTTTCAGACTCTCCTGGCTCGGAAATTGGCCCCACGCAGACTGCTCGCGGTTTCTGACTCTCTCAAATCATTCAAATTCACTTTTTTACGGGAATCTGACAGACCTTGTGAGAGAGCTCCGGTAAGATGCTGCCTTCATGCGGTCATCTTGGCTCCGCCCCTTAGGGTTTCTTTTAGGTAAATGGGTTCATAAGCTCATGGATCACAGAATCATCTATCAAAGGCTGATATAAACCTCAGAAGAAATCTTATTTAGCTCCTTTATTTTATAGGTGAGCTAACTTTTTTTACATATATGATGATTAATGAGATTGTTCTTTACTGAAGATCACACAGATAGCATCAGGGGCAGCATGTGCAGTATAGTCTTTTGATTTCAGAGCCACTGCTTTTTGCCACTGGACTATTGTTTCTATTTTCATGTTGACCTCTAATTCTAATAGAACTTGAGATTTTTGTTGTTTATTTTAATGATTTCTTAAATTATCATGGTTTGATCGTGGGTTGGAAGGAGTGCAATGATTATTAAGTTATCCCTTCTTTGTCTGTTTACAAGTCAGTTATTTTGGATAGTAGGTACAACATATACTCTTCTATTTTTCTTCCATCTTTTAACTTTGTTCTGTATTTCTATTTGTTTCACTGAACCATTATGCTCTGTTTTCTTTGATTTTTTTTCAGGAAGGCCAAAAGTTGGTCATGTTTTCTATTTCATGTTCTAAAGCATTTAATCTACTTCTTTTTTCCCCTTAAGCACTCTAATTTCATTTAAAAAATAACTTAATTTTTTCTACCATTCTTGGAATCCTTGAGGCAAACATTTTTTGAGGCTCTACATATACTTATTCTGAAGTTATTCTTTTATCTGTGTTTACTCCCTGGACTTCTCTTAACCCATAATATTTTATACTTAGAGCTTATGTTAGTTTATTTATCTCCAGTCTCATTTCTAGAATTAGGATTTCATGCCAAGGTCAGTCTCTACCCTCTATTTTTTTCTTTTCTTTTCTTACAGAAAGGAGGACATGGAGGGCATTAGGACATCCCTGATCCTTTTCTCTTTGCAATCTTTGTCTTTGCTGATGCTTTGCCCCAATTCTGGATGGGATTTCAATGAATGTATCTCTTATAGCAAACATGATGAAACATATATTTTCTGCCCATTGCTGGCACTGTCAGTTAAAGACCACAGAATAGAAAACAATCCCTACATTACCATTTGTTGGGGTCACTGCTAATTGGACAGATTTGATTTATTGACCTGCACATTCTACTCTGAATTTTTTGAAGGACTTACTCCATGCTGAATGTTTTAAACCTTTACTTTTTAATTTTAACATTTAATGAAATTATCCTTGAACAATTAATAATAGGTGGGGTTTTTATTTGTATGGAATTGATAATTCAAGGGCTGAATTAATAAGTATGCCTCAGGTTCATGTTGTAAAATGCGTATTTGCAAAATGCAAATAGTCTGTTCAGCAGATAGTACAAGTTATTTTATCTTTATTCTGGAGTTGAGAAAATTGAAGTTCAGACAGGGTAAGTGATTTGCCCAAGGTTTCAGAGACTATAAAAGATATAGATATGTGTGTGTGTATGTGTGTGTGTGTATACCACTAGGACTTGATTTCACATTTACTCATTTGAAACCCCATATTTTTGGCACTATATGATATATACAAGATAACATAATCTACCTGAAGATTTACAGCATCAGTATTTGGATTGTGTCAATTACATATGATCAAAATTTTCTATTATAGCCAATGGAGCAATGATGAAGGTAGGATTTCTTGTTGTCCCACTAAAATGATTTTTAAACACTGAGACCCAACATGAAAACAGGTTCATGCATATACATATATGGGACAGCTAGGTGGATAGAGCATGGAGATTGGAACCAGGAAGACTCATCATCAAGACCCAGGGAGATATAATATCTGCCTTTAAGTTTTTAAAGATCTGTTACATGAAAGATGTTTTAGACTTGTTCTATTTGATTACAGAATGAATGAAAGTTGCCAAAAGTCAAATTTAGGCTTTATATAAGGAAAAAATATTACTAGCAATTGGAGTTGTCCAAAAGTTGAATGGGCATCCCAAGGAGGTTCTGCATTCCCCCTCACTAGAGACCTTCAGGCACAGGCTGATAGGCCACTTGCTGGGTAGGTTATAGTGAGGATTCTTTTCTGGTATGACTTAGATTCGATGGTCAACAAGGTCCCTTCCAAATCTAAAATTCTAGAATTCTGAGAGGGGATTATGAAGCAATGTTGAAATTTATCTAGAACTTCCTATCTGAAGAGTGGGCAGGTGATTTACTCTCCTAGAGAAGAAGTGGCCTATGGCAGGGAGTGATCACATAACAACACATGGCAAATAGGCAAAGCATAGGGACAGGAGTAGTCAGAAGTTTAGGAAAATCATAATCCCAAGGGAGCACAGACAGCAGACATATCTAAGTATGAAGAAAACAGACAACAAATTGGATCTTCAAAACTGTGTTGAACAAATCCAACAGTATATACTGATTACTTTGCCAAAGAATCCGTGGAGTATTAGACCAATTTTTTTGAAACTTTATCATTTGAGATGGCTTTATCCTCCTGATCTATTACCTAGTGGTTTGATTTCCTACACTGGAAATGATATAAATCTTATACTGTTCATTGGACTTTCTACCATCCTTGATAGAACAACCTAGACTTCTTGACCTTTTCTGTGTGTCATGGACACCAATGCCAATCATTTAAAGCCCTTTCTCAAAATAATGTTTCTAAGTATTTAAAATAAAATTCATACTATGTATTGCAAAGGAAAACAACATAGAAATATATTTATGACTTTTTTAAAGTTCCTATACCTCTGGTTAGGAATCCCTGATTAAGAGGGACCTTCCCAAAGGATTCAAAGGTTCAACTTAGTTCCTATAGATATCCAAGGGCTTGGCACAAAAAGTAGCAACCAAATTTGCAAGAACAATCAGCAAAGGTTGAAAATTGGACACTACAGAACTGTAGTCTGTCAGAATACAAAGTAAGATGGACTTTTAATTCATTATGAGAGAGAAAATGAAGAAAGAGGGCTAATGGCTTTATTATATAAACACACACATAGATGCACATACAAATACCTATATGCATGTTTGTGTGTATATATATATACATATGCATGTGTGTTTATACATATATATGAGGAAAGAAAGAAATTAAATCAATGAGTTGTAGAGTAGAGATGAAGCTGTAAATGTCACAGCATGAACCTAGAGAAAGATAATGATTTCTTAATGGAGAATTTCCTTTATAACTACATTAATTCATCAGTCAAGGAAGTAACATAATTAATTAAGAGTATTACAGGTCAATATGACTGCAGGATTTGGTTGCATTTATATGTGTGCACATGTGTACATGTATGTGTGTATGTGTATGTGCTTTTGTATGTCTGTGTATTTCTGCTAAGTAAGGCATTACACAAAATGAGAAAGCATACCCATCAAAAAAATCTACTTTACCAGTAAAATGATAACAAATATTTATAGTCCTATTCTAATGCCTTACTCTTCCTTAAAAGTTACCCACAATTTTTCAAGATTATGCCAGCAGAGTCCAAGGTATGGCATACTTGACTAAACTGGGAAGATCTATGAGTATGGTTCTGTTTGCAGCCTGTAAGAATAGTCAGCCTGGCTAAACATGGACAGGATAATGATCAGAAGTTTGGCTACTGGTGATGAATTCTATGGCTGTGGTAATCTATAACCTGTAAAAATACAAAATGAATCTTAATCCTCTGTAGTCATGTCTGCATTCACAGTGATGGTGGCAGGGAGTCAGAAAAGGAGACATGTTCAAAAGTGATACTTTTCATTTTCGTTGTTTCTCTAATGATTTCCACAATGCCTTTCAGGAAGTAAGGGGTGCTAGTGGCACAGTGAATAGAATGCTGGTATCACAAAGACATGAGTCCAAATCCAGCCTCAAACACATATTAGAACTACTAGGGTAACTTAACCTCTCTTTGTGTTTCCTTATCTGCAAAATAAGCGTAATAAGAGTACCTACTTAGGAGGGGTATTATGAGGATAAAATTTGTTAACCTTTGTAAAGATTTGAAAACCTTAAAATGCTATATAAATTCTAGCTGCAATTATTATTATTATTCATGTTCTTTTACACATTTTAGTAACCTCTTTGAGAATAATTTTATTTCATTGAATAAGGGCCTTTAAGTCACCTTGTTTTTACCCATAATTTTTGCATTCATTTGTAGACATCTAAGGCCATTGATTCTATTTATGGGTCTTTTCTTGAATTTTAGCTCTTCTGAACATCTCAGTGGTTGTTTTTAACACTATATCCCTTGCTATATCATAACTACCTCTATGATATTTTGATATTGATGTTGATAGCTTTACCCCTCACAATTCCCAACATGAGTCCCCAGTTGAAAAATCCAGGACCACCTACTTTTATGATTTGTCTTGATTATCTTTCTCCTTCCCCTTTTATCATCCCTTCTCTGATCTCAAAAGTCAAGGATCATGTCAGGGGCAAATCCATTCAATCAATCATCAAGCATTATTAAGTACATACTATGTGCTAGGTGATATTGATTGTTGTTGTTTTTGTTGTTCAATCATTTTCAATCATGTCTGACTCTTCATCACCCCATTTGAGGTTTTCTTGACAAAGATATTGGAATGGTTTGCCATTTCCTTCTCCAGTTCATTTTGCAAATGAGGAATTGAGGCAAAGAAGGATAAGTGATTTGCCCAGGGTCCCACAGCTAGTAAGTGTCTGAAGCCAGATTTGAAATAATAAAGATGAGTCTTCCTGATTCCAAGCTCAATATTCTATCCACTCAACTACTTAGCTGCCAGGATGCTGGAAATAAAAATTTTAAAAAGTGAAAGTCTTTGATCTGAAGGAGTTTATATTCTACAATTTAACACTTTAGGAATCCAGGCCTACAGCTACCCACAATTATACATACTAAGTCACATTCCAACCTTCCACAAAATTATATAACCTTCTTTTTCTTTTTGATACAGACTGAATAACGGTATTACTGGATAAGTGAATATACATATTTTTATAGCTCTTTGGACATAATTCCAAATTGCAATACAGAATGGTTGAATCAGTTCACAACTCCAATAAAAGTACATTAATGTCTCAATTTTCCAACATCCCTTCTGTCATATTAGCCAATCTAATGAGCATGAGGTAGTATCTCAGAATTATTGTCATTTGCATTTCTCTAATCAGTACTGATTTAGAGCATTTTTTAATTTGGCTATATATAGCTTTGATTACTTCATCTGATAGTGGTCTATTCTTATCCTTCAACCATTTGTCAATTTGGGTGTGGGTCTTATTTTTATAAATTTGACACCGTTCACTGTACATTTGAGAAATGATGCTTTATAAGAGAAACTTGCTTCAAAGTTTTTGCACAGTTATGACTGCTAACTGTATTTCCTTCCATCCTATTCCCCACCCCATTTATTCTACTTTCTCTTTCCTTTCACCCTGTGCATCCCTCAAAGAATTTTGCTTCTGACTATCACTTACCCCAGCCCACTCAACCTTCCATCAGTCCTCACTCTTCTTTTATCTGCCTTTCTTCCTACTTTCCTGTAAGGTAAGATACATTTCTATACCTGAGTGTGTATGTTATTCCCTCTTTCAGCCAATTCTTATGGGAGTGAGATTCAAAAGTTTCTCCCCACCTTCCCTTCCATGATAAAGACTTTTTCAAAATGGTTTTTTTGTGAGATAATTTCAGGCAATCTACTTCTTTTTTTCCCATTCTTACAGTGTATTTCCCCCCCCCTTACTTTTATTTTTTGAGGTACAATCCCATTACATTCAATCTATACTTGTGCCATCTGTGTGTTTGTGTGTGTATACACACACACATGTATGTATATGGCTATATGTAAATATACATATGCACATGCATATATCTGTATGTGCAAATATGCGCACATACATATATGTGCATATATCTGTATGTGCATATATACATATATATACACAAATACAAATGCATGTATGTATTCATACACACATGTATAAACACACATATATACATGCATGCATATATGTACATATATGTACTGTATATATGTGTATATATGTATTGCATGTATGTATGTATGTATGGGTGTATATATACAAATATATGTGCACACATAGACATATATGCATGTATGTATAATGTATATATGCACATATACACATCTACATGCATTTACCTACATAGACACATAATATACATATATGCACACTCATATATGTACATGCATACACACATATATATTAACATGCACACACATATGAAAGTTCTTTGGAGTTAAAAGTATCATCTTCCCATGTACAAATGAAAACAATTTAAACCTACTGAATTCCTTACAGTTTCTCTTTCCTATTTATCTTTTTATACTTCTCTTGGGTCTTGTATTTGAAAGTCAAATTTTCTAGTCATCTCTGGCCTTTTCATCAGGAATGCTTCAAGATCCCCCTATTTCACTTAACTTCTCCTCTAAGCATGTGGGTGCTATAGCACTTGGTGCAAATATGTTTGGCTCTCAGGTAGACCAATAATTCTTAAATTATCTCTCCAGGACCTATTTTCGAGGCCGGTTGTTTTTTTTTCCCTATAAACTATTTCACATTTTCTTCTATTTTTCATTATTTTTATTTTGTTTGACTGATTCTGGATTTCTCATAGAGTAATTAGCTTCCACTTGCCCAATTTTAATTTTTAATGAATTGTTTTGTTCAGATAGCTTTTGTACCTCCTTTTCCATTTGGCCAATTCTACTTTTGAAGGAGTTCTTCTCTTCAATCAAGTTTTGTCTTTTTTCCAGCTATGGACTCTCTCTTGTATACTTCTCATTTATTTTCCCCATTTTTCTTCTACCCCTCTTATTTGATTTTTAAAATCCTTCTTGAACTCTTCCAAGAAGGCTTTTTGGGTTTGAGACCAATTCATATTCCCCATTTGAGGTTTCAGATGTAGAAATATTGACTAGTATTGTCCTCTTCTAAGGTTATGTTTTGACCTTGCTCTCCCCATAGAAAAGTCTATGCTCAGTGTGTATTTTTGAATTTTACTTATCATGTTTGCTTATTCCCTGGCTTTTAATGTTGAACTCCACTTTGGGGGTAGGGGGAAGCTATCTCAAGCTTCTTCTGCTGGGATCCAGGAGCATAGAAAGAAGCTTTTTGTGCTAGACTCTTAGGTGTTGGCAGCTGGAGGCTGTAGGTGTCTGGCAGCTTACCAGGTGCTAAGTAGGGTCCTAGTGGTGGTGTTTGACATGTGCTGAAGCCAGGTGGGGTTTTTCTATGTTTTCCTGGGACTACACAGAATCACTTGGATGTCTGGCACTGGATGACACCTGTCTGCCCAGGGCTGCACCAGAGCAAGGGAAGTTCCACCTACTGGAAGATACCTTCCCTTCCTGGGCTGTGCTGAATCATGTGAATGTCCAGAGCTGGAGATTCCTATCTTCCTGGTGCTGTGCCATTGCATGTGGTGGTTCTGTGAAATGGAGTCTTCTGGTTTCCCTGGCTATGCTAAGTCACTTGGGGGTTCTTGGTGTTGGTATTTGCCTTCTCCACTACAATGGGCCTCAGAATCACCTGCTGGTTTGCTGAAGTTGGGCTTGTTGCTCACTTACTGAGACACTTCTGTCCTGAAATGTGCATCCCTTTTTATTCAACTGAGACAGACCTTTCTTGCAGATTCCCTCAAGTTTCCTGTGCTAAAAGACTGCTTCACCCCATCTTTCTGCTGGCTCCTCTGTTCTAAGATTTTTCCTGGGGCACTATTTTCTGGTTTTTTTTATAGGTCAATAAGGGAGAATGAGAGCCATTTACTGCTTACTCTGTCATCTTTGGCTCCCTAAAGTCTTTGTACTCCCTTTTCTATTTGGCCAATTCTACCTTTTACAGAGTTCTTTTTAGTGGATTTTTGTGCTTCTTTTATCATTTGGCCTATTCTGTTGTGTTTTTTAAGATGTTATTTTCTTCGGTATTTTCTGTATGTATATGCCTTCTTCACAAAGGAGTGTAACAGTAATGCTACTTTGCCACTACTGTGGCTGTATAAGGCCAATAATACCAGCACATAGGAGGGCTGCTAACACAGGTTCTTTCATCTGCTTTTGTAAAGAAAGAAACTTTAAGGGGTTTACAATCTCGCTTTAATTAAACATACATATATCACTCACCAAGTTCAGGGAAAAAAATCAGCACCCTGTACTTCAGAGCAAATACAACCAGAAATTATAAATAGAGAAGATATAAACAGAGCAAATAGCACTAATCAAGAGACAGAGTCTAGCTGTCTGACCAAAGCTATGCATACATAATTATCAGAGAGAGAAGCACCAACATCTGGGTTTTCAAAGCTGGAGGGGGCTCCTTAATGGCTACCCAGAGTCTCCACATAGCGAGCCCTGAAACAAAACCTCTCCTCCTGCAGTTTGGAGATTTCTCAATTCCCAATTCTTGATTCTGAGTTCAATGACTATCCTCTGGGTATATATACCCTTTTTCAGTGCATGAAGGCTTCACACTTCTTGAGAGCTTCACATCTCTCATGACCTAATTAGTAAAAGGGTGTGGGCTTTCCTACAAACAAAGGCAAGACTCATTGAAAGGTACTTGATTGCCTTAGTGCTGAGAAGCACTCCAAAAGGAAAAAGAAACCAATAAAAAGTCCCACTTTGATTGCCCTTGAAAGTAGTTGACTCTTTTTCCATGAATTTTTTCCATCACTCTCATTTCTTTTCCCAATTTTTCCTCTACCTCTCTTATTTGATTTTTGAAATCCTTTTTGAGCTCTTCCACTAGTTGAGACCAACTCACCTTTATCCTTGGAGCTTTGGATTCAGTGGTTTTGACTTTCTGAGTTTGTGTTTTGATCTTCCTTGCAACCACAGTAACTTTCTATGATCAGGATCTTTTTTGTTGTTTTGTCATTGTCCCAGTTTCTTTCTTGACTTTCAACTTTATATTAAATTTGGCTCTGCTTCTGGGGTGGATGGGGCACTGTCCCAAACCAAATTTTTGTTTTGTTTTGTTTTTGTGCGACTGGTTCTGGGGGTCTGTAAGTTTTCTGTTAATCCAAGGGGGTGTGATCTAAGGAGAGGTGTGTTTACTACTCTCCCAGCCTATGTTCTAGTCTGTGAACAGCCACCAATATTTTCCACCATATAACTGTGGCCAGGATTCCTACTCCCCTAAAACCACAATTTCTTATGTGCTAGTGCTCCTCTTTACCCTGAGGCTGTGAGCCAGGATTGAGACTCAGATCTGTGTACTGGCAGTGAAACAGAGTTCTACACCCTGTGCCAGGAAATGGACCCCTGTATTCTCCTTCTGATTAGTAGTCTGGCCTCCTTACTGTCTGTGGTCTGAGAGGCTTAGAAGCAATTGCTGCCACTGCTTATTCGGTCACCTCAAAGCCTGCTGCTCCTGGTTCTCTAGGGTAAGGCCTGATGGCATAGCCTGCACTTCACTCTTACCTCTGTGCAATAAATTTTCCCTGTCAACCTCCAAGGTTTATTGGGATGGTAAATTGATTTACTTTATCCTTTTGCTTTTTCTGTCGCTCCAAAATTTGTTTTGAGGTACTCTTTTGAAGTTGTTTGGAGGGGAATTTGGGAGAACTCAGGTAAGTCTCTGTCTTTTCTCCATTATCTTTGCCTCCATAATATCTTGATTGGAGATCTTATCAGTTCCAATGTGCTCAATTATTATCTCTGTGGATGAATACCAGATGTTTATATCCAGCCCTAATTTCTCTCCTGTATTCTAATCTTGCATTGTAAATTAATTTCAGAATGTCTCAAGTTGGATGTCCCATAGCCATCTCAAACACAAGCCTAAATTTTCCAGACACTTGGGTAGACATTGGTGATATGAATATAAAGAATGAAACAACTTCCCCCCAAAAGCTTACATTTTAATGGGAAATACAGTACTGAAATATAAAAATTAAATACAGAATAAATAGAAGAAATAATTAAAAAGTAGTTTGAGAACAAGGTAATTAAAAACAAGGTAGCTTGTCTAGGAGGGCACTAGTAGGATCAGGAAAGGTTTCACATAGGTTGAGCTTGAGTTGCTCTTTGAAGGAAGAGAGGAATTTCACAAAGTAAAATAAAAGAGGGTTTGCATACCTGGCATTGGAGATGGCTAGTAAAACTTATACTGATTTCTTCTGGTTCTAAACTCTGGGGCCAAATGTATCAACCTAATTCTTCTTCTTTATAACAGTGCTATAAAAACTTGAAGACAATTATCCTGTCACCTTTGAATCTTTTCTTCTCCTAGAGAAAATATTAACAGTTCCTTGAACAGATCCTCATATAACATGGACTCAAGACCCTTCTCTATCCTGGATGTACTTCTCTTTAAACTTTCAAGTTTGTCCTTAAAATGTCATGCCTCAAACTGCATACAATACTACAGATAAGGCCTGGCAAGAGCAAAATCATCACCTTAATAATGGAACCTATATCTCACAATGAGTCTCAAAATAGTATTAGTTTTTTTGATTTGCCACCTTGTACTCATATTGAACTCAATGTACATTAAAATCCACGGGTTTTTTTTCAGACGAATTGCACCCTAATAATGGCTCACCGATTGTGTTCTTATGAAGTTGTTTGTTTGTTCTAAAGCATAAGACTCTATATGCATCCATATTAAAGTTCTTAACTAGATCCAGATCCATACTCAAGCCAGTCAAACTTGTTGAATCACTATTTCATCAAAAATGCTCCTTCTAGCTTAATGTCATTTACAAATCTGATGAACATGTGATATATGTCATGTCACTAATAAAAATGTTAAACAGCACAGGGCCAGGAAGGGATTCCTGTGATATTCCACTTGAGAAATCTTGTATTAACCAATTTAACCATCAATGGTTATTTTTGAAGCTAAATGTCCAATAAATTCTGAAAACATCTAATTATATTATCATTTAATCTGCCTCTCTCCTCTTCCCCAATTAAAATGGAATGAAATCCTTTATATCAACCTTGGATCAAACCTAGATGTTATGTCTAGAGTATCTCAAAAAAGAATGGAAATTTTGGTTTCTCCATTGTTTCCTAGCTGTATGTGGCCTGAGAGATAAGGGAAGCAGATTGGCAGCAAGACAATTAGACTGAGGCTTGGTAGGGTATGTCCCTTACTCTTGGGTTGTCCTTAGCACTAGAAACTTTCCCCTCATTTCTCAGTGGCAAAAGGTTCATTTAAATTTAAATAGTCTTTTGATTGATAAATGCATCAAATGTAACATAAGATTGATTAACAATATTATTTATTCATGATTTCTTCTGGTTTGAAAACCCATGTTTGTCTGTAAAAAAGAATAATTTGAATATGACATTAGATGTCTCTGACCTTTACAAGAAGTAATCAGACTCTGTGAGGGATATTATCTAAGGGAGATCCACACAGGGGACATTCAAACAAATTTCAACATTGGTTATGAAGTGTCATTAAGAAGATTATCACTTTAGAAACACTTCTCTGAGGAGTTGCTCAGAAAAATCAATTCAAATTAGCTTGTAAACAATTTTCTGAGATCATACCACTTTAGAGATCATAATTCATTTCCATTTGATTAGTTTGACTTTTTTGTAGTTTGACAAAAAAAGAAATTGGGGAAAGTATCTGAAAATGAAGTTGAGGAAGAATATACATAATGATGTAAATGAAATGACCTTTTAATGTACAACCAATATGTTAATATTTGGTTGTCTGATATATGGAATTCATATTTAAACAGTAAAAGCAATATAGAACTTTGATAATTATAATAAAATGTATACGGATTTACAAAGAGTAAACTAAACTATAAACTAAAAGAAAAATACGTGAAGCTACTTCTAGAAAGAATAAATAAGACATATTCTATTAGGGATGAAAACCATATAAATAATTTCTAAAAGTCTACATATTCCTGAATGCCTATCAATTAAGATTATACATTGGAACTAGAATTAGAAAGATAATCATAATAATCAATATTTATATAATGCTTTAAGGTTTGCAAAGTACTGTGTGTGTGTGTGTGTGTGTGTGTGTGTGTTGTACTATGTATACTATACAATCCTCTAAGACAAGTACTGTTATTATTCCAATTTTACAGATGAGAATACTGAGGCAGAGGTTAAATGATTTGCCCAGGGCCGCACAGCTATTGAATGACTAAGAGTGGATTTGAATTCAAATCCCTTAGAATCCGGGTCCATTGCCCTATCCACTGCATCATTTTAAAGGTGACTTTAGATGTAAGATAAATTAAACAATTCATACATTACATTAGTCATTTGTAAGGGTAAGAATCTAGTGATTACCTCCACCCCTTTTAAAAGTAATAATCTGAGTTTTCTGTTCCAAGATGTCTGCAGGGACTGTGGCCACACTCAACTTCTTCCTTCATTATTATAGCTCTGTATTACTTTCTCTTTCTCTTTCCTGTCAGTTGCCTCTGTGCTAATGATTCTTTCAATCTCACCTTTTGAGGTACCCACCACTCCTTTCAGATGTCATGTACATGAAATCTCTTAGATTCGGAACTAGCTCTTCACTTTATATTCTTAATTTTTTTCTCTCCTTGGGGAGAAAGGTAGTAGCTAATTCAATTGTAACAAGCCTCCTGTTTAACCTAATTGAAATGCTTTTGTTTCAAGGAGATGGCTAGGCCTTGTTCACACCTAGTTCTACTTGATAAATTAAAGTAAGAAAATGTTCTTTATAACAAGGGGATTTTAAACTACTTAAAGCATCAGAGGAAGATCTGCCCATATTGATATCATGCTTAAAATGAGACATTTATTGTAAGAATGTTATATATCCATCATTCAAAAAGTCTGAGCACTATGAATGCTACAAAATAGATAAGAATCTTAACATCTACTTGATAGGGACAGAGAAGACAATATTTACTATGCTAGTGGGTCAACTACTGATAAATACTACCATTTTTAATTGATATGGTTTGTGTTAGAGAGTCTTTACACTTAAATTTTGTTTGTTTGTTTCAAGACCTAGCCAAAATTTTGCAGTTTTCAGTTACTGAAGCTGGAATTACAAATTCATTGTCATTATATTTTTTCTAGCTGAGTCAGTCAAGAAGTAAGTCAAAACACTTATTAAGGGCCAACTATGTACCAGGCACTGTGTTAGGTTCCGAAGCTGAGGCTGGTTAGAAATACTACATAAAGTTTCCATATGTAATCCTAGGAATGAGATATAGGTGCTTTCCTTTGGCTGGTAAGGTAGCAATTCATCTATGCTTGGGGTTTGTCTGAAGTTATATGTTTCTAAAGATCATCCTCTTAAACAACTCTAGGCAGTGTGGTTATTGACAGCCATCCAGAAGGACAGAATAAATACTAACTCATAGTTAGAGTAGCCTCAACAAATACTATTTTTTTGTTCTGTTACACATACTGCCAACTCCCTCTTCTATGTAGTATCAGGCTGATCTGACTCCTGAAACACATTTGGTTTATTTAAATGTTTTATGCTTGCAGTGTTTGGCACTTAAAGAAGAATTATTTCAAATAACAATGTTTGCACTTTACCCTTATATATTTATCATATAATTTCTTAACTCTAGCCCCAAAGACTGAGAAAATCCTTCTCACTTTGACTCAAAGAAAAGTGTAACTTCTCCAGTATCTATATGTAGGACATAATTTAAACAAATTTGCATAAAATCATCCATATTTACGATACTAGTCCAATCTTCCTGTTGAGTCAGTCCTAAAAAGACCATTTTCTTCTGATTGATATGTTAGTCTATGTAATATTCTTGAAATGGTTCAAAGCTGCAAGACTCATTCATGCCTGTGCCCGTATTTTCCCCTTATTAATCCTAAAGTCATTGTACTTCAGCTGTAGCTAGGATTAACCACCGTGAATTCTAGAATTATCACCACATTGAAAGGGAGTACAAGGTTCGTCAAACAGGTATAAAGAATGGAAACCTTTTGATAGAAAAAATGGAAATCTCCAAACTTATTGGGGGAGAGTACTTGGACAATAGGCAGGGAGCCCATTATTCAGTCCATACTCAAATCCTTTCTAGCTTGGTAGAACTGTAAAATATTGAAGTTGGCAAAACCTTCAAGACCCACGCCCAATTCCAAACCATGATGTGATGGCAGGAAAGAATTTTTAGAAAGTTCATTAAATATTTATTGAGTGCTCTCATGGACTTAAATGATTGACAATATTGTACTTAGATTATTGATGATCAATCATTGGTATATCTTTAAAAAAAAGGTGCAGTGTGTAATTGAAAATTTGACCTTTCTCTGACCACAAATTTTCTATTTCCTGCTGTACATGTCCATTCAGAGAAGGAGGCAAAGGGCTGGCCTGGGCCAATTTCCCTCTGTATCAGCACAAGGCAACTTCTTTTGCCAGCCTGATTTCTCAACTTTCATGTGTAGTATTTCCAATGCAAGGGGAAGAAACCTCATTTGGCTTCAGGCCTTCTATCTCCTCCTGTGCCTGTCACTTGAGGGAAAAGGAAAAGAAAAAATCAGTGGAGAATGGAAATTTTTTCTCCTCCTACATTATTTCCTTCCTCATTCCCAGGCTTCAGAGGAAAGAGGACTAGTGAAATGGGGCCAACCACAAGCTGACCCTTTAACCATATGCCTTCCATCTCCAACTGTACTTGTCTCTGGTCTTTCTTGGGAAGAGGAGTGAAGATTTTCATTCAATGATGAACATTCTCACAGCCCTTCCACTGACTGAGAGTCTTCTGTTTCCTACTTCAAATGTCCCTGATGGATGGAGGCAAGGGGCAAGGCTGATTAATTTTCATCTGTGCCAGCCCAAGGCAATTTCCACTTCCTGCCACCAGCCTCATCTCACAACAGAGATGTGGATAAGCTCCTATCCAGTACAGAGGGTCAACATTCTGATCTCAGGTCATTTCCTGCTGCACATATCTGTTCTTGAAGAGGAAGAGGAACATCTATGAGGAGTGGGACTTCCTTCTCCTGCTGTAGAGGATCAAATTTCATCTCCTGTTGCACTACTTCTTAATCTCTAGCCTTTGGAAAAAAAGAAGAGTAATGAAACAGGACCTTTCATCTGAGCATCTGACCTTGTGTCTTCCATATCTTGCTACTTCTATTTCTAGGCCAATCTCCAACTTCCTTTGGGAAGAAGACTGGCATCTTCCACTCAGTGATCAATAGTCTCATTATTGATCAATTCCCCTGACTCTTCAATTCTCTCCCAGCCATCTCCCAAGCACTAGTCACTCTGTTTCAGGTCTACCTGATGCATGGACTATTGCAATAGGGGCTGCTAGGTGGCACAGCAGATAGAGTACAAGGCCTGAAGTCTGGAATATTCATCTTTCTGAGTTCAAATCTGGCCTCAGACACTTACTAGCTATATGACCCAGGGTAAGTCACTTTACCCTGTTTGCCTCAGTTCCTTATCTATGAAATGAGCTGCAGAAGGAAATGAAAAACTGCTTTAGTATCTCTTCCAAGAAAACTGCAAATGGGGTCACAAGGAATCAGCCATGACTGAACAACAACAATTTCAATAACCCACAACTGGTCTGCCTGCCCCAATTCTCTCCTCTTTCTAAGTCATCCTCCATTCAGTCACTAAAGTGATTTTTCTAAAGTATGGGTTTGAGATTTGTGTCTTCAGTTGTCACACCTCTCATCAGTTCTCTCTATCCTCTCTAGAATGAAATACAACATCCTCTGACATTTAAAGCCCTTCATAACCTAGCCCCCTCCTACCTTTAGAGACTTCATACACTTCAATTCCCATCACATATTCTTTGATCTAGTGACACCGGCCTCCTTGCTGTTCCATAAACAAAACACTCTGCTCTGGGTATTTTCTTTGGCTGTCTGCCTTGCCTAAAATACCCTCCTCATCTTAGTGTACTGGCTTCTCTGGCTTCCTTTAAGTCCTAACTAAAACCACATCTCATCCAGAAAAAAACTTCCCTAGCCCCTCTTCTTGCTAGTGCCTCCCCTGTCTCAGTTATTTACTATTTATCCTCTATATAAATTCTTCATATATATTTGCTTACTTGTTCTCTTCCCCATTAGACTGGATTTCTTGAGGTCAGGGTCTACCTATCTTGCCTCTTTTTGTATCCCCAGCATTTGACATAGTGCCTAGAACAGAGTAGGCAGTTAATAAATGTTTTATTTACTGACTGATTGATAATGCCATGCAGACATAACCTCAAAATCTAATTTATCCTCATTTTTTTGTCTAAAGTGTGACTAGTAAAATGAACATATTTTTACAGCCATAGGATTTCTATCAGCTCTGTTACTCTTAGTAGTTCCTGGATTAATATAGCAATGTCAGGATGACCTAATCAGATTGAGAAGTGAATCTGACAGATGACATTCAAAGGTTGACTGGCATCCTGCCACTCTCTTCAACAAGATACAAGAGTATCTTTCTATTTATTCCTTATCTGTGATGGTTTTCTGGCAACAAGGTCTTTATCAATATTTGCAAAACGTCCTGCATTCACTAAATTGGTCTACTTTTTTGCGTGCACTAAGGACCCAATGATTCAGTTTATTCTTGTGTTCCTGTCTTAATCAGTTCTACATTTTTGTTGTTGAAGATATACTTTTCATGTAGTTTAGTTCCTTTCTAGGAGCAAAAATGCAAATTATAAAGTGTTACCCCCCATGCATTTTACAGAAATCATGCTACACATTTCATCCCTGAAGTTGAGGAAATTCCATGTTTTGCTTTTCTTTTTTCTTGGGAGGCACAATGCTGATTATTGTCGTTGATTCTAAAAGCTTTTTTTCTAGTTCATCTAATTCTATATGTGCACAGTATGCAACAATATTTAATTGTAAGTTTTGACACTTCAAAATTTAAGAACTCAGATGATCCTGTAAACAGGGTTATGTAGGCAAATGACTCAAATAATGTATACACGACACACTTTAAAGTTTGATCTGCATTATCAACATTTTCTCCATAATTTTTTTAAGTCTGACAATCAACAAAACAACAAATCAAGGCCTAAATAGTAGTATTTGCCTATATCTGAGGTATAAATTCTCACACTGAAAATTTAACAATTGGCTCTCACAAGCCAGTAGGAGCTAGTTGCAGGATGCCCATGCCTGTATACCAAATGAAGACATCTGTGCCATGAGGTGATATTTATTTATCAACATCTGGCACTTTGGCTTTGTAAGTTATGAAAAACAGGATGGATATAAAATTATAATCTCTCTTCTGATAAAGAAGGAAGGAATATAAAGTATTTAAGAGTAGATAGCTATCTGATATTCAAGTCTCAATCAGATTTTCATAATTAAAGTATATTATGTTAATATTTAGTATGAGTTTTTTAAAATGTCACAGCATGGTCAAGAATAAAAGTACTGAAAATCTTTATTCTTTCACCTAACCTTCATTTTTCATGGTATCATATTCGGAAACAGTGGGGCAAAAAAGTTTAAAAGAAGGAAAAATCTTGACCTTCTTTAAACCAGGGTGATAGGACCCAAGCCTCAGAAACAAAAGCAATTTCTGTCTCCTCTCTCCTTTTTCAGTAAGTACAAGATAGACAAGAAGTTGTAACACCCACATATGACAAAGGAATTATATTATCGTAAGAATTACGATGTTCCTTAGGATCATAGAATCTTACAGTTAGAAAGAATATTCATAATTATTGCTGAAGAAAATAAAATAACACTAGCACCTCTTTGTTCCTGCCTATTCAGTTTCCATTTTTGATGGGAGCAATATTTCTTAGGGCCACGCTATGTAGGCTGGGTGAGCTTTGCCTCAGGCTCTATGTCACACAGCTTGTTAGATTTTTTTTCCTTAAGAGATAGTAAACTTTCTATGATTGGCTCATAGAGTTGACATGACTTGCTACTGACCTAAGTACCAAAGGCAATCCAACTCCCACTTTAAGGTTTCTGTGAACTGACATAGCATGAACAGCACTGGAAAGCTGTGCTAAGATGAATCAAAATGACGGCATCAATGTCTACACTTAGTCAATACCCTTCTCATTCTTGACTATGTAAACATTATTTTATTAACTATTGTGAATGACCCATGAGTGTCTTATTTCTTTCCAATATTATATACCTAAACTACCAAGTGATTAGTCTAAATCAGTCCTAGCCCACATTGACGTATCATCAACCATTTCACCCTTCCAGAGTAGATTCCATCAGTATGCTTATGCTGGGACAAAAACAAAACCAAAAATGTTAAAAAACTACAACCTAAGGAGGGAAAAAGTATACAGTTATTATAGCCTGAGAGCTGTTATTGCAAATAGGAATCATCTCCAGATAAGATACAACTCTCAGAAGCCACAGGCCGTGCAGGCCTCCAGTGCTTGAATCCTGAGACTGACATTTTTTACTTGGGTGTACTCAGGGAAGTAACTTAAAATCTCCAAGTTTCTTGTTCCTTATCTGTTAACACATGAGATATCTACTTTGCAAGGATGTTGTGAGGAGAACATTTTCTAAACTTTAAAATACTAATTAAAGTTGGATAATCTGCATGATTCCCTACTGGAGGAAAACTGCAGGACCGTGTCTAGTAATTATTATAAACTGGTTGAGGAAACCTACATACTATTGTTTCCTTGAGGTCAAAGGAATGGAGACTATTTTGCATTAATTGCCATTTGATGGTTGTATTTTTAAAGTTACAGCCAAATGATATTTTAGTAATTTACCACATGCTTCTAGGTCACTTGAGATGCTACTCACATGTTTTATTTCTTACACTATATCATTTGTTCATCACAGTACTCATGTGAGGTAGGAATCACAGGCTTGGTTGTGACATTTTTACAAATGGGGCAAAGAAAAAAAATTAAGTCATTTGCCCAGGGTCATATGGATCAAAACTGAAAAGCCTGAAATTATAACCCAGGTCTTTAGACTACAATTCTGTTACTTATTTAACTAAATGAAAGAAGTCTTCTTTTTCTTTAAATATAGGCAGTCAAGTCCTCATAGGAAATGTTATATACAAGCTAGTTGAGAATCATTTAATATTGATAAAGCACCTGCCTCATGATGTGCTAGACTCTTGGAGAATCAAAGAACAGCTGTACATACAAGGTTTTATTAATGATGTAGCTTCATTAATTATAAGCTTTGGAGGGGTGCTATTGTACAGGGACCAGATTGTAAGAGAAACTGGAAGTTTGCAACAGGATTATTCTAATTGGTCTTTTAAAAATTACTAAAGATTAAATCCCAATCCATTCATATTTGCATTATATATGTAATTTATGACTAATTATCTAGATATAAATATATTCAAACACTAACAAATATTCATGTTTATATGGAAATGTTAGCTATTGTTATATACAGAAACCAACATATATTCCTATGCATTTTGTCAAGAGCTACAATTGATTTTGCAGAACCTACTACCAAATCTCTGTGAATGTATTTGTAATATATGTGGATACATATCCATGAACATATATATGTAATATGTGTAAGTATAGATATATTAAATATGTATATATATGTATATATGCATACTCATATAGTACCTCCATTTCTTCAACTAGGAATAAGATAATCCTTAGATATTATCTAAAATCTATTTTCACAGGAAAGTATTTGGACTAATCTTGATGCTATTCTGATATATAATTTTCCAATTAAAATTCATTCTGAAATAATATTCCCACTTTAATGTGATGGATATGTGTTGTCTCACTACCTGATTGCTACCTCTATCACTAAATTAAGCTTTAGTAAAATAATGATAGCACTTCACATCATATATGTATAATATATATATATATATGTATATATACATACACAATCATGTGTGTGTGCATGATTGTGTATGTGTATTCTGACTGAAAGGAAGAGCTGAGTTTAAATCCTAATTCATACACATTAACTATATGACCTTAGTCAAATTACTCAATTTCACTTAGCATCAAATTCCCCTTCAGTAAAATGAAGAAAATAATGGCACCTACCTCATGGGGTAGTTGTGAGCATCAAATGAATTTTAATATGTGTGTGCATATGTACATATATATGCATGTATACATATATTTGTGTATGTATGCATGTATTTGTGTATGCATACAATGCATATATATCAGAATATGTAAAATGTACTGAGACACAAAGTACAAGATAATATGCTCCTTATTGTTTATTGACTATAAAAAATTTCATTAAAAAATTACAGTAAATTTTTAAGCACCCTTCTGCCTAAAGGTATCTTCCATGTTAAAGTGATACAAGACCTATTAAATGGGGATGTATAACTTTGCTCCTTTATCAATATCAAATGAAATATAAAATATTAGATATATTTGGTGATAGTTCTGCCACATTCATGGAAAATGACCCATGCAGAATCCAAATGGCAGAGGGATGCCCTATAAATGTTGCGACACTCCACTTGCTTCCATTTAAAACTAACAATATGATGATTATATCAAGCCTAAAAAATTTGCAGAACTTCTAAAATTAAATTCTTAGGCACTTAAAAGAGAGTTCTGTTGAAATATTTACTGAGGGATTAGGGTGGAAGGGAGAGATAGAGAACAAAAAGAAATGAACGAAGGAGTTCAATGATCTATACTTTCCTTTTATACTATGTAATAAATGAAAAAAAAAACAATTTTGTGAGAAAGATTTGGTTCTTTTTAAAAATTTATTTATTATTTTATTTGGCCCCAGTTACATGTAAAAACAGTTTTTAACATTTGTTTTTAAAACTTCGAATTCCAAAATTTCTTCCTTCCTCCCTCCCCACCTCACCCCCTCATTGAGAAGGCAAGCAATTTGATATAGGTTATACACAAGTAGTCATGCAAAACATTTTCATAATAGTCATGTTGTGAAAGGAAACATAGAACCCTACCCCAAAAAAAATCTCAAGAAAAATAAAGTTAAAAAAGTATGCTTCAGTCTGTGTTCAGACATTAGTTCTTTCTCTGGGGATGGATAGTATTTTTCATCGTATGTCCTTCTGAGTTATCCTGAATCACTGTATTGCTGAGAATAGTTAAGTCATTCACAACTGATCATCTTACAATATTGCTATTATTTTGTACAAAATACATTTGACTTTGCATCATATCATGTAAGTCTTTCTAGGTTTTGGTTTTTTTTTTATTTTCTGAGAGCATCCTCCTTATCATTTCTCATAGCATGCCTCTATTCCATCAAAATCACATACCACAATTTCTTCAGCCATTCCTCAATTGACAGGCATATCCTCAATATCTAGTTCTTTGCTACCAGAAAAGAGATATAAATATTTTGGCACATACACATCCTTTTCCTTTTTTTTGATTTTATGTCTTTTAGGATACAGACCTAGCAGTGGTATTGCTAGGTCAAAGGGCATGCATGGCTTTATAGCCCTTTGGGCATAGTTCCAAATTGCTCTATAGAATAGTTGAATGAGTTCACAACTCCTCCAACAGTGCATTAATGTCTCACTTTTCCCACATCCCCTCCAATACTTGTCATTTTCCTTTTCTGTCCTATTAGACAATCTTATAGGTATGAGGCAGTACTTCAGAATTGTTTTAATTTGAGTTTCTCCAACCAATGGTGAGCTAGGGCATTTTTTCATATGGTCATAGACAGCTTTGATTGCTTCATCTGAGAACTGTTCATACCATTTGATCGTTTATCAGTAGAGGAATGGCTCTAATTTTTTTTTTATAAATTTGACTCAGTTGTCTATATGTTTGAGAATAAACCTTTATCAAAGAAACTTGCTTCAATTTTTTTTCAGTTACTATTGCTAACTGTATTTCCTTCCATCCTTTTCCTCCATTCCCCCATTTATTTTATGCTCTGTCTCCTCTCACCCTGTCCTTCCTCAAAAGTGTTTTGCTTCTGAATATCCCCCCATCTGCCCTCCTTTCTATCACCCTCACTTTTTAAAACTCCTTCTCCTCCTACTTTCTTGTAGGGTAACATTGATTTCTATACCCTCTTGAGTGCATATGTTATTTTTTTCTTTAAGCCAGTTTGGATGAGAGAAAAGTTCACTTACTCCCCCCACCATCACCTCCATCTTCCCACTTGACTCTTTTATGTCAGATAACTTATCCCATTCTACTTCTCTCTTTCCCTTTCATCCAGTACATTCCTCTCTTACCATTTAATTTTAATGTCTTATATGTCCTTTTTTAGATATCCTTTCATATTCAACTCATACCTGCACTCTGGGTGTGTGTATGTATAATATGTATATGTCATATATACATATTATACATACACACATATGTATTTATACATATCTGTGTGTAGATATCTACTTATACATATATATCTATGGAGAAAAAGAGAGGATATATCTATATCTAGATCTAGATGATCTAGATCTAGATAGATACTCCTAATTGCCCTAATAATGAGAAAGTTCTTATAAGTTACAGGAATCATCTTTGCATATAAGAATGTGAACAGTTTAAATTTATTAGGCCCCTTATGAATTCACTTTCCTGTTTATCTTTTTATGTGTCTCTTGATTCTTGTATTTGAAAGACAAATTTTCTATTCAGCTCAGGTCTTTTCATTAAGAATGCTTGAAAGTCCTCTATTTCATTGAATATTCATTTTTCCCCTGAAGGATTATACTCAGCTTTGCTGTGTAAGTGATTCTTGGTTTTAATTTCAATCCTTTGCCCTCCAGAATATCATATTCCAAGCCCCCCAATCCTTTAATGTAGAAGCTGCTAGATCTTGTGCTATACTGGTGATATATTTGGTTCTAAAGATATGTGGGTTAATAAATATGCTATGGCTGGCACATTTTAAGTGTGAAATAACCTTGATTTCTATTTTGCTCTAAGTTAGCCTAATATGCCATGGTAATAATATTTTTCCATATTCCTAGGTCCACTGAAAATTCATTATGAAGTCTCATAAAATTAAGCATCTTATACTCAATCCACATATGACTTAGAGCCAAACCAGCTTTGGAAATGTAATATTAAATAATCAGATCTTCCTCTTTCATAGGGAGAGGGGTTGGGGAAAGGTCATACTGCTTTTATTTTGGTTTTGATTGTTTTTTTTGTTTTTAACTTGGAAGCTTATTTTAAAAAAAAAAAATTTCCCTTCACATTTGCTAGAGTAAATGTCTCCAGAATTAGGGGATCTTGATTCCCATACTACAATTCTTCACCTGAATCAACTTGTAAATTAATAAACCTCCAGGAATACAAAGAGTATGCTATTTGTGACAGAATTTGTAAAAGGATATAAATAGTTTGGTATAACGATATGAATGCCGGATGGTGTCATAAGTCCAAAATTCAAGTAATGACTCTGACACTTGCTGTTTTGGAAAATCTCATATATTCTCCAATCTTTAGTTTCTTTATCAACAAATTTAATTACTCAAAACAGAAAAGAGAAAATGTTGATACAACAGAGAGGAAAATTCAAATAAACATTATGTGAAGTCTGATTAACAGTGATAGTAGAGAAGTAAAAAGAAAAGATGAGACAAAGTTGGAATATTTCCACTTCAGACCCTCTTGCAGATAACAGCTTAGGGATTCAGTATATATTTACATTTTGATGTTGTCAGGAATTTGCTAACTGCAGATAAAATATACCTGGGTGAGGCATCGACCAGGAAAGGCCTCTTCAAAAGGTAGGATTTGATCTGAATTGTGAAGGAAGACAGGTGAGCCAGAGGGCAGAGGAGACTCATTCCCTAGGGAAAAGGAAGCATTCCTGAAAAAATGTGAAAAAAGTGCTTCAAAAGGTAAATATAATTCTGGAACTTTATGATTTGGCAAATTATATGTATATGTATACACCACACACATATGTGAATGTGTATGTATATACATGTATATGTATACATACGTACACACGTATGTATATACATATATACATATATATGCTCTGGCATTGTTACAAGGAAGTAATTATGTATATTTATAGCACTTTGTGGCTCTAAGTTACTTGCTTCTGACATGTAATGGCTCTGTTACCAGAGCAAATTACTTAACTCTGAGAAAAAGCTTTAGGCAACTCTGTAAAATTGTAAGTTACAGAGAAAGTGCTTACCTTCCTTGGTAGAGAGAGTTTCCTCATCTGGGAATTCTCTATTTCAATGAAATCATAGTTCTAGTCCCCGTCTCTCTACTTCCACATTATTATTGTTTGTGTTTAACATGTGCATATATACATGTATATATGCCAACAGGATTTGTAAAAAGAGAGTGACCCTAGTATTAAAATTACTAGAAGTGTTATATCCTGAGAAACACACAGAAAGGAAGAAACACACAAATAACTCAAAAAACCCTTTTTCTTAGGAGACAGTATATGGACAGAAAGCAGAAGGCACTACCTTCTGAAAGAGGCCTTTCCTGGTCCATGCCTTACCCACATATATTCTATCTTCAGTTAGCAAATTCCTGACAACGTAAAAATGTAAATATATACTAAAGCCCTAAGCTGTTATTTGCAAGAAGGTCTTGAGTAGAAATGTTCCATTTTGTCTCACCTTTTTATCTCTACTATCGCTGTTAATCACATTTCACATAATGTATGGATAGTATATGGGCAAGTGTTTTTTCTACTCACAGACTGTATAGAATCTGACTTTGGATTCCATTACAGAGGTGGTTGGCAAATGAGAGCCCATTCTTTCAAGCATGAGGAGTGTGTTTTGCCTGATGCCAGCCCACATCTGGAATGTCTTGAGTTTCCTCCTGGAAATGCAGGGTTGTACATAATAGAAGGTCCCTACCCTAGATTCAGAGCATTTACAGATATTCTGTGACTGCCTCCTATTGGCTTACTGCATGGGGAAATCAATATGGAAAATGGAACAGACTAAGCTATGATTTTGTTTGATTTAAAATTTTTAAAGGGCTCCAAAAGGTCTCGGAACTTGGGCCTATATCAGAGTTTGCTGAAAGCTGAGCCTGCTGATTCAACCCAGACTGGAAGACTGATCTTTTTGTCCTAGTCCAACAATAGAACGACCAGATATCTGGGCTGCCATATCCTGAAAGCAAGTAATCAAATCCTAAAATCTCCATCACATTCAGAAGTGCACTTGGTGGAGAAAAAGTTTGAGCATCTACTTTTAAGTTAAAACCATTCTTTCCAGGGACCAACCCACTAGAGAAGAGAGGGTGGTCTGATTTAGGTTTGTACCTTTGTTTTGGTGATATATTTTCACAAATGTCACTACTTTGTAAAAGCAAGTTGCTTATAATTTGTCATCAGTGATATCGAGGAGATATTGAAAATATAGATGATCCTGGGACAGCAGTCACTGAGGATTGATCTGATATTCTGGGACTAGCATTAGAATAAGGGCTTTAGCCATATCTTTAGAAGGAACTGCTGCCCCTTAGGGCTACACCCAGAAATATTAGCCTTGCTTTGGGAAACAAACCTGTCTATCCTAGGGTGGGGTGGAAGAGGTAGATTGAGAGTTTCACTACACAAGAAACAGCAAGTACCAAAATTTCATTCCATATAACATGATTTTCTATACTAAACACATGATACTGTTAGTTATTAGAAGACAATGGCCAGAAAACATTATGCTTTATCTTTTGAATATGAGGCAAATTCAAAGCTTGAGAATGACCATCTATTACTCTGCCCTAAAGTAGTCACATATTTTTAAGTAAGAACTGTTTTGTAACATGATCAAGGTTCTCCTGAAAAGTGTTAGAATTTTTGATGACGCTCTCTAAAAGAAGGAAAGCTGCTTCATGAGCCAGTGGGTTGTATGTTTTTAGTTTTGTAAATAGCTAATTTAAAAAAATTAGATAAAATCCAGTTTGTATATGTACCATGCTATTTTTAAATGCACATTTGATACAAGGTCAAGTTTATCACGTACTGATGCTTTCATCTTCCTGGATTGTTGCTAAGATCACCTAGATTAGAGTTCATCTAATCTCACCATGTTCAAAAGCAGTGTTCTATCAAGGGTGGGTATGAAACTAAATACCATTTTGGGCTTAATACAGAGCTATGAAAAATCTAATGATTAGATCAATTTAATGACCTCTTAAATTTAGTGAGATTATAATTGTAGTTATAATGTAATTAAAAGACAAATTCTATTATGTAAGATAAATTATTCTGCTCAAAGGCCAGTTTAAGATATTCTCATGAATATAATAAACTACACATCCACTGGTAATATAGTTAACCTTTAAAGGATGTCACCTTTGTCCCATACAAATATGACTTAAAAGATATTTATTTCCCAGGGGAAAACAAATCACTATCCACCAAATATGCTATAGGTTTTTTCTTGTCAAAGGGCTGAGCTGAGGCTTTGCATAGAAATAAAGAATTAAAGAGAAGCTTAGATACTGCTGAGATCAAACAGTATTCACTGACTTGACTATGAATTAAAGATTTAAAAAAATAAAAATTTATTTGTAAATTTTAACCCTATTTTAATTTATCAATCAAGACAGAAACAAAATCCTTTGCACTGGCCATAGCCTCAGGAGTTGGTAAATAGAAACAGGATTCACTAACTTTTTTGTAAGGGTGGGGAGGGGATGCTCAATAGAATACATTAATCAAATTACCCCACTTCACATAAAGTAACTGATTAAATAACAGGCCCTTTAACCTTAACCAGGTAGAAACAAGTCTCAATGAATCAAATCAAAGTAAGCCATTCTAGCTAATTCTGAAAAACCTTTGATTAATTCATATATCTAATGAACTATTTTGAGTATTAGAAGTTAGGTGGAACAGGAGGAATGGCTGAAGGAACTTTCACTCCCTAGGGTTCATCTTAAAATATCAAGCAGTTAGGGCCCAAGAGAGATTTGCAGTGAAGTGAGCTTCTGACAGAAGAAGGGAGAGAACTGTCTCTAAGGAAGTTCCCCTCTGGGAAAGAGTGGGAGAGAAAGTGAAAGAAAGTGAGAGAAAGAGCCTCAGCATTGATCTTGACCTAGGTATTCTTCCTCCCATTTGTTCTTGGCCAGAGAAGGATCTTAGTAGAGAACTTAGATGAGAACTTATCATCTTTCCATCAGCATTCTAACAACATCTGCTGAAACATCTGAGGGTAGTTACTACATCAAAAGCCAAGGACAAACTGGAGTCAGATAGTCCTACAAAGAGCTAAGCCAAAAAAATACATCCAAAAACAAAACAAAAAGAAAAAAAAAACCTACACCATTTCTAACAGGGACATGTTGAACATCTAATGAAGTGAACAAAATGACTCCCAGCAATCAAGATTTGTGAGTTACACCTGTGCCACAGATACTCACTAAGCCTGCAGTCATTCCCCCTAGACTCTGTATGTACTGGTGGGAGAATGCAACACAAACTTTTTTTAATTTTTAGGGAAGGATGTTTTGTTTTGACTACACCACTACAGTAAATATTTCTTTCTAAAAACTAATTAAATCTGAGTGCAGCTACACCTATGGGGCCTATTGCTAGCTGGCATTAGAAAGAAAACCACCAAATTCTTAAGAGCCCTGAAAGGATCTCATAGCCACAATCTGGAGAACTGACTGGTCAGTGTGGTAGTTGGCAGAGTAGCTTCAGAAAATGTGCTCTATATGTTCATCATTCTTCTTGGCTAAGGATACTGAGTGTTCAGGAGAGATTTATATAGGCATAAATGTGAAATATGAAAAAAAATGTACATTTTGTATGCCTACTTGCCACTCCCACTCAGGATCTACCAGAGAACATCTTTGATTCATTAGTATAATCTGCTTTCCCTGGGTAATAATACATAATTTCATTTTTTTCTCTTTCCTTCAATATATTTGTAAGGGTTCAATTCCTCTAAAAGTTTTTTTTCCAAGATAATCTGATGAACTAACCTGTACTAAATTTTAACATGTTTTATCATTTAGAATAACATTTTATAAAGATAATAAGAGGCCTTATGAGGTTTATTCTAAAGTAGTGATCATGAAGGTAAGTGTTTTGAATATAGTTTTAGATATTTAATTCCCAAAATATCATTACAATGTTGGGTCTACCAGAGTAGTTACATTGACCTATAATTAGGGCAGATCTTTTCCCCTTGATGAATACTACGAATAGTTCAGGTTTGGTTTTTTTGCCAATATAGCACCCATGGAGTTTTTATGAAGACATGAATGATGGAGACAGATGCATGCTGGTCAGGATCGAAATCCTTGTGTTCCTCTCTTTGAGCCTCAAGGAGTTAGTCCTGACAACATGCTGTTAGGGCCAGAATGTGACTGGCAAACCTAAGTTCTCCAATTCCTAAGTGAAGCCTTGTCCTTATAAAGAAGAGATAATGAGACCAAACCTTTATTATCACCAACCATTGTACCATAGAAAGTGGAGAGTGCAAAAGAAATGGCAGAACAAGAGGGGCCTGGGAAAGATCCTCAACAATTAGTGTTACAAATAGAGGTAAAGATGTTGATTCTTCTATTTCCCATCTCCTTTGTACTCTCCTTTCTCAGAAAGAAGCTTATATTTCCTATATTTGTTCTATGGAACAGCATGGCATTTCCTATTCCTAAATCTCTATTCTTTTTTTTTCATTTTAATTAATTAATTAAGTTTTAGTTTTCAACATTCACTTCCAGATTTTGAGCTACAAATTTTCTCCCCATCTCTCCCCTTCCCCCACACCAAGAGGGCATGCATTTTGATTACCCCTTTCCTTTCAATCTGCCCTCCTTTCTATCACCCCACCCCCGCTCTTATCCCCTTCCCTTTTATTTTCCTGTAGAGCAAGATAGATACCTATACCCCATTGCCTGTATATCTTATTTCATAGTTGCGTGTAAAAACAATTTTTAACATTCATTTTAAAACTTTGAGTTCCACATTCTCTCTCTTCCTCCCTCCCCACACACCCTCATTGAGAAGGAAAGCAATTCCGTATAGATTGTATAATCATGCAAAACACTTCCATAACAGTCATGTTGTGAAAGGCTAACTATATTTACCTCCATCCTATACTGCCCTCCATTTACTTTATTCTCTTCTTTGACCATGTCCCTCCTCAAAAATATTTGCTTCTTACTACTCCCTCCTCCCATTTGCCCTCCCTTCTATTATCCTCCCCCACCTTGTCCCCTTCCCACTTACTTTCCTGTAGGGTAAGATAAATTTCCATACCCAATTGAATGTGTATGTTATTCACTCCTTAAGCCAAATCCAATGAGAGTAAGATTCATTCATTCCCTCTCACCTCTCCTTTCTTCCCCTCCAATGTAAAAGGTCTCATGAGTTACACATATTATCTTTCAATGCAGGAATGTAAACAGTTAAACTTTAATAAGTCCCTTATAATTTCTCTTTCTTGTTTACCTTTTCATGCTTCTCTTGATTCTTGTATTTGAAAGTCAAATTTTCTACTCAACTCTGGTCTTTCCATCAAGAATGCTTGAAAGTCTTCTATTTCATTGAATGTCCATTTTTACCCCTGAAGTATCATATTCAGTTTTGCTGTGTAGGTGATTCTTGGTTGTAATCTTAGCTCCTTCGATGTCTGGAATATCACATTCCAAGCCCTTTGAGCACTTAATGTAGAAGTTGCTAAATCTTGTGTTATCCTGATTGTCTTTCCACAATACTTGAATTGTTTCTTTCTGGAAGTTTGCAATATTTTCTCCTTGACTTAGGAAATCTGGAATTTGGCTACAACATTCCTGAGTTTTCCTTTTGGGATCTCTTTCAGGAGGTGATCGGTGGATTCCTTCAATATCTATTTTCCCCACTGGTTCTAGAATATCAGGGTAGTTTTCCTTAATGGTTTCTTGAAAGATGATGTCTAAGCTCTTTCATTTATTATGGCTTTCAGGTAGTCCAATAATTTTTAAATTATCTCTCCTGGATCTATTTTCCAGGTCAGTTGTTTTCCTAATGAGGCATTTCACATTGTCTTCTATTTTTTCATTCTTTTGGTTTTTGTTTTATGATTTCTTGATTTCTCATAAAGCTTCCACTTGCCCCCTTCTAATTTTTAAGGAATTATTCTATTCAATGAGCTTTTGAACCTCCTTTTCCATTTGGCCAATTCTTCTTTTTAAAGCATTCTTCTACTTATTGACTTTTTGGACCTCTTTTGCCATTTGGGTTAGTCTATTTTTTAAGGTATTATTTTCTTCAACATTTTTTGGGTCTCCTTTAGCAAGCTGTTGACTTGTTTTTCATGATTTTCTTGCCTCACTCTCATTTCTTTTACCAATTTTTCCTCTACTTCTTTTACTTGATTTTCAAAATCCTTTTTGAGCTCTTCCATAGCCTGTGACAAATTCATATTTTTTCTTGGAGGCTTTGTGTGTATGATTTTTGACTTTGTGGTCTCCTTCTGGTTGTATGTTTTGATCTTACTTATCACCAAAGTAATATTCTATGGTCTGATTTTTTCCACAGTTTGCTCATTTTCCCAGGCAATTACTTGACTTTTTAGTTCTTTGTTAAGGTATGTCTCTGCTTTAAGTGTGAAAGGCACACTATCCCAAACCTCAGTTTGTTTTTTTTATAGCTGTTCTCAGAGATGTTTCTAGGGACCTGTAAATTTTCAGTTCTTCCAAGGTTGTCTGATGAAAGGGATGGTGTTTGCTCTTCTCCTGGTCTGTGCTGTGGTCTGTGAGTGACAACAAGCACTCTTTTCTGCTTGGGAACTGTAAGGAAGATTCCCTCTCTACTGCCATCACAATCTCCACCATGCCAGTGCTACTTCTCATCCCAGGACCACAACCCAGGACTGCAACCCAGATCCACGCACAGACAAAGAGAATCCTGCCTCAGTGCCACCAAAGAGATCCCTGAAATCTACCTCTGATCAGCTACCATATCTCCTTACCATCTGTGGGCTGAGAGCTCCAGAAGCAGCCACTGGCCCACTACCACCACCACTGCCCTGGGGCTAGTGCTGGGACCAGACCTTGCTCCTCTATTACCCATGTCTGACAGACCTGTCCTACCAACTTTCTAAGTTGTCTTTGGCACTTTGAGGTTGAGAAGTCTGGAAATTGCCACAGCTGCCAGTGATTCAATCCCCTCAGGCCTGGTCCAGCCTTGTCTGTGCTGGCACGGCCCATGCTGGACTGTGCTCTTTTCTCAGAATGGTGCAATAGACCTTTCCTGTCGACCTTCCAGATGGTCTTGGGCTGGAAATTTGTTTCACTCTATCATTTTGTGGGTTCTGCTTCTCTAGAATTTGTTTCGAATCATTTTTACAGATATTTGAAGGGGTTTCCAGGAGAGCTCAAATAAGTCCTTGCTTTTACTTCACCACCTTGGCTCCACCTCCATTTCTTAACAGCATATTTTAATATTTTACTCTTGTCTTCCTTTTCATTAAACTCCAGTTTTTCCAAGATGAATATATATTTCATCATTATATTCCTGAAGTAAATGTTTTATTCCTCAAATACAGCACAGAAAAGGAATAGGATTTGAGAGAGAGAGAGAGAAAGAGAGAGAGAGAGAGAGAGAGAGAGAGAGAGAGAGAGAGAGATATCAATTTTTTAATTCACTAAAATAATGTTTTTATATATGTGGGCTCAAGGAAAACAAAAGAGAATTGTTGATCTATTTTTTAACTAAACTACCTAGGACAGAAAGAAATAATATAGACCAGGATCTTCATAGGCAAGAATGGGTTATCAATTTGGATGGCTAGGGGGGCTGTGACAAGATAGAATTGGTATGAAAAGTGGCATCTTGGACATTTATTCTTTACATTGTCATCCCATAGTAGTTTTAAAGGCAATAGTTTGAAAAGAAAACCATTATTCTGGAGGGAGCAAAGCTGAGGGAGTCACTAGAAAGTAATAACCAAAAGGGAGGACAAATGGAATTAGTGTCTGGGAAAGAATAGTTTCCCCCACTCAAAGGTAGGGGCCATAAGGAGGGAGTGATTAGCCCTCCTCACAAACACAACTCTATGTAAGTCTAAAAAATGACTTGTTGAGACATTATATTTATGTGTCTTTCTCAACTCAGATACTTGCCAGTGCCATAGTACTTTGATCATGTTGTTGGCTTATACTTCTTCTGTTTGTCAAATAGAAGGCCATAGTATTCTAGAAGAGAAGATCCCTATCTCAGGCTTAAAATGTTCTTATGTAATGATACTTGTCCATAGGCATTACATTTCAGTTTGACTCAATGGGTTTAGTACTTGCCTCAGCCATCAGTGAGCTGTCACACTCTGCTGAATGAGACCTAGCTTTAGCCTTATATTCAGGATAACAACCATTCCTGTCATAAGGGTTTTCGCTTTGGCCTTTCTCATTGGGAAAATTTTTCTTAGTGACTTAAATTCTCTTTTTATTCTCTCTCTGTCTCTGTCTCTTTCTGTCTCTCTCTGTCTCTCTCATAGCCATGAGTGGAACTCCTTATGCTTAGAAAGCAGTTCAAAATTCTCCAATATTGTAATGAACTATCAGAATATGGCATTACTGAATGAAAAAAAGATGGATTAAGTAATTTGCAGAGTACCAACAAGTGTTGTCCATAGCCATATCTCACTGTGGATTACTTTTCAATCTTGCGATTCTTTGATATATCTTTCAAAAATTCTTATTTTTATTCTATAGGCCCATTATTAAAGTTAGGAGATCCCATTTCAAAGATATCAAAATATTTTCTAAGTAAATTAAGTCCATCTGGTTAATACAGCAATACATGAGGCAAGAACCAATAAATTACAATAGAAGTAAACTGAACATGTAAAATTTTGCCACAATAAACAATTCTCCAAGCTAGTGACATGTAATAAGTAACAGGGAAGCAACTATGCCAAATAGTAGCAATATGACAACCATTCTACTTATACTCCAACACCAACACTAAATCACACAATAGATCAATTAACATAACTGAATAACAGGATTTCACATTTAAATTCAACATAAGCATGCCAGAAATTGAGTAAAATTCTAGAAAATATCCATGGAATACTAGAAAACAAAACACAGAAAAAATAAAAAAGGATGATGTCCCATAAACTTCTTAAACACATCCAAAATTAAGTTCATTATCCTTCCTCCCTGACAAAAGGCCCCCTTCTTTTAATTTCCTTGGTACCTCAATCCTTCTAGACCCCCAGACTCACATCCTAGGTTTGATCTTTGACTCCTCAATCTCACCACATATATATTTTCTTTTGCCAAGGCCTATGTATCCTACCTTTGCAACATCTCTCGTATGCATCCTCTTCTTTCTTCTGACACTCCTCCTACCCTCACGCAGCCCCCTCATCACTTCACTTCTGGACAATTATAATATGCTGCTGGTTGGTTTTGCTAACTCAAGGCATTTCCTACTCCAGCCCATCATCCACTCAGTCATCATATTGACATCCCTAAAGAGACAATCTTACTATGTCATAGCCCTTCTCCAACCATTCATTCAACTCTAGTGACTTGACTCTAGGATCAAATATAAAATCTTCCATTTGACTTGCATAAGCCTCCCTAATCTGTACCTTTACTACCTTTTCAAGTTCTTTGTACCTTACTATGGCACTAGCCTGCTTGCCCTTTTTTGATTATGACATTCAGTCTTACTACTCCAGGCATTTCCACTGACAGGCTATCCCTGTACCTAGAGCTCTCTCCCTCATCATCTCCACTTCCTGCCATTCTTGCCTTCCATCAAGTTCAAGTTCCAGAAAAGTGGGGCCACTTTCTGCAAGAAAATTCTCTCTCTCTCTCTCTCTCTCTCTCTCTCTCTCTCTCTCTCTCTCTCTCTCTCTCACAGACACGCACATACACACACTTGTGTAATGAAACATATGATTGGTTTAATCATGGTTTCAAAGAATGCAATCTTGGAGAAACTGGCTGTAAAATAAAAAGGGGGTAAGGAAGCAAACATTTAAGAAGTGAAGAATGGGAGATAAACACAGTTCTCTTCTGAGAATGGAGAGTGGAAAAGAGAAGGGGAAATAGCATAACCACCAAGTGTCCCTGGGGATGGATTCAAGAAAACACATGAGTTTTAACATCTGATACTGTTGACATTTTTACTGAACCATCTCTCCCTCTTCAGTGGTGAAGTTTGTCTCTTCCTAATTTCTCCCACTACCATTTTTCAATCTGGTACCTTCTGTTTTACCATTTACTTTCTGATCATCCCTCTGTACTTGGCACAATGGGTTGTGGCAATAGTATTTCAGCCTCTTTCCTTCTGGGCCTATGCCCATTCTCCTGGGTAGATGGTTAGGCCAAACTCTTTTGAAAAATTACAGATGTCTTCAAGGAGGTTCCACTATGTCCCATAGCTTTATACAACCTGACTTTTTTTTTTCATAAGTAGCAGCATCTGCTGTATCATCAACTTTAGGAAATGTATGACAAAGACAACTGTGGAAAGGCAAATGGTGAGCAAGCACAAGATGTAATACATACCACGAATAACTCAGCCTTATGTAATACATATCAAAAATAACTATAGTCTTTCAAGGGGAAAATACAACTTCCTCTTATGTTTGAGATACTGAAGTTCTATGTATGCATCTTGGAATTACATTAGCTTTTTTAGAATTCATTGACTAGTATCCCAGATTGTTGTCAATGAAAGCCCAAATGAACTATTGTAGGTTCTCATCTCCCTCAAACACTAACTCTACTATACAATTTTTAACCAAAATAAGGAACTTCATAGCTATTCCTATTAATTTTAACTTTTGAGATTTGATTTATATGATTTTATATGATTCTTATGATTCTTTATGATTATGAAGTAATTTAGATAATTATTTCATTATATCTTTGCAACAAGAGAGGCAACATGATGTAATGGAGAGAGAAACAACCTCAAAAGAAGGAAAGCCTAAGTTTAAGTCTTACTTCTCACACATGCTGACTTTCAGATCCTGGGCAAATGATTTAATTGCTCAGTTGTCTACACTGCTGCTGTTAAACTCAAACATAAATAGCACTGCTAATTCATAAATAAGTATCCGATAGGCTGCATATGGATAGTTTTTAAATGTAATATGCTCCATAATTTATTGTATTTTTATTTTTGTTAAATATTTACCAATTACATTTTGTCTGGTTTGGACTTTCAGAGGGCCAAGCATTTGACAGTTCTGCTTTAGGAAGTCCTGAAGACTAATTTGCAGAGAATTGCCATCTTTTGTTGATTGAGGGATTTTTTTTTCCAGTGAAATTATGAGTACAGTCCTTTCTTCTTTGTAAACAATGAGCCTTAAACTAATTAAATAAACTATCTAGGAATTAATGGCTAGTGGAAATCACAAGGCAGAATTTGAACTTATGGCTTATTGACTCCAAGTCTAGCATTCTATCGGATGGACAATCCTGCCTTTGAAGCAAGAGATAAAATGCTGGCCTTGGAAGCAGGAAGCTCTGGTTTCATATTGTGCCTTAGGTGATTTTTTTTGTTGATTTTGATGTGCCATGGTGCAAGGTCATAGAGGTGCATAGAGGTGCAAGGTCATAGAGGACTTTTGTTTGAATCCTAACTTTTCCATGTACTACCTATGTGACCTTGGCCTTGTTATTTATCCTCTGTTGGCCTCTACCTCCTCACCTGAAAAATGAGTGAGGGTGTAGATGATAGAGTCCTATATTTGGAATCTATCTTAGTTGCTTGCTAGTATTTTGATCTTGGAAACCACTTAATCCCTCTGGACCACAGTTTCTTCATCTATAAAATGAGACAGTTGCCCAAAGAGATCCCACAAGAGGGAAAATGACCCATATGTACAAAAATATTTATAGTGGCTCTTTCTGTAGTAGCAAAGAATTGGAAATCAAAGGGATGCCCATCAATTGAGGAACGGATGAACAAGTTGTGGTATATGAATGTAATGGAATACTGTTGTGCTATGAGAAATGGGGAAGATACAGTTTTCATAGTAACCTGGAAAAACCTACATGATATAATGCTCAGTGAGTGGAGCAGAACTAGGAGAACATTATACACAACCACAGATAGATGGATTCTGTGATGACTAACCCTGATAGCCTTCGCTCTTCGAAGCAATACAAGGTTCAAAGACAACTCCAAAGGACTCATGAGGGAGAGAGCTATCTACATCCAGAGAAAGAACTATGGAGACTGAATGCAGATTGGGGCAAACTGTTTGCTCTCCTTTTTTTCTTCTTTTTCTCTTTCGCTTTTGTTTTTAGTTTTGTATCTTCTTCCTGCTGATTCATTCCATTGGTCATAATTCTTTACAACTTGACTATTGTATAAATAAATTCAATGCAAAGTTATATGTAGAAGATATATGGGATTCCATGCCATCTTGGGGAGGGGAGTGGGAAGAAAATCTGGAAATCAAAATCATGTGGAACTGAGTGTTGTAAACTAAAAATGAAAAAAAAATCTTAATTAAAAAAGAAAATTTTAAAAATTTAAAAAAATAAAATGAGGCAGTTGGATTTGCTCAGTGAATTGCCTGGTGCATAGTAATCTCTTAATAAATGTTTATTGAATTGAGTTGATAGCTTCTAAAGATTCTTTCCACATCTAAATCTATGATTATGTCTATATGACCTTAAAGGTCTCTTCTCTTGTAATTCTACACTCCTATGATCTTTTTTCATAACAATTCTTCCATACAACATATTTGCTATACCTCGCAGTTTTATGTCTGGTGCTGTTTCTTGAAACAGAAAAAGGCAATGGATTTAATAATAGACTATATTTTGACCATTACCTAAAATTACTTGGCTTCATGCCAATCAGGTCAAAATTAGTACAAATGGTAGAGAATCAATCCATACTTTGTTATGTCTTAGCCTCAGAGGCTACACTGAAGACACAATCATCTGTAAATAAAAAGTTGCACTCCAATAATTTGAATGATGAGAAAGAAAGCAAGTCAGTATTCAATATACTCCTCCTATTGAGCAGCAATCTCCTTATTTCTCTCATGCCTAACTAGAACTAATGGGTGTTACATTTCTCTAGCAGTGTTTGGACCTTTCTACACAATTTCAATGCACTACTTTCTAATCTATGGAGAAATATATAAATAGTGAAGCTACTTGTTTTCTTGCTCTGTATAAAAGATGCTCAAATATAATTTCTGAGATTTGAAAGGATAATAATCTCCATATTTTTTAATAAATCAGTTAAAATTCAATTCTCTTTCCTTTACAAACCAGGCTGGTGGAAAGAACATTGGGTAGAGTGCTGAGACTGGAGTCAGGAAGACCTAAGTTTAAATTGAGCCTCAGACATATACTAGTTGTGTGACCCTGGACAAATCATTTAACCTCTTTCTGTCTCAGTTTCCTCAACTGTAAGGTGGATATAATTGTAGTATCTACCTTCTAGGGCTGTTGTGAGATCAAACAAAATAACATATGCAAAATGCTTAGAACAGTGTCTGGCATAGAGTAAGTACTAAATAAATGCTTATTTCCAACTCCTCCAAAAATGCTTATCCAAAACAAAAAAGTACATTTCTGGGGGCATTTCCTTGCTTTCCATTTCTCTGCTCATGATGACCATAAGCAAAAATACCAAGAAACATATAATGTATGCAATATGCTTATAATGTATATATGCACATATAAACATTTGCAAATGTGTATAAAATATGGCTCAAAACTAAAATACAAATGTGGCTAGATATTTGTAGGTTACACAAGGGAAGAGAAAAGGAGAGAAGTAATCATTTACATAATGTGTACCATGTGCCAGACACTGAGCACAATATTATCTCATGTTGATTGGATGTTGTCCTTCAAGCTCAAAGATGACCAAAATGTCATCACTATGTCAGCATCAAAGTGCAGTGTCTCTGACTATGGCTGATCAGACCAACATAAGCTTGAAAAGTTCTATCATAGGTTGGGCACAAATAATCCATATTAATAGTTGGAGGGGAAATTTCTCCAAATGTGCACATCTCATGTTTCTTTTGAGCTACTGCAATTCTGCATTGCTCAGAGAGCACAGCACCTTCTTTAATGCAGGCAATCCATGCTGGATGGTCCTGTATCAGAGTCTCCCATTTCTCACAATTAATTCCCAAGTGCTTCAAAGAAACCTTAAGAGTGTTCTTGTATTGCTTCTTCTGAACTCCATGTGAGCACTTGCTTTGGTGAGTTCTCTGAAAAATAGTCTTTTGGGCAAATGTTCTTTTGGCATCTAAAAAAGATGGCCAGCCCATTGGAGTTGTGCTCTCTACAGTAGAGTTTGAGTGCTTGGCAATTTAGTTTGAGAAAGGACCTCAGTGTCTGCTACCTTATCTTGTTAGGTGATTTTCAGAATCTTCTTAAGACAATTCAAAAGGGAAGTGACTCAGTTTCTTGGCATGGCACTGGTAGACTGTCCAGGTTTCACAGGCATAGAACAATGAGGTCAGCACAACAGCTCTATAGAACTTCAGTTTGGTAGACAGCCTAATATCCCTTCTCTCCCACACTTTCCTTTGGAGCCTTTCAAACACTGACCTAGCTCTGTCAATATGTGGATCAACCTCATCATCTATGTGTACGTCCCTGGAAAGTATACTGCCATGGTAAATGAGCTTATCCACATCATTAAATATTTCTCCACATGCTGTAACCAATGGTTAGACATATTGATGGTGCAATGGAACCCTAAGCCTACTGCTGTCTAGTGGAGAAGCTCTGTTTTCTTGGTGTTGATTGTTAGGCCAAAATTAGTACAAATGGTAGAGAATCAATCCATACTTTGTTGTGTCTTAGCCTCAGAGGCTACACTGAAGACACAATCATCTGTAAATAAAAAGTTGCACTCCAACTCTCCCTCCACTTCTGTCTTGGTTTATACCCTTTTCAAGTTAAATAGTTTACAGTTTCTTGCTGACCTTGATGCCATCTTTGTTCTCATTGAAAGTATCTGACAACATTGCTGAAAACATCACGTTAAAAAGCATGAGAGCAAGCACACAATCCTTCTTCACTCTATTGGTGACTGGGAAAACATGAGAACATTGCCCGTTATCCAGAATCAATGCAAGCATGCCAGTGTGAAATTATTGTCCAATGCTAATGAATTTCTCTGGGCAACCAAATTTTACCATGATGTTCCACATGTCCTCATAAATGACAATAACAAAGACCTTGATCAAATCAATGAATTTGTACAGACCACTGTTCTGCTCATGGCATTTCTCCTGGAATTATCAGGCAGAAAACAGCATATTGACC